>NW_006790237.1:1105288-1113151 GCF_000442215.2 Lipotes vexillifer | reverse complement strand
GTCTCTTCAATAAATTGTGCTGCGAAAACTGTACAGGTACATGTAAAAAAATGAAATTAGAACATTCTAAGCCCGCATAAACAAAAAAAAAAAAAAAAAAAAAAAAAGTGTGGATGCAAGAACATTTAAAATGCTGTACATGGCTCGTATGATATTTCTATCGGGCTGCCATTGTTCTAGAACAAACTATGACCCATGGCCCATTTTTATAGAACTATGAGCTAAGAATGGTTTCTACATTTCTAAAGGAGTGTGAAAAAGAAAAACAAAACAAAAAACAAAAACCCAAGAATACATGATAGAGACCGTACATAGCTTGCAAAGCCTAAAATATTTACCATCTGGGCCTTTACAAAAAAAAAAGTTTGCCAAACTCTGCACTAGAGATCTGCCCAAGATCACTGAATAATAGAAACAAAGTTTATAGAGCACTTTCTGCATGCCACCCACAGTCAGAGTACTGGACAAGCCGTAAAGCCTGAGTGCTCACGTTGTACGAAGAGGGTACTAACAGCATCAGCCCCCAGTTTACAGATGAGGAAACTGAGGCTCAGGAAGGGTCAACACTAGTCCAGCTCGGAAGTGGCAGAGATTCAAGCCAATGAGATTAACGCCAAAGCTGGGCCCATAACAACCATGCTGCCAACCTGCCCTGACTCCTGACACACGAATGAGTCTTCATCTGCCTGAGTGGCTCAATCCTGGGGCTGTGAGTCCCCCATCAGAACACATACTCGTGTTGTATTTTAAGCATCTGAGTCCTTGCCTGGCCCCCTCCCCTGCCCCATGCCAGCTGGGAGGTGGTATCAGATGGCCCTGGCTCTAATCCCGGCTTGGCACCCATCAGCCAAATGATTCCCTCTCCCTGAACGTGAACTTCCTCATCTGTAAACTGGGGACGGTCAGGGTCCCCACCCCAGAACCCTGTTCATTTGGCCCAGTGCTGGGTGCCCAGCAGCGCTATCGATGTTTGGTGGAATATACACAGAGAGTGGCTGACTCTGGTGCTGAGAGCGTGGGCTCCCAGGGCCAGTAGAACTGGGTGTGGGTCCCAAGCTGTGAAAGCCTGGAAAGCCTACTTTAATCCTCTGAGCCTCAGTTCCCTTCTCTGTAAAAGGGGGACAGTAATCCCTATAAAGAAAGGAGATTACAAAGATAAAACTTACAGGTGGTGGCGAAGGTTTGCACAACAAAGTGAATATACTTAATGCCACTGAACTGTACACTTAAAAATAGTTAAAATGATAAAATTCGTGACATGTATCGGTTACCATGATTAAACTAAATTCGGAATATGATGTGCCCCAAATCCTATCACCTGAGAGCCGGTAGCCGTTCCTGTCACTGCTGTTTGTTTGACACCTCCCTCGCCTGTCCCAGACTGATGGCCAAAGAGCATCAGAAGTCTTGAAGTTAAAATGAAATAACGTACACAGGGCGCTAGTAGAGTGAGTACAACCATGAGGGAGAAGGGAGGATTAGCCAGGGAGGGATACTGAGACTCAAGGCATTGGGATTGTTCTGGTAGCTGGCTGAGGAGTGGAGAAGTAAGCCTTCACTCTACCATTCTGCTTTGACAACTTACATATCTCTTGTGAATGTTCTCTTCTATCATATATCATACTGCGAAGATGACAAAGTAACAACGAAAAGATACAGTCTGGGATTGGTGAGCTGGGGCGGACAGCACAGAATGTGACAGGGTGGAAAGCAAGCAGAACCAACCAGGAGGTGATAATGGCGAAAGCTCAGTGATGGATACACGAAAGCTGAGTGATGGATACACACAGCCCCGTTACTGTATTTGCTCTACTTTTCCCACAATAAAATAGATTGAAGGGACTTCCCAGGTGGTCCAGTGGTTAAGACTCCATGTTCCCAACACAGGGGGCCCAGGTTCGATCCCTGATCAGGGAACTAGATCCCGCATGCCGCAACTAAGAGCTCACATGCCGCAACTAAAAAAAAGATGCCGCATGCCACAACGAAGATCCTGCGTGCCGCAACTAAGACCTGGCACAGCCAAATAATAAATAAATAAAATATTTTTTTAAAAATAGATTGAAGAGAACATAGGAAAAAGCACACTAAGTTCCTCTCCCAAAACACACTTAACAATGAAGTATAATAGGGAATTTCCTGGCGGTCCAGTGGTTAGGACTTGGCACTCTCGCCGCCATGGTCCTGGGTTCAGTTCCTGATTGGAGAACTAAGATCCCACGAGCTGCGAGCTACGGCCAAAATAAAAGTATAATAATATGCACTATCCTTATAATGAATTCACCCCACAAGTTTTTCATCTGTAACTTAGAAGAAACAACACCCAAGATGAAATTAAACACATTAGGGCTTCCCTGGTGGCACAGTGGTTAAGAATCTGCCTGCCAATGCAGGGGACATGGGTTCGAGCCCTGGTCCAGGAAGATCCCACATGCCGCAGAGCAACTAAGCCTGTGCGCCACAACTGTTGAGCCTGTGCTCTAGAGCCTGTGCTCCGCAACAAGAGAAGCCACCGCAATGAGAAGCCCGCGCACCGCAATGAAGAGCAGCCCCCGCTCGCCACAACTAGAGGAAGCCTGCGCGCAGCAATGAAGACCCAACGCAGCCAAAAATAAATAAAATAAAATAAATTTTAAAATAGTCCACATCAAAAAAGAAAAAAAGTCTTTAAAAAAAAAGAAATTAAACGTGTTAACATACATCCAAGACCAAACATGGTTCCTGCCCCCTAGTTGCTACCCAGTCAGTGACAGTAACTAACACGAAGAATGGCCTTAGCCCTTGGCGTCACCATCAAGGTGATAATGGCTTGCTGACCTACCGAGTACTTGCTCTACCTCATGCCCTGTGAGAAACACTACACGGGCATCTGATGTCACCTACCCTTGTCAAGCACTTATATCAATCCTCTGATCCAACTACCTGTCCAATGAACAAAGTACAGCAAAGGTCAGTACACTTTTTCCGTAACAGGACAGACAAGAAATGTTTTTGGCTTTGTGGATCGGCTAAGCTCTGTTGCAACTACCCCACTCTGCTAGTGGACGGGGAAAGCAGCCATAGCTGATGTGTAAATGAGTGGGTGGGGCTATGTGCCAATAAAACTATATTTATAAGAACAGGCAGGGGGCTGGAGTGGGGGGGTAGGGGGGGCATAGTGTGCCCACCCCTGTGTAGAATAACTGGAAGTAGTAAATGCGCTGGTGCACATAAAGTGTTTGTTTTTTTTCGGCCACACCGCATGGCACGAAGGATCTTAGTTCCCTGACCAGGGATCGAACCCGTGTCCCCTGCAGTGCAAGCGTGGATTCTTAACCACTGGATCGCTAGGGAAGTCCCAACATAAAGTGTTTAAGATGTGCCCTGACACACAAGCATTCCCAAACCACTGGCTACTACATCTGCACGTTGTATGTCTGCTTTTTCATAGGTATGTCATGTCAATACCTCAGCTTTCCACCTACAGGCCGCAAGTTGCCTTTAAAGCACCCCTTGGCTTGTGTTAGAAGTTCCCTAAGATCAGGCCCTCCTCATCGGCTTTGTCCTTTAGTATAACCCTAGCACCCACAGCGAAAATACCTGCAATAAATGCTAACAATGGGTTTACCTTATTTATCGGTGACACACACACACACCCAAATAACATCTCAGAAGCGTGCAAGTCCTCTGCGGGGGTCCAGCTGGCCTCCTCTATCAGCCCCATGACTGTCAACTCAGGAGGATCAGATGCCCTGCCTCAGCCATCACTGTACCTGCAGCCCCCAGCACCGGGCCTGTCATCCAACAGGCGCTCGATAAACGCTCCAGTGACCAAAGCATTGGGCCCAGTTGTCCGACACGACAGGAGACTCACCTTGAGGGAAGGGATGTCCTCGGCGCGGATGACGAACTCGTCGCGCTCCCGGAAGATGCCCTCCCCGCCGCTCTCGCCAGCCTCCTCGTCCGTTTCCCCGCACACGGCCGCGGTCTCCTGCTTCTTGGCCAGGTGTAGGGGCCGGGCGTCCGGCGGCTCGGGGTCGTCGGGGGACGGGGCGGCAGGCTCCTCCGGAAGCGGGGCAGGGGCGGCGGTGGGCAGGGGCGGTGGGGCAGGCGGCGAGGGCAGGGCGGGTGGGACTGGCACGGGCGGTGGGGGCGGCGAGCTGGGCGTGGGAGCCACCAGAGGGGGTGGCGAGGGCAGGGCCGGCGGTGGGGGCGGCGGCTGGGGCGTCGGGGCAGGGGGCGGCGAGGGCGGGGGCTTCTCCTCCAGCAGCGGGGGCTCTGGGGGCGAGACGGGCATCAGGGCTGGAGCCGCGCTCAACCCCGACCCCCCAGACCTGTTTATCTGCTTCCAGTGAAAGGTCTCCCAGCCTATTCTGGGGGGGTCTCAACACAGCCCTCTTCCCGCCCCACACCCCAACATCCCTCCTGACCAAACTGAGCTCTTCATCTAGCATCCATTTCTGCCCCCAATCCCCCTCCATCTCCAATTTTTATTCCTCTTCTGCTGACCTTCCTCCTGCAAAGCTCCTGTCTGACCCCCTCCCTGACCTTCAATACCCACCCCTGTCCTCAGACACCTACCAGAAGGCCAGGACCCTTTAACTTCTGTCTCCAAGGTCCCGATAAACTTTCCTACCCAAACATGCCGCTCTGGTCCTCCCCATCTTTCCCACGCCTCCAAAGACCCTCTTTGTGTCTTAGTGCAGCTCTGGATCCCAGTACCATTGCTCAGTATCCCCACCACAATGGCCAGGAGGCCTCTGTGGTCCCATCAACAACCCCCTCTGCCCTCCAGTCTAGTGCCTACAAAGCTCCTGGCCCTGCCCTACCTCCTAGTCCCCAAATACCATTCACCATCCCAGCACCTCTTCTCTTGTCCCTGAATGTCCCTCCCTGTGCCAACAGCCCCTCTGCCCCTTATTGCCACTCAGCTCCCCAGTTGCCACTGTGCCACACCTGACTCCCTCCCTGAGACCCCTTCCCAGCCCCAGTGGCTACTCTGAGCCCCTGAAACTGTCTCCCAACCACAATGTCCATTTTAGTCCTGAAATGCCTCTTGGTTGCTTTGGAGCCCCAGTCTGACGCTTACCTCCCATTCCTCAAAGTTCCTCCCAATTCCTCAACCACTCCTTCTGTGCTTCCAACTCCTCTTTTCCCGCTCAGAGGTCTCAAACGCCTCCACCCAAGCTCTCCCCTTCCTTTCCTCAGCCTGCTCTCCACTCTCGGGATCGGCAACACCCTCTCCTTCCTGCTATGCTAACTCCCCCTGAGATTTTGTAACATTCCTCCTCTAACGCCTTGAGATCTTCTGACTCCCCAGACTGCTTCTGCTCCATCCCTGGGTCCTTCCAAGCTATGAGCCTTCCTGGCCCTTCCAAGGCTCCCTCGCCCCCCACGCTCTCTCCCGTTACGGCAGATCCAGGCACTCTGCTTAGCACCCTCCACTGTTTCTCATCTCTTCCCTGGTGGTTCCCTTCGGCCTCTCACTGTCTCACTCCCCATTGCCCATCTTTCTACCACCTTCCCGAAGACTTCATTCCTTAAGACTCCTGTGAGCTCCCAAGCCTCCTCATTAACTGCTCCAAATGCCTTCCTCCAAATGCCACCTCTTTCTTCCCCCAATGCCTCTGTTCCCCCCCCCCATCAAAGCCCCTCAAATTTTGTTCAACCCTCCTCTCAGGACAGAACACCATCCAGACCTGACTGTACCCCCAGCCTTTCCCGATGGCCGCCCACAAGATCTGACCAGTCATTGTTGATACGTTTCTCTTTAAACAACCCTCCCAAGTCTCTCTCTGGCCCCCAGACCCTCTTCTGTCCTTTATTACACATCCCTAACTCCTAGAGCCCTTCTCAGGTCCCATGTCCCCCATCAGTTTTAAAAGCTCTCTCCATCCCTGTCACCCACCTGTCCCCATCACTTATAGCCTGCCCTGTCCCCCAGTGTTCTCCACTGCCCACCTTTGGGCCCCTGCCAGTCCGCTTAGCACCTGTGGGCGGACTAGAAAAAGACGCCCCTTTCTCAAAAGGCTTGCCCTCAAGTAAGAGGTTACCCTCAATAAACAGGCAAATCTCTATCAATCATCTGCACTGTGAACAGTGCCTGATCTACACAACCAGACCTGGTGACCTGAATGTTGGGAACCCCCTGCCCCACCCCCAGGCCATCTTCCCAGAGCTCACCAGGAGTGCCACTGCTGCTGGCACTGGGGAGCCCCGGGAGAGGGGGTGGCCCGGGGACTGCAGCCTCAGTAGCCAGGGGGGGCCCGTCCGCAGTGGAGGTGTCCTTAGGCCCGGCCAGTGGCGGGTCATCGAGGGCAGAGATGGCCGAGGAGATGCTCTCCTGCAGGTCCCGGTTCTTGGCGACGGAGTCTTCCTCGTCCGACGAGAAGGAGGGCAGGGTCTCGAGGTTCCGTTTCAGCTCCTCATCCAGCCGCTTGCAGGGCGAAGGGCAGCCAAGCCCCAACCCCTCGCTCTCGGCGGCCTCCAGCGCACCCCCCAGCCCGAAAGCGCCGGCGGGTGGGGGCTGTGGCACGGCAGGCGCGGCGGGGGGCTGGGGAGGCAGGCCCCGGGCCGGCGCGGAGGGCGGCACGCTCTTGGGGGGGCTGAGCGGGGGTGTCAGGCCAGCCTGGTAGAGCGGTGGGTGGCGCTTGCCTGACTTGAGAAAGTCCAGGAACGAGGCCATGAAGCCGGACTTCATCTCGGGCTGCTTCTCCTCCACCTCCTTGATCTTGGCCTCGATCTTCTCCCGAGTGAGGCTGGAGTCCAGGCTGTTGTGGTCAACTCCTGACATGGCATCGCCCGATGACGCTCCCAGACCCTCGCCGGCCTTGGGCACAGACAGCTTGATCTAGATGTGGGGGCAGCGGGGAGTCAGGGCCCGCAAGCCCAGGGCCCCAAGCCCCCTCCTCCCTCAGACCCAGGGGTCTGGGGCCCCAGCCCTCTCCCCAGTTAAGACCCTAAAGTTCAAATTCTCAGAGTGTCAGCCTGTAGAATCCTAGAATTCATGCCTGCGGACCCCTCTGCTCAGATTCCAGAATGACAGGCCTGGGGTCCCTCCCTCGTTACTCACGGCCCCTCCTCCCACAAGACCCAGGAATCCAGGACCCCTGATCAATAGTCCTGCACGATCTAGAACCTAAGAATACAAGCGCTAACCCCCGCCTCCCTGTAGACACAAGAGTTTCAATTCTCAGACCTCTGCAACAGTGGCACCCTGAAATTCCAGCCCTCAGATTCATTTCCTCGTGGGTGTTAGGAAAATAAACCACATCCCCTACCAGGCCCAAGAACCTCAAATGTGGTCCCAACCCTCAAGCGTCAGGGTTTCACTCCCCCTCACCTTCAGTGGTTTCAGGGGCTCCAGCCGAGGGCCCCCGGCCTCCTCGGCCTTCCTGCCTCGACCCCGGCCCCGGCCCCGGGGTTTCTTGGCCCCATCAGTAGGTGTGGAAGCCAAGGCTGGCCCAGCGGTGGTGGGGACCTCCAGTGGGCGAATCCGGGGTCTCCCCCGGGGCCGGGGCGGCCCATCACGCTTGGCCTTGGTGGGCTTGCGGCCACGGCGCCGGGGGCCATCGGGGCCAGGGTTGGGTGGACAGAAGTCAATGTCGCCCAGCGGTGAGAGAGCCGGACGGGAGCGGCAGCTGGACACCAGGTCAGGCAGGCGCCGGGGGTTGAGGCGGATGTCAGCAGGCACATCGGCCTTGTCCTCGTCAGCCTCGAACTCGTACTCCTGGGCGTACAGCTTCTTGGGCGTCTGGAAAGGCGGGTCACGGCGCCGCAGCAGGTGGAAGGAGGACGTCTTAAGCAGCTTCTTTGGCTTGGTAGAGCAGAAGATGGGCGAGGTCAGGCCTCCCTTGGGCTCCGAGGCAGGGGGTGGCGGCGGTG
>NW_006790237.1:1104651-1105278 GCF_000442215.2 Lipotes vexillifer | reverse complement strand
GGGGAGGCGGGGGCGGGGGGGCCGACTGGTGGGGCCCACTCTGGATCAGGCCCAGAGGCTCGGCGTTGACGGTGGAGGGCAGCTCAGGCGGCTTGCTGGGGTCCAGGCCCAGGCCTGGAGTCTCAGGACCAGCTCCAGACGCCCGACTGGGGCAGTAGGGCCCATAGGGATCATAGGCAGGGGGGCCCGGAGGCGGCCCAGGCCCCGCCTTGGGATCGCCCTCGTCCTCGGGTGGCCCAGCCTTTCCGTAGTCATCTGCGGGGCCGCCGCCAAACATCTCCTCCATGGTGGGGAAGAAGCCGCGCTCCTCGTCTTGCAGCAGGGAGTCGGGGAAGCAGATGGAGGTGAGTGGCACAAAGCGGGGGGCCTTGGTGCCCTGTGGGCTAGGGCTGCGGTAGGCCCCCGAGGGATCCTTGCCCTCCGTGTTAGGTGGGCCCACGCCAGTGTCACCAGGCCCAGGTGGCAGCGGCTCCAGGGCCCCAAGCAATTCTTGCATGGTGCCGGGTGGCTCCAGGCTCTCCTCAGGCCGCAGGCGGGGGCTGGGGGCACCCGGCTCCAGGCCATGGCCGCGGAGGTGGGCCTCGAGCTGGAGGGGCATGGGTGGTGGAGGGGGGGGAGGCGGGGGGG
>NW_006790237.1:1099365-1104557 GCF_000442215.2 Lipotes vexillifer | reverse complement strand
GGGGGGGGAGGCTGGGGTGCCCCATCACGGGCGGCGGGCTCCAGGAGATGGACGCCAACTTTGGGAGCACTGGAAGAGGGGCTGGGAGCATGGCTGAGGACCGAGGGGAGCAGCTGGGGGGGAGGGGGAGGCAGCACCAGTGGGAGGTCAGGGCCCCCGGCCTCTAGGAGGAGGCCATGGGGGGCAGGCTGGGCAGACTGGGCCGTGGGAGTTGGGGGTGGAGGGCTCTTTTGGAGGAAGGCCCCCAGCTCCTTGGCACCTGCCCCATAGTGGACAACGGAGGTGGCCAGCCGCTCGGGGGTCTCGCCACCCCGTTCTGGCCCTTTCTTCTTCTCCTTCAGCCGCCCCAGGCCCAGCTCCAGGGCCGCCGTGGCACCCTCGTCAAGGCTGGCGCTGGTACGGATGACGCTCTGCAGATGGTACCTCTGTGGGTCTTCCTTGGCCAGCTCGTAGGGTGTGCCCGGGGGACCCCCAGCCCCGCCACTCCCAAGTCCCTTGGAGGCATCCGCCGCCCCATCTTCGCCCACCAGGCCATCTGCCCCTGAGGTCCTCGGGGGGCTGGGCGCCTGCAGGAGGTGCTGGATGAGGAATTCTTCATCCTCGGTGCGCTCAGCGGGAGGCCCGCCGGGGCCCGCCAGCAGCTCTGAGCCATCCCCCTTGCCCTTGTAGCCACCTGCTCCGGCGGCATAGCTGCCGGCTCCTGGGGGTGCCAGGAATGGGGCTGAGGCCAGGACAGAGCTCAGGTATTTGCCAGGAGCTCCTGGAGAGCCAACTCCAGGCGGGCGGCCGGGGGCCGGAGGCGACTGCAGCGGGCGGATGATGTGAGAAGGGCTGGCCTCTCCGCCGCCCCCCAGGGAGCTGGGCCCCCAACCACCTCCATGGCCCGAGAGTGCTGGGGAATGGCCAGTACTGTAGCTGAGCGAGGGGCTGGCTGTGGGCAGCCCCTGGGAGTGGGCAGCTGGCCCTGGGTACGGCTCACCCTGCACCCCATATAGCTGCCCCTGCAGCTGGTCTGGGGAATAGCTCTGACATGTGGCTAGGCCAGGAGGCGGGGGACCACTAGGGGGCTGCTGGGGCCCACCTGAATAGCTAGGGCCTTTGCTCAAGTCCTGCGCTTGACCCCCTCCAAACCCTTGCCCATAGGCTTGGGGTCCTAGAAGCCCTTGGGGCTGACCAGGGGAATAGGCCTGGCCTCCCGCCCCCCCAGCCCCAGAGGCCTTGCCAGTGGCGTAGGCTGCTGCTGGCCCACCCAGGCTCTGGCATTTGGGCGTGGCAGTCGAACGGGGTGGTGGGGGCCTGTTGGCACCGCCTGCAGCTGCCCCATAACCACCTTTGCCCGTCTTGTAACCAGGCGACTGAATGATGGGGCGGTAACCTCCACCGCCACCAGCCGCCCCACCTCCTCCAGCTGCCTCGGGGCCCGCAGCCCGGCCCGATGCCCCGGCCGTGGCTCCACTGGGCCCAGCTTTGCTAGGCTCGCCAGCACCCGGGGAGGGCTCCCCACCGCCCAGGGGGCTGCAGGCCAAGTTGGCCCGGTGGCCCATGGAGGCGTAGCTGCCTCCGCAGCTCAGGTAGTGCTGGAGGGCATGGGCTGTTGGTGGTGGGGGCTGGGCACTGGCTGGCCGCTGGTAGTGCTTGATGACGGTGTCCTGGCGGGGCAGGGCCCGCTCGGGTGGCGGCGGGCCGGGGGCAGCACCCGAGAAGTTGTAGAGCTGGGGAGACGATTGCTCGGCGGCAGCGGCAGCAGCAGCAGAAGAGGAAGCCAGCAGGTTGAACTGAGTTGGGAGGTGGCGGGGAGGTGGGGGTGGATCTGGGGGGCCCGGGCGGTAAGGAGGGGTTTGGGCTGGGCCAAGACCAGCGGGCCCCAGGACACCACCCCCCGCCAGGCGCTCAAAGCCTAGCGAGGAGGGCACCGTGGGTGCCTGCGAGGGCTTCAGGTGCAGCACGTCATGAGGGGACAAGAGCCCATTAGCTGGGGGACTAAATGGGGGGTCCTGGAGGCTGAGGGAAGAGGGTACTGGGAAGGGGCGGCTGCCAAAGGAAGCCGGGTGCTGATAGGCCGACAGGGCAGAGGAGGATGGAAAGGTGCTGGAACCCGGCAGGGCGCCTGAGATGAAGAGCTCCGTGGGGCCTGGCGTGTGCATGGCTGGGGATGAGGGAGGAGACCACAGGTCAGAGTTGACCACAAGCCAGCCCCACCTTGGCCCTCCTGGACTGGCAATGGCCTTACCTGTTTGCCAGGAAGGACTGCGGAATTGGGAGAGGAGAGAAGAGGCAGAGGGACCAGGCTGGGGGCCCCGGGACTCCAGGGCCGAGATGAGGTTCATGACGGAGGCGTCGGGCCCTGCTGAGCCTGCGTGATGGAGGCCAGTGTCGAAGAGTCCAGAGAGGCCTGGTGAGGGTTGGGGGGGTAGAGTCAGCTAGGTGGGGGATAGGGCAAGGTTGAAAAGGAAAAGGAGCAGGCCAAAGGCAAGTTGGGTCAGGAAAAGGGGTTGGAGAGAAGGGGCAGATTCAAAGAGGAGAAAGGAGGCAGAGACAAGTTAAGGAAACAATAAGCAGGATGGGGTACAATGCAATCATAAGGGCAGGGAGCCCAGGAGGGGAAAAGTAGACAAAGGAGTAGAAAAATCCATACATGAAAAAAAAGCGAGCAAAACACAGAGCGTCCTTATGGTCCAAGGGAGGCCAAAGGATTAGGCAATTCTAGCAAGGAAGGGGAAGGGATGGGATGACTGGAGCCACTGAGAACCAGAGAACAAGTCAAAAGGGATTGAGTCAAAGTGAGAGGATCCAGATTAAAAAAAAAAAGAGAGAGAGAGAGAGAGAGAGGAATAAAGGGAAGGAGCCAACCAAGAGGGTCAAGGGTCAAATTGGACAACAGCCTCATTGCTCATCCATCTAGGAAGGAGAGCGGCAGGATGAAAGGAAGGGAACCAATCCGAGGCACTAGAGGCAGGGCCACAGGAAAAGAATAAGGCAGTGGGCAAATCTAAGGAAGAAAGGGGAGGTCCAAAGAATCGGAGCCAATCAGGAAGAAAGGGAATCAGGAAGAAAGAATTCCGAGAAGCAAGAGGATGAGCAGACCCAGAGGGAAGGGATTGGGGTGGGCTGGAGAGGCGGAAAAGCCTGGAAGAGAAGGTGGGATTTGGGGGCTGAGACGATGGGACCAATTGGAACAAAAGAGGCGGGGCCAGAAACAGGGGCAGACGAATCCGGCGTGAAATTAAGCAGCCTCAGAACAACCAATCAGAAGAGAAGTAGCAAGAGGCGGGCCAGAACGGAGAGCACAGCCAATTAGGAAGGTTGTAACTTTCAGCAGCCAATCATTTGCTTCGGAGGGAGGGCCAGGCGGGGCGGGACAGGGGCCGTACCTGCCGGGTGGTGGTTGGTGGCATAGCTTTGCAGTGGGTGGGGGGCCGCGTAGGCCTGGCGGTGTAAGATGTCCGTCTCGGGGTGCGAGGTCCTGGAGCTGCCATAGACCAAGCTGGGAGGAAGAAGGAGATGTTAGGGTATCCTCCGAAGCCACCCTCGGAGAAGGGAACTCAGAAAATCCCCTGGGGAGTTGGGGAGAATCTTCCAGCTGACTGGGGGCTACCCTAAGAAACCTTGGGCCCTAAAGGAAAGAAGACAAGGGAATCAGAGTGCCCAACTAAACAGCAATAGAAATGGTCCCCACTCGAGCCCCAGTAAATAGAGCCCAGAGAGCCTCACATTTACAAACACAGACATGCACAGGGAGGACACAGAGAGGGTGAAGAGCCAGAGAAAGTGCCTTAAGTTGAAAATGGGGACCTGCTTCCACAGCCTCCACCCTGCAGGTGACACAAGGCTCTGGGGCCAAGGGATGCCCCCTCTTCTTCAGACACATGGGAACACAGAGGCCCTGAACCTCACGGCATGGTGCAAACCGAGTCAGGAGCAGGAGGCAGATTGTTCCCCAAAGGGCAGGGATGAGAGGTGGGCAGAGGATAGGACTCCTGCAAAGTACCAGGCACAAGTGTGAACATGAACACCGTCCATCCCCCCGGGTTGAGGTTCAAATGCATGGGGGAATGCAAAGCCAGGTATGTGTGCCAACCAGTATCCAACTCACTTGTGTGGAAAGATACAGAGCGAGGAGTCCCACATGGAGAATACTAACACACGTGGGGTCATGCCCAGCCAAGCTGGGAAACCCAGGTGTATAGGGGGAGGGGGATTCGGGAGCAGGTGAAGAGTGAGGGTGTGACACAAACAGCAGGAAAGGGGCAGATTCGCAGGTGAAAAGGCTGCCAGCTACATACGCACTGGGCCCACGCTCACACACACAACCACACTCCCGGGAAATAGCCTAATCTTCCTATGCAACGGCCCCAATCCATGGCCCAGACTCAAGAGGTCAAACACTCCACTCCTCGCCATCAACTAGGATTCTGTCTTTGAGGGTGGGGGAGCTCAAGGGGGCGTGTCTCAGATGCCAGGACCCCCACCCTACACAAAACCCCAGTTTAGGAAGGGGGCGGGGCCCCGTGCCCACTCAGCGCGCGGAATTTCTGGGGGGGGCCCCCTGAGTAGCGCGGCCTCGCGCAGTCCCAGAACAATAGGACCTGAGGGGGGGCCGCGCCCCCCAGGTCTGCGTTCTAATTCTCTTTTCCTTCCCACCTTTGCAAGAGCAGAACCTAGGGCGCGAGGGGGAGGGGTCAGCAAACCGGGAATCCAAGGATGGGGGGAAATCCAGGCCTTGCTTCGCCAGTCCCTCCCACCTTCACAAGGCCTTTCCGTCTGAAATTGTTTTGCACCCCCATTTTTCCGCGGCATCTCTCCCTTTGCATGCCGGAGCTGGCTTTGGCGGAGTTTGCAATTTGCAAACTGGGGCGGCGGCGTTATTGCAAACCGAGGAAGGCCGCTCCCTTGCAAGCCGGAGGGGAGTTTGCGATGCACGCGTAGCCGGGCGGGCCCGGCCGGGCTGGGCCCCCACCTCTTGGCCCCTTCCTCCAGGCCACCCCCGGCTCCTTACCTAGCTTTCGCTGACCTCTCGTAACTCCATCCCGCCCCGGCGCCGAGCGGGTCCCCGAAGCCGGCGCTGGGGTAGTTCCTGTCCATGAATTGGCCGCGGTGGAAATCGGGGGGAGGGGGAGGGAGGGAGGGAGGGAGGGGGGCGCGCGCGCGCTCTCCTCCGCCGCCGCTCCCTCCGCTGTTGCTTTTTTTTCCCT
>NW_006790237.1:1098717-1099339 GCF_000442215.2 Lipotes vexillifer | reverse complement strand
GCAGGCCTGGAGTAGGGGGGCGGTCAGGAGCTCCGAAGGAAGGGGAGGCCCGGGACTCCGCGGGGGTGGTCTAGAATCCCAGGGGCGGAGGGGCGGAGGGGCGGAGGGGCGGGCAAGGGAGGGGGTGCAGCCGACGAGCCAACGAGGGGGGAAGGGGGGTTCCCCCTGGAGGGAAAGAAGGGGGAGGAGGGACCCCGCTGTCTCCGCCTTTGCCCCGGCGCTTGCAGGAGAGAAGGGGGGGCGCGCGCTCCGGAGGGGGCGTCCCGGGCGGCCCCGGGGTGGGTGCGGGCGCTGGGTGCTCGCTCTATCGCCGCCGCCGCCGCCGCCTCCTCCTCCTCTGCGCTCACGGTGCAGCCATCTTTGCACAAGGCGGCGGGGGGAGGGGGGAGGGGAAGGGGGGGCGGGCGGCGGGGTGTCTGGCTGCGCTCCGCTTCCTCCCACAATCCCGTGCAAATGAAAAAAATAAGAGAGGCAGACACAGAGCGTTAGCAGGGCCTGAGGGTGTAGGGCGCAGCGTTTGTACAGAGAGCCAGCTCTGCCGTGCGCAGACGCGCCCGGGAACGCGGTTCAGTTTATTTGTTTTGTTTTGTTTTGCATTATTTCACTCTTTTGGGTCTCTTTT
>NW_006790237.1:1094541-1098707 GCF_000442215.2 Lipotes vexillifer | reverse complement strand
GGAAAGAGCTCAACTCCAGTCCCCCAGGTGCAGTGTGCGCCTGCCCCCAACCAAGCACGCTTGCAAATATGCCCCCCACCCTTTCCCTGGATTGCAGAGTGCCCCCGTGCGCGCACGGGGAGCACACGAAAACACGCGTGTACACAGGCGGGGCTCTGCCTGTCCGTGGCCCGTGACACTGAGGGAGATGGCCGTATCACACCTACTCACACGCGAGTCTGCGAGGCACTGCGTGCCTGAGTCGGAGTTTCCACGCACGCCTATCCCCGGGGCGGGGCTGGTGGGTACCCCCACCATTAAGAGAGCGTGGGGGCCTGCGAGGCGCCGGGATGCGGGAACACGTTGCCCGGGAACTTGCGTGTATCCGTAGGCGGCGGAAACACGTGTGTTAGGGTAGGCCTCGGGTCGGACGATCCCTACTGCCATCACCCCTCCAAGCTCAGCTCCGGAGTTTAAGAGGCCTGGGGGTTTCCGGAATCCGGTGTGAATCTGGGGCACGGTTCGGAGAACCCTGGCTCCGAAACAGCTCGAAACAGCTCTTCAGCGCGGCCTCCAGAGGCTGCAAGGAGAGGGGCACAGTGGGGAGTCAAAGGCCTGGCTGTTTTTGCCCCCTCAACCAAGGCCACTCCGACCCACCCTCGGTGTTTCAGCCTATCCTCTGGGTACAAGACCCACCCCCCTCTAATACTACACCCACACCCACACCCACACACACCCCTCTAATACTACACACACACACCTATAATACTACACACACACACACATCCCTATAATACTACACACACACACACACACACACACACACTTCAAGCCACGCCCCCGCCCTCCAAGCCTCGCCCCGGATAATAAGCTCAAAATTCCAAATCCCGCCCCTAAGCCCGCGCCCCTCCTCCGGCAGTGCCCTCCCCTCTGCGCCCCGCCCCCAGGCAGAAGCCCAGCCCCATACCTGGCGTAGGGGGGCGGTGGTGCGTCGTGCACTCCAGAGGCCGCCAGCGCCTGCTCGTAGGTGGGGAGGCCTGGGGGTGGGGGTGGAGGCAGGGGCGTCGGCGGACTCAGAGAGCTCAGGGGACTGATGAGCTCGGCCCTGGGGACAAGAAGGTGCACTGTTAGCAGGATAGAGAGCCTTGGGAGAAGGAGGAAAGACGTAGGGAGACAGAGACACTGAGGGTGGTGGGGAGACAGAGGTGGAAGGGAGATGGACGAACGAAAAAGAGGGTCACCTTCAACCTGACTCTACACACAGAAAAGCACCTCGAAGTGACAGGCAGATGCACAGGACAGGCAGCCACAGAAATCAACAACTGCTGAGACAGACTCGTTCAGACACACATGCTCCAGTTACAAGCAGAGAGTCGTGGAGAAAGAGGCAGCCCTGCAGAGAGGCAGGCAGACACACACAAGAAACAGACAGACACAACAGAGACACTCAGCCACAAATTTCCCAGGTCCACTCTTAACAATAAACTCTTCCTAGAAACCTTTAGACCCACTATACTTCAAGACTAATGCTCAAGCCCTCTCTTCGACCCTGCCACTGACAGAGCCACACCTAGACAACTGACACAGGCACACACAAACACAGCTACACCTTGTCACCACGGAAACTGACATCCCACAGACACCCACAGACCACAAGCTGCAGCCTCACCAGATATAATACCCACAGAATGATAATCACACATGAAACTGGTACTGCAAAGACAGCAAGACAGCAAATATTGAATGAGTTCCTACTTTGTGCCAGGTGCTGTGGATATAGTCAGAGAGATGCCACAACTGGACACAGAATCTCAGACTCACTCTCCACGTGACCGTCTCCTCAGATATTTCAGCAACGCCCAAACGCCCCCAATCTGGCCCATCTCCTTAGGCTGACCCTTCCTCCCTTCTTGCTCCCCAGCCCTTCCTTCCCAAAGCCCCCTTACTCTTGAGGACTGGGCTGCTGGCCTCGTTTCTGACGGCAATGCAGATACCAAAAGGCTCCCAGGCTGGCCAGGATCATGAGCAGGATGCCCACTGTCAGCCCCACAGCCATGCTTGCTACGTCCCCTCGTCCACGTCCTGTGGGGGGAAGGAGGGCACAGCGTCAGGGGCTGTCACCCTCTCCAACATCCAGATACCTTCCCCTGAGGTAAGGGAAACCTTTCCAGATTTTCCCCTGAGGGAAAACGACTGGCCAAGAAGGCAGAGCTGGGGCCACTTCCAAGCTGTGTGAACTCAGGCAACTCACCTCACTCATTTCTGTGAGCCTCCATTTCCTGCTCTGTAAAATGGGAATAATAACCCCTCCCTAATAGGTTACAAAAATGCAATGAATTAAATGCAGAAAGGGCCTGGGATAACCTCATCTGAGACTAGAAAATAGGGCAATTATCTCTCTAAGAGGAGAGAGAACCCTCCTAAGATTGCAGATGACATACGCTTACTTGGGGTAGGGAGTTCAGACAGCCAACTCTCTGAACCCCCATACTGAGCATTGCCAGATTTAGCAAATAATAATGAGGATACCCAGTTAAATGTGAATTTTACATAAACAGTGAATTTCTTTTTTTTGGCCACCGCAGACGGCATGCAGGATCTTAGTTCCCCAACCAGGGATCGAACCCGTCCATGCCCCCTGCAGTGGAAGCACTGAGCCCTAACCACTGGACTGCCAGAGAATTCTAATTTTTTAGTATAAGTATGTTCCATGGAATATATGAGATATACTAAAAAATTATTCCTGTGTATTTGAAATTCACATTTAACTGGGCTGTGGGGGGAGCAGTCTTGTATTTTATCTGGCAACCCCGTCCCCTCTGGAATGCGATACCTTTTACCAACCAGGCTAAGGAGGGGCAAGGCCTTACCACAAGGCTAGGAACAATTTATCTATCAAGGAGGAATGTAGGGACATCCCCTCAAAAACAGACTGCTGGTGTTTAGAACTCATGTGGATCCTTGGCTAAGGTGAAGCACCTTTAGCAATCAAAGCTTCATGTGTGAGGAAAAGGTGGGTGGGGCACAGGGAGGAGCCTGGCTTTGTGAGGCCTTGCTAGGTCTTGCTGCTGGGGAAACTTCCTTTAGCACTGGGTAGGGGGGACTTTCCTCAAACAGTAAACCTCAGGCCTTTAGCCCTCTTAGCAAAAAGCTGCACTAAGAAACGGGCGGTGGGGGACGGCCTTCCTGATTCTGACATGTTTCAGGTGGCCTCGAGAAGCCAACAGGCCTTGATAGGCCTGTAGCAAAGCAGTTACCTCCCCTAGCAACCAATGTGAGGACTTCAGCCCAGACTTAGGGCCTGTTGCTAAGGTGGAAACACCCCTAGCAACCAGGCCACTCAGGGGTGACATGCCCTATGCCTGGAGGGGGGTCCTCCTGTGGGCAGGAGGCCTTGGGTCCTGAGCTTGGCTAGGTGTGGTTGCTAGGAAGAAGGCCTCCTTAGCAACCAGGCTGAAGCCAGGATGGGGTTGTGGGGGAGGGGAAGCCAACCAGGTAGTGAGTGCTGCTGTCTTCCTTGGTCCAGCCTGGCCAGGCTTTGTTGCTAAGGAGCAGCCCCCTCTTAGCAACAAGGCTGCAGCCACGATGGGGCCTCAGAACTCAGAGGAGGGGTTGGGGCTGGGCTGATCGGGCAGGTGAGGACAGACAGGCTTCCACCAATTGGCCTAGCCCAGCCCCGTTGCTAGGGAGCAACCCCCCTAGCAACCAGGCTGCAGAAGGGGCTGGGGCTCTGGACTCCAAAGAGGGGCTCAGGTGGGCCAGGGCCTCTGAGCCTAAGGCCTCAGGGCTGTAACCTCTCCTTCCAACTGTCCTCCTTCCTGCGGACATGGGACCTACCCCGAATAAGGTGTGGTGGGTTCCTCGGGCAAGGGCTCTAGTCTCAGAGGAGGGGATTTCTTTACCAACCCCCTCCAGGAACTCAGGAGCATGGAACATGGAGGGGGTGAGATCGGGCTGGGGGATGTTCGTTCAGCCTCCACAGAAAGGAGCTGCCTTAGTTGCACAGAATGAGAGGGCTCCCCCGACTCACCTCCTTTGCCATTGTAGATGTAATTCTCCCAAAAGCGCTCCTTGAATGGGCAGGAGGAGAGAAGGCAGAAAGGCATCAACTGGGAGATTCTACACCCCCAAACCAGCCCGGCCTGATGATCTCTGAGGCACGAGGAGAGAGGGCTGAGGGGCACAGG
>NW_006790237.1:1081691-1094438 GCF_000442215.2 Lipotes vexillifer | reverse complement strand
CGGGCCCCCCCCCCCAGCCCAGGTCCTGGAGAAGACAGAGGGACTCCGGGGACCCCAGGGCCTCACCGTCAGAGTATTGTCCTCAAAGTACTCCCGCGCCTCTTCCCAGGAACACCTCTCCTCTTGACACTCCCGTTCCAGGTTCCCTGGCGTGAACAGCTCCAGGTCCCAGTGGTTGGCTCGTGGAATCCGCCTACGGCTGCCCAGGAAGCTCTGGGCCTCTGGGGAGTCCAGGAAGACTTCTGGACCCAAAAGACAAGGGACAGAAAAATGGAGGGTTCCTAGGACTGGGGACATGAAGGAGCCAGAACTTAAGGGGATGAAGAGCTATGGGGTCCTGGGGGAGGAGGCAACTGCAGGCAGGGTTTTTCCTGGGCCAGAGGAAGGTGGATGTTTGTGCCTGGACTCCGGCTCTTCCCGCAAACGCTCACCTTGTTCTTGCTCCCCACTGGGTGAGGTGTCCAGGCAGGTGGTCAATCCCAGGTACAGCAGCAGCACAGAGCGGTGGCTCCTCATATTTTGTGGACACTAATGTGGTCAGG
This sequence comes from Lipotes vexillifer, assembly GCF_000442215.2. NCBI lineage: Eukaryota > Metazoa > Chordata > Mammalia > Artiodactyla > Lipotidae > Lipotes > Lipotes vexillifer. The sequence goes on along the minus strand of NW_006790237.1, from coordinate 1,093,896 downwards.
TGAGAAGTGCCTCAGCTCCTGGAGAATGAGGCCAGGTCTCCCCACCCAGACCCTGTGGTCCAGGAATTATAATAATAGCAGACACTTACATGGCCTGTATCCTGGACCAGGCACTATTCAAGGTCATTTACCTCTATCAACTCAGTTTCATTTTCACCACGGTGCTATTATTATCTCGGTTTGATACAGGAGGAAACTGAGGCACAGAGAAGTAAAAGAAGTTGCCCAAGTTCATACAGTTTGCAAGATTCAGAGGCAGGATTTCAGCAAAGGCAGTGTCCCTCCAGAAACCAGAGCCAGGAGTTTATCTTTTTTTCTGCTGTGTCTGCAGCCCCCAGCATGGGTTTTGGCACAAAGTAGGAGCTCATAAACATGTCCATTGACAGGGATTCCTTCTTCCTGGTAATTTCCATGTATATCCACCTCTCTGTGCCCATTGCCACATTCAGCCACAGAATCAAAGATTACAGAAGAGGTAAAACCAGAGGCCTGTATCCTGGGGTCCAGGAGCTGGGGGAGGGGGCAGCGGCCCTGGACTCCTGGGTTTGGGGGCCCCAACTTCTGGGTCCCAGAAGAACAGGGAGCCAGGTAGCCAGGGTCCCCAAGCCAAGCTCTGCCTCCAGGGACATTCACTTACCTGCCTAGACTTGCGAGCACTGTCCCCTCCTCCTTAATCAGGGCCTCCTCGGCCAGCTGCAGCCAGCTGTGAAGGGGGACAGGGGAGAAGGGAGGGGAGAGGAAGGAGGGGTTACCTTGCTCACTATAGTCGGCAAAATCCCGGTTTCTGGCCAGAGGGGCGGGGTTTGCGATTACCTGCCCTGGGCGGGACTCAGGTAAGGGACAAAGTATTTAAAGGGACCTTATGATTAAGGGTCTAAGGTCCAGAGCCCCATAGAGAGGCCAAGGTCTCCGGCACCGTGGGGCACTTAGGGAGTTGGATAGGCGCCCCCTCCCCTCCTATCCAATTTCCCCCCAGAGAGTTCGCCAGACAGAGCTAGGGAAATAAACAGGTAGGTCTCCAGATATCTAGGTATCTAGAAACTGGCGGGAAACTTGTGCCTTGGTCCCTGGGGGTAGGTGGGTATGCCGTAGTAAATTCCTGCTTCCTGAGAACGGCTTTGACTTCCGATTTCTCAACTCCATTTATAAAGTGGGGACAGAGGAGCTGTCCCTTCTCTATTGTCTCTTATTTTGCAGCAGAAAAGTGGATGATATGCTTTGGTAAGCGGGCTTTACAATCTCTGGGCGAAGTGATTAGTCCTTAAGCACAGGCTTGGGGAGACGCAAAGCGCCCGCCCAGGGAAACGCCTAGGATATGCTAAGCACGCCCCCTATTCACGCCAGTTTCACTGACCGGAACCTTCGACTTGCCACTCACGTTTCCGGAGGGAGGAAGAGAAGAAGGGAGCACTTACCAAGCCAGAAGAGATACCTCCGCAAATAGGGGCAGATATACTTCCGGTCTCTTCCGCCGGGCGGAAGTGAGCGGAGCGGAGAGGGAAAACAGCGCTCCTTTCCGGTGTAGGGTACAGTTGAAGTAGCTACCGACGAGGGAGGAGTCGTTCGTGAGGTGAGTTCCAGGCGCTGGAAGGATGGTGTTAGTGAGATCGCCTTCCGGTGGGCAAGAGTCGGGCTCCTGAGGGAGACTAGGACAGGATTTTGAATTCTTGACTTCCTGGCAATCCTTAATAGAGCACTCTAGGCGCCCCAAGTTTGAAGCCGGACTACCTCCCTGGAGGTAGCCAAACCTTCAGCCGGCAGTTCTCAGGAGAGTTTTAGTTCCACTGCAGACGGATGGGCCGGGGATCCCAGGGGAAAGAGGAGACTGGAACTCCTAGGGGTCTAATGAGTGAGAGTTGAGGAAGAAGCCCTCCTTTCCGGGCCTCCGTTTCCCAGACTGTGATGGGGAGGGCGGAGGATTGTGCAGTCGCCAGCCGCCGCCTCCCTGCACCGTTTTGACAGCCGCTTCCCTCTCGGAGTAGCTGTAGGGTTAACGTTTTCCTCTGTGGAGCTTTGGGGTCAGGCCGTCCTGGGTTCACTTCCTGATGGTGTTGCTGATTCGGTGTGAACTCGGGTCTTGATGGGTCCGTAAAGCAATTTCACTTTTATATTTTATTATGTTTTATTATGAAAATGTTGCAACTTATATAAAAGTGAGAGAATAATAGAAGAATCCCTATCGCCCAGAGTTACCAATTATTAATATTTTTTGACATATTGGCTGGGTATTTTTTAAAATTAAAAATATAAGGCAAATCCTATCCATCGTGACATTTCACCCGTAAATACCTCAGGATACATGTGTAAAAAACAGGCACATTTTTACAACATTGTAAATGTACTATACTTAAACTTTTAAAAAAGTTTTTAATTTTTAAAAAGCACACACGCACACAAAAAAACAGGGACATTTTCCTCCATGACCACAATACTATTACACTTACAAAAGCAACCCTAATATTACCTATTACTTGGTCCATAATCAAATTCTCCTTCTGAAAAAATGCCTTTAAAAAAAGAAGTTTCACTTTTTTTAATCAGAATCCATTCAAGTCATTGTTATGTCTCTTAAGTTGCTCTTAATTTCAAACAGTCTCACTTCCACCCCACCCTGTTTTTTTCCTTGGCAATTGATTCATTGAAGAAACTGGGTCAGTTATTCCGTTATCATCCCACCATCTGAACTTGTCTTTTTGCTTCTTTGAAATGGTGATGGCCTTTCACTTATTCCTCCATTATTCCCGCTGCACCCCCCTCCCCAATTGCCACACCCTCTCTCTATGGATTAACCTAATCTGGACTTTTCACATAAATGGAATCATTTTCCTGTCTGGTTTCTTTCACTTAGCATAATGTCGTCAAGGTTCATCCATTTTGTAGCATGTATCAGTACTTCTTTTTAAAGCTAAATAATACTCCTTTGTATGAGATATACCATATTTTGTTTATCCATGCATCAGTCAATGGACTTTTGTGTTGTTTCCACTTTTTGGCTATTGTGAATATGCTGCTTGCACTTGTGTACAAGATTTAGTGTGGACATAAGTTTTCATTTCTTTCGGCGGTGGAATTGCTGAATCAAATGGTAACTCTGTTTAGTCTTCTGAGGAACTTCCAGACTGTTCCAAAGTAGCTGCTTCATTTTTGCATTCCCACCCTCAGTGTCTGAGTGTTTCAATTTCTCCACACTTGTTATGATCCAACTTTTTTTTTTTTGGCCATGCCGAGTGGCATGCGGGATCTTCCCCGACCGGGGATCGAACCTGTGTCCCCTGCGGTGGGTGAGCGGACCGCCAGGGAAGTCCATGGTCTGACTTTCTGACTATAGTCATCCTGTGGGTGTGAAGCACTATCTCACTGCTGTTTCTTGTTTTTGTTTTTTTTAAGATTTTTTCAATGGGGACCCTTTCTAAAGTCTTTATTTAATTTGTTACAGTATTGCTTCTGTTTTGTTTTTTCTTTTAAATTTATTTATTTATTTATTTATTTATTTTTGGCTGTGTTGGGTCTTCATTGCAGTGCACGGGCTTCTCATTGTGGTGGCTTCTCTTGTTGCGGAGCACGGGCTCTAGGCAAGTGGGCTTCATTAGTTGTGGCATGCGGGCTCAGTAGTTGTGGCTCAGTAGTTGTGGCGCATGGGCTCAGTAGTTGTGGCTCGCCGGCTCTAGAGCGCACACTCAGTAGTTGTGGCGCGTGGGCTTAGTTGCTCCATGGCATGTGGGATCTTCCCGGACCAGGGCTCGAGCCCATGTCCACTGCATTGGCAGGCGGATTCTTAACCACTGCGCCACCAGGGAAGCCCCGCTTGTTTTGTTTTGTTTTTTTGGTCACGAGGCATGAGGCATGTGGGATGTTTGCTCCTGGACCAGGGATCGAACCCACACCCCTTGCGTTGGAAGGCAAAGTCTTAATCGCTGGACCACCAGGGAAGTCCCTCACTGCTGTTTTGACTGCATTTCCTTCATGATTAATGATGTGGAACATTTTTTTCATGTGCTTATTGGCCATTTATATATCCTCTTTGGAGAAATGTCTGTTTCGATCCTTTGCCCATTTTTAAATTGGGTTATTTGTCTTTTTATTATTGGGTTGTAAATTTCTTATATATTCTAAATACAATTCCTTTGTCAGACAGATGATTGGCTACCACCACCTGTTTTGGTACAGCTTGCAAACCAAGAATGGTTTTTAACATTTTTCAATAATTGGAAAAGACCGTAACCAACAAGGATCCACTGTATCTCCCAGAGAGCTATACTCAATATTTTGTAATATCCTATAAGGGAAAAGAATCTGAAAAAGAATATATATATGAATCACTTTGCTGTACACCTGAAACTAACACAATCCTGTAAATCAACTATACATCAATATTTTAAAAATTGGAAAAAATCAAAAGAAGAATAATACTTTGTGATATGTGATTCAGATACCAGTGTCCATAAAAGAAGTTTTATTGGAACACAGCCATGGCCATTCAGTTACATAGTGTCCACGGATGCTTTGCCATACAAGGACAGAGTTGAGTAGTTGTGACGGGCATGTGGCCCACAAAGGTGAAAATCTTTACTCTCTAGCCTTTTCTGGCAGATCCCTGCTATAGCCTCTGGCTTCCTAGAATCAGGAAATTAAATTGAAAGGCTTGATTAATTTAGCTTCAGGCATCTTGGCATGGCTGCTTCAGCACTGCTAGCTTCACGCCTGGCTGTCCCACTTTTAGGGATGGTGAGATTGATCAGGGGCTTCAGGTAGGGTTTACAGACTTAACGTTTGTCCCCAACCCCTCCCAAAATCTTATATCTCCAATGTGACTATTTGGAGATAGGACCTTTCCCGAAGTAATTAGGGTTAAATGAGGTCATAAGAGTGGGGTCCTAATCCATGGGGTTGGTGTCCTTAGAAGAGCAGGAGATACCAGAGAGCAAGCACTCTCTCCGCCCTGTGAGGACACAACCAGAAGGTGGCCAGCCATCTGCAAGCCAGGAGGAGAGGCCTCACCAAAACCCAACCATGGTGGCACCCTGATCTCAGACTTCTGGCCTCCAGAACTGTGAGAAAATAACTGTCTGCTGTGTAAGTCTATGGCATTTTGTTTTGGCAGTCCTAGCTGACTAATACAGGTAGGAACAGCACAAACATGCCGTTGTAAAGCTATGTTTTTCTCCTTTCTACTAGCAAGTATCAACACCCTGCGGATGTCCAGTTGCCATCAGGTGCCTTAGTGAATCAGTTATGTCATCAGGGGTTGCAAAATGGTGGCTTTCCAATTCTTTCATTCCTCCCACATTTCTTTATCCAAGCTGTTTTTCACCTTGAGCCACATCCAAGGAGCAGTAGACGGGAGTGACATGATCTAAGCTCCCTTTTGAAAAGCTCACCAGGGCTCCTCTGTCAAGGAACAGACTGAGGAAGAGACCAGTTAATCCCTCCGGGCCTCTGTTTTCTCACCTCTAAAATGGGGAGAACCTACCTCGCAGGTTATCCCGAGGACCGAATGCATTCAGAACTGTGAAGCGCTTCGCCCAGGGCCTGGTGCATAAGTGTTGGAAGGATGTGATGGTCATTTCTATTCCTGTAGTGCTTTTATATTGATTGGATGGATGATTCATTCATCGATTACACACCTCCCCCGGCCCTAGGGTTGGAAGTGGTTAACATCCTATCTGACATCTCTGTGCCCCCCAGGTCCCAGGCAGTGCCAGGACCTATCCTGGAGTCCAACACAGGCCCCACCTCTAGGGGCTTCTAGTCTGGGGGGAGAAATTCTGAGGGGTGGCTATAATGGACGGTAATCAGGGCATTGTCAGAGCCCCAGGAATGTCTAACTCAGGCTTCCCAGAAGAGGCGACTCCTGATGGAGCCTGGGAGGAGGAAGGGGATGGGATTTCCAGGGGGAAGGTCCAGGGTTACAGGAGCTGCCCCACTCCACAGTGAGAGTCAGCACAGTGCCTGAGGCTGCCTGCAGCCCCACAGCATCAGGGGTGGTGAAGGCCACAGACTCACATGCCTGGGTCAGACCCCGGCTGCATGACCTTGGGCACCTTCTCCCTGCCTCTGTTTCCTTGTTTGTAGCAACTGTTTGGGTTGTGGCGTCCGGTGGAGTTAATATGTATAAAATACTTAGAACAGGGCCAGGTTCACCAAACCTCTTAAATAAATACCAGTCATTATTAATAGAACATCTCATACCCTCGCTTTTGCTCTTAGGGAGCTCCCTCTTTCCTGCTTCCAACACATCCTGTTTGTGTCTGTGATTTCCTTGAGTGTAATCGACCCTTTGGGTTCCTTTAACACAGGTCTCTGCCCCCCTGGGACGGCCTGCAGCATCCATGTGACCCACGCTATTCAAGGGAGGGGGCTTGTAGCATCCTTTAGTTCTCAGAGGGTTCTCTGATCCCAAGAGATTCAGGATTCAGACGAATGAACTGCAGAAAAAGACAGTCGGGAGAGAATAAGGGAGATTTGAATACCAGCTGGATAGTAAAGGATGTTAAGGGATTATTAATGCATTAATGGTATTGTGGTCATGTTTTTTAAACACAGTAGCCACGAGTCCCCAGAAGCTGTGGGGCACTTTGATATGTGGCTAGTGCCCCCGAGGGACTGTGTTTTTTAATCATTTCACTTTAATTAATTTAAATTCAAGCACCGATACTGGATTCAATTCCTGGAAAACTTTTAAGTACGTTTGGCACAAGCAGGGCATGTGAATGTACATTTGCTCCTGTAAATTTTATGAACCCGAAATATAGGACAAGTTTCTGCAATGAAACTTTCGTGTCTGAATTGAGATGTGTTGAGAGAGTGGACTACACTCTGGATTTTGAAGACTTTGTAGGAGAAGCGGAATGAGTTGGCCTTTATTCTTGGATTGTAACCTCCCTGGGAGGACTGCAGCTGTCACATGGTTAAGGGTGCGGCTCCAGAGCCCAGCTGCCTGGGTTCGAGTCTGGCTCTGTTGCCACTTCCCAGCTGGGGGACTTCATGGGCCTGTTTTCTCCTCTGTAAAATGGGAGGGAGGATATATAACAGCTGATGTTACTTTGGACATGGCCTCTCTGAAAAGCTAGTGACGTGAGATGGTAGTAGTTCTGTTTTCTCTTTTGAGGTTTTCCTCACTGAGGAGACAATAAAGCTGCTGACCCCTGGTCAACCCTTGTCAGCGGTTCTCAAACTTTTTGGTCTCAGCACCTTAAAAATCATCAAGGACTCCAGAAAGCTTTTGTTTGTGGGAGTTCTGTCTATCAGGATTTGCCATATCGGGGGAATTCCCCCGGCAGTCCAGTGGTTAGGACTCGGCACTTTCACTGCTGAGGGCCTGGGTTTGATCCCTGGTCAGGGAAGTAAAATCCTGCAAGCCTCGCTGCATGGCCGAAAGAAAAAAAGATTTGCCATATCAGAAAGGAAAACAGACATGAAACTGTCTTTATTGAGATATAATTCACATGACACAAAACTCACCCATTTAAAGTATACAATTCGTGGTTTTCCGTACAATCACTGTTTTTGCAACCATCACCATTTTCTGATTTCAGGACATTTTCATCACTGCAGAAAGAAACCCCATACCCGTTAGCAGCCACTGCACGCCCCCGCCCCCGGTCCCCCCTTCTCCCAGCCTGTGGCAACCACCAATCTGCTTTCTGTCTCTATGGATCTGCCCATTCTGGACCTTTCATATAAATGGAATCAACAACACTTGGCCTTTTGTACCTGGCTCTGTTCACTCCGCATAATATAACAGACATTTTTAAAACCCGAGGATGCACAAGCACAAGTCCCACAGCCTCTGGAAAACCCCACTAGATACTTGAAAGAAGGAGAGGAACAAAGGCAAACACATTTGTTTTATTTATTTATTTTTAGAGCGCTCTCTTTCTATTTATTTATTTATTTATTTGGCTGCACTGGGTCTTAGTTGGAGCACGTGGGATCTTCGTTGTGGCATGCAGGATCTTTAGTTGGAGCATGCGAACTCTTAGTTGCGGCATGCGTGTGGGATCTAGTTCCCTGACCAGGGATCGAACCCATGCCCCCTTCATCAAGAGCACAGAGTCTTAGCCACTGGACCACCAGGAAGTCCCAAACATGATTTAGTATTACAAAAGTAGTTTTGTGGACTCCCTGAAACTATCTTAGTGACCCCTGGGGTCCCTGGACCTTCCTTTGAGAACCACTGCCCTAGGCAAATGGCTTCACTTCTGTGCCTCAGTTTGCCCCTCTCCAAAGTGGAGATGGGGGTGGGACGGACCTCAGAGGGTGGCTGAGGTTGGACGATTGAGAGTTGGCCTGGGGGTCAGGGGTCAAGCAGTGTCCCTTGGGATTATTCCCATGACCGCCTGGCGAAGTAAAGAAATGCTCCATCTATAGCGGTTCCTCTCTCTCTCAGAGGGAAAATGTCCCGGTCCACAAAGCCAAAGAACTTGGCTACAGGACAAGCAGCCCAGGGCCAAATACCGCAGAGGGTCAAGGCAGTTGACAACTAAGAATAGAGTGGGGAATTTGTCCCTGAGGAGGTGAACTCGACCTTCATGAGTGCCAGTGGGGAGGGGGGAGCTGGGGCGGAAGCCATGGGGCCAGGGCGGAGGAGGGGGATGGCAGGTGAGCTGGGGTGGCAGCAGGTGCTGGACTTGCTCCAAAGCTGGGGGTGAGGGGAAGCTGGAGGAGGGGCGGTGGGTGGAATTGGGGTGTTTCACCAAGGTTACCTTCTGCAAGCAGCACAGTGGCCGCGGCTGGGGTGATAGAAATGTTCCGCATCTCGATTGGGGGCGGGTGGGGGTAGTTACGAGGGTGTATGCAATTGTCAAAACGTATCAAGCTGCATCCTTAAGGTCTGTGCATCTGTTCTATGTAAATATACCTACAAAACAAAAAATGGGTTTCTGGGAGGAAGACGCCAGTAGGGGGAGTGCGAGATCTGTAGCTCAAGGAGAGGTGTTTGAGTTTTGAAAGTGAAAGGCAAGTTTCTGAAAGCATCCGGAACCGGGAAATAAGATGAAGTTGCTTTTTTACATTTTGGGTGCTCCTGGTTGTGCCTCCCTCCCCCACCTTCTGGATCCTCCTTTCAGCCACAGAGCCAGAGAGAATATTTCCTGAACATTCCATATGCCATGCTCTGAGTATGACCTCATTTAGTCCACACAGCAATCCAGTCGTGTCAACTAGATCCCATGGTTCTCCCCACTTCTTACCAAAGGACTCAGAGAGGAAATTACTACAAGTCCAGAGTCACAGCCAGCAGGGGGCCAACCTTGGACTCAAGCCCTGGCAGGTCTTATTCCTTTGATCCATATAACCCCCTCCTTCTTGTTTCATTTATTCTTATTTATCCCCCAGTCAGTCCCCTCCCCAACATGGGCAATCATTCTTATATGCATCATCTTTTGTTTGCAGGTGTTTAAAATGTATCATTTTGTTAATGTGCAAATTGTTTTATTTCTTACTTTTTTCACCCAGCATTGTGTTTTTAAAATCCAGCCACAGGAATTCCCTGTTGGTCTGGTGGTTAGGACGCGGTGCTTTCACTGCCGAGGGTGAGGGTTCAATCCCCGGTTGGGAAACTAAGATTCCACAAGCTGCATGGCACTGCCAAAAGAAAAAGGTCACCCACGATGCTCTGTACACACCTAGTCAGTTGCATCTCACTGCTGGGTGGTCTCCATGAGGGGCAGTCACTATCCATTCCACGAGGGCGGGCTATTCAGTTGCCTTTGACTCCCCTCCAGTATAAATAACACCACTGTGAAGATCCTCACACATGCTCCCTAGTGGTGTTGCCTTTGGGGCACATACACCCAAGTGCAGAATCGCCTGCACTCACTTTGCTGAAGTTCCCCCAGCATCACCTGAGGGGATTCCTATCACCCACCCTCACCCTATCCAGCTATCCTATCCAGCTCTCAAAGTTTCGCCCACCAGCCTAGTGATAGATTTAAAATGATGTCTCACTGTGGTTTTCCTATGAGGAGAATCTGAGGCATCTCTCCGTCCACCTGTCAGTCTTTGAGCTTCTGTAAATCGCCTCTTCATATCCTCTGCTCATTTTCCTCTTGGGGTAGCTGGGTTTTTCTTGTTGATTTGCCGGAGTTCCGTGTACAGTCAGTTCTGCTCTAACGCTTGTTTTGAAAACTCGAGATTTGTTCCAGTGCGATTGATACATTAGGGAACAATTTGAACATAAGGCATGTTGCACCTAAATGAACCCAGGTGCGCTTGGTTGAAATGAGCGCGTAGCCATACACAGAGCACACGCTCAGCACATCAGAACGTCTACTGGGCGCTTCAGTTCCCCATGCGTGTGACGAGCCCCACCGATCACATCTGGTGCTAGAACTTTCCATCAGATAACCCTCCTTGCACCACCTCACAGTAACTCACAATGTGTACCCCTTCCAACACCACTTCCACGAGCAAACTTCAGATCTTTTTCAGGGTTAAGTGCCATATTTGTTTTTTGGAGGTAGAGGCATTTCTTAACCATTTAACGTGTGCAAAACTCTCTTCCCCTGCCCCACTCCCAGCTTTCCCATCAGATCAGATCGGGGGCCAGAAGGGTCCAGTCCCCTCTGCGTGGGCCCCCTCTGGTCACACAGCCCTGCAGCTGCCCCGTCCTCAGCCCCGGGATGACGCGCCACGGCAAGAACTGCACGGCGGGGGCCGTCTACACCTACCACGAGAAGAGGAAGGACACGGGTACTGGGTTTGGGACGAGGGGCAGATGGACCCTGAGGCCCCCATGTTCCTCTGCTCCCCTGGTTGTGCTTTCTGGGCATGTGTCTTTCCCTCGACCGTGTAAGTAACAGCCACGTGACTGATGGTCGTGACCGGAAATGTAACAGCCCACGTGAGCCAGCAACCTTCTCCCTGCCTGGTCGTGGGCACTGCGTTAAGTGCCTTCCATGCTAAGCCTCCCAAACACCCACTGAGGAAGGAATCACTTTTGTCAGGCCATATTCGAGAGGCAGAAACTGAGACCCAGAGAGGTACAGACGCTTGAGTTTGGTCACAGAGCCAGAAGGCCCGAGGGGAGTCAGTTACGAGCCTCTTCCCCGAGCTGCCTCAGGGACAGGGCCTGTCTGTCACTTACCCTCTGGGGATGAACGCCTTCCTGTGGGTTGTGCAGCCCTGTCCCCAACACAGACACACAGCCCAAGCTCTTGACTGCCTGTTCTCTGAGTCCCCCTACCTCGGAGTCCTCTCTGTGCCTTTCTGTCCGGGTTTGGAGAAGGGCACATCTCTTGCCTCTCCATCCCTCTGCCTCTCTCTGTCCCCAGCGGCCTCAGGCTACGGCACCCAGAACATTCGACTGAGCCGGGATGCGGTCAAGGACTTCGATTGCTGCTGCCTCTCTCTGCAGCCGTGCCATGACCCTGTTGTTACGTAAGCTGGGAACGCGGGTGGGCGGGTCAGGGTGACGAGGGCAAGGGAACCGCCAGGAGGGGGCTGCACAGCCAGGGCGCCCTGGCAAGCCACCTACCCTCCCGCAGCCTCAGTGTTCTCCTCTGAGACATGGGCATGATCCTAGTACGCTTCATGGGGTGTGGAAAAGAATACATTCACAATAGAGGGTAGGGCTCCTGGAAAGTTGCTAGCCCATAATAGCAGCTCACGTGTGGAGTGCTTACTGTTACCTACCTCTTAGCGTCTGGCAAAGGCTTCAGCGAGATAATGGGTAGAAGGTACTTAGTCCACTGACTAAATATGTGCTCAATTACTGGTCCATTTTGTAGACATCGCGATGAAAGTAGATCGTGGTTCAGGGTCCCCGAGCCACCGGGAGGTTCAGTGGTTCACTAGAAGAACACACAGAACTCAGCAAAGCAGTTATCAAATGACAGCTTATGACAGCAAAAGGTTACAGATTAAAACCAGCAATGGGGGTGGTTTCCCAGGCAGGCCAGTGGTTAAGACTCCGAGCTTCCAGTGCAGGGGGCGTGGGTTTGATCCCTGGTCGGGGAACTAAGATCCCACATGCTGGGCTTCCGGGGTGGTGCAGTGGTTAAGAATCCGCCTGCCAATACAGGGGACACGGGCTTGATCCCCAGTCCAGGAAGCTCCCACATACCACAGAGCAAATAAACCCATGCGCCACAACTACTGAGCCTGTGCTCTAGAGCCCATGAGCCACAACTACTGAAGCCCACGCGCCTAGAGCCCGTGCTCCGCAACAAGAGAAGCCACCGCAATGAGAAGCCCGCCCCCCCCA
>NW_006790237.1:1065930-1081681 GCF_000442215.2 Lipotes vexillifer | reverse complement strand
CCCAGCCATAAATAAATAAATTTATTTATTTAAAAAAATTTTTTTTAGCCATGCCATGCGGCATGTGGGATCTTTTATTTTATTTTTGGCTGCGCTGGGTCTTTGTTGCTGCACGCGGGCTTTCTCTAGTTGCGGCGAGCGGCGGCTACTCTTCGTTGCGGGGGGGCGGGCTTCTCATTGCGGTGGCTTCTCTTGTTGCGGAGCACGGGCTCTAGGCGCGCGGGTTTCAGTAGTGGCACACGGGCTCAGTAGTTGTAGCTCGTGGGCTCTAGAGCGCAGGCTCAGTAGTTGTAGCGCACGGGCTTAGTTGCTCCACGGCATGTGGGATCTTCCCAGACCAGGGCTCGAACCCGTGTCCCCTGCATTGGCAGGCAGATTCTTAACCACTGTGCCACCAGGGAAGCCCCCCCCAAATTTTTTAAATAAATAAAATCAGCAGTGGGAAAAGACACATGGGGCAGAGTCCCAGAGAGACCAGGCACAAGCTTCCTTTGTCTCTCTCAGTGGAGTCGCAGGAAAGCGCTTAATTTTCGCAGCAGCAGTTACTACCCACCAGGAAGCTCGCTCCAGGCTTGGTGTCCAGGGTTTTTATTGGAGGTTAGTCACCTAGGCCTAGCTGACCTTGGTCTTCAGCCCCTCCAGAGGTCCAGCTCACACCACATGGTCCCAACCTCCCAGGCAAACAGAGACACTCTTAACAGGCAGGACATTCCAAGGCCTAGAGGTGCCCTCCCAGGAGCCAGTCCTTTGGTTGGAATGTGCAGGGTTTGGACAGCCCAGGCCTGCTGAGCTAACCCTTTATAGAGCGCGATTTTGCCTACGCATCAGAGAACATTATAAAGCCAGGAGAGTTAAAACAGTGCAGTCACCTCAGCTAAGCCGAGCCCTGAGTGAGCAGCTGCCTAGAAGACGCTTAGTGGTTGCCCTGGGCAGGGAGCTGATGTTTGTCAGGTGACTATCGATCTCTGGCCATGTGGCCTGGGCCAGGCCCGTGTTTTCTCATGCCCTCCTCTCTTTGCAGCCCCGATGGCTACCTGTATGAGCGGGAGGCAATCCTAGAGTACATTTTGCACCAGAAGAAGGAGATCGCCCGGCAGATGAAGGTGGTGGGGCTGGGAGAAGGGGGTGCCAGCGTGGGTAGGCGGTTTCAATGCTGGGCCTCCCGTCTAAATTCCTCCCTGCCCAGGCCTCTGCCTGTGCTGTTCCCTCTGCCGGGCACACCGTCCCCTCCCACTTCTGGTTAAATTCTTCTCGTTCTCCAGATTTCAGCCCAGGTGTTGCCTCCTCTGGCCTCTTGCTAGTCCAGGGCCCTGAGGGCCTGCCCCTGTCACCTCTTCTTTGGCACTTGTCACAGTTGTGACTCTACCTGTGGCTGTCTGATACAGGCCCCAGGGGCAGGGAGCGGGGTTCTCACCCACCCCAAGGCCATAGGTTCTCGGGACATACTTGGTAAATGAGTGGATGCCAGCTCATCTCCTGGGCCTCAGTTTTATTGTCTCTAAAATGGGCTGACAGGGCCAAACTAGAGGGCACTGCAGGGCATGCGGGAAATGCTCACAGATAAGAACTTCTTAGGCATTTTCTTGGAGCCAGGCCCACCTTCCATTGCTGAGCTCATTTTGTGGCTAGGAGGGACCCTGTCTCCCTCCTTGTCCTGCCGGCATTTCCAGAGCTCAGGAAGCACTGGGGGCCAGATTCTTGTTGAGCTTTTGGTCTGTGCGTGGCTTCCCCTGTGCCCAGGTCCTCCACCCAGCCTGGTGGGCCCCTCATCGTGGAGCCCACATCGGAAGCCCTCCCGAGCATCAGTCAGCATCAGCGTTCCCTCCTTGCTCACTGGGTGGCCGGAGCAGTGTCTCCTCTTGCCCTCCCGCTGCCTGAGCCTTCATGGCTCCATAAACCTTCTCTGCTCCCTACTATCCTGGAACTTGGGCCCTTGAGGGCAGGGACAGAGTCTACACTGTATAGACTGTATAATAGATAAGTGATAAGATATACTGTATAATTAATATCATATGGCCCAAAATTACATTTATTGAGCACTTACTATGTGCCAGGCCAGGTGCTAAGTGTTTTAAAAAATCATCCTATGTAACCCTCCCAGTGAGCCTCCGAGGTAGGTCATCATTGTCAGCCCATTTTACGGATGAAGAAACTGAGGCCAGGAGAGGTCACAGTGCTTACTGGAGGCCACAGAGCTAATCAGTGACAAAGGCAGGGTTTGAGCTCTGGCAGTCTCGCTTCAGCCAAGCTGTTGACCACCGAGTCCCAAACCAGCTAAACTGGAAATGGCTTAACTGTCCTACAGTTGGTGAAGGGACAGGCAAAGGCAGCAGAGGCACACCATGGATAACTGTGCAGCCGATTAAAGATTCACACCCAGGCAGTCACCAGCCTCTACCAAACAGAGCCTCTGCCAGGAACCTCCCCTGTATGGGTTCCAGTTCACCCACCTTTAAATTCAGAGGCACCCCAACCCCCACCTACGGTGCCCCAAACTCACAAGCCACAGGAGGATGCCTAGCTCGCTCTTGACTGGCTGCCCACAGGCCTACGAGAAGCAGCGGGGCGCCCGGCGTGAGGAGCAGAAGGGGCTGCAGTGGGCGGCCGCGCAGGACCAGGTGCGGGGCTTCCTGGAGAAGGAGGCGGCCATCGTGAGCCGGCCCCTCAACCCCTTCACGCCCAAGGCCGCCTCCGGGAACTGCCCAGGTGAGAGAGAAGCGGACATGCAAGTGGGTGGGGCTCCCGCGGGGCCAGGTGCCTCCCTGGTTGCGGTGTCCGAACCCCTCTCCCCCCCAGCAGATGATGCCCGACCCGGGTCCAGTGCGGGCCCCACAGGCAAGGACAAGGACAAAGCGCTGCCCAGCTTCTGGATCCCATCGCTGACCCCCGAGGCCAAGGCCACCAAGCTGGAGAAGCCAGTGAGCCCCCTACTCCAGCAAGCGCCCGTGTGTGCCCACTTTGCCAGAGAGGGCCAGGGTCCTGAGGGCCCCCTCCCCTCCCTCACAGGGACCCCCATCCTCCCTCCGCCTGGCTCTAGCCCCGCCTTTTGACTCGGCCCCCCTCCTGCTCCCCAGTCGCGCATCGTGACCTGCCCCATGTCCGGGAAGCCGCTGCGCATGTCCGACCTGACGCCCGTGCGCTTCACGCCGCTCGACAGCTCCGTGGACCGCGTGGGGCTCATCACGCGCAGCGAGCGCTACGTGTGCGCCGTGACCCGCGACAGCCTGAGCAACGCCACACCGTGCGCCGTCCTGCGGCCCTCGTGAGTCACCTGGGGGACAACCTGGGGACCTGTGGGACGGGGCGGGCTTGGGGTGCGGCTGTCTCTTTGGGGCGGGGCCTCTGATCGTCGTACCCCACCCTCACCCTCACTGCAGTGGGGCCGTGGTCACCGTGGAGTGCGTGGAGAAGCTGATTCGCAAGGACATGGTGGACCCCGTGACCGGAGAGAAGCTCACGGACCGCGACATCATCGTGCTGCAGCGGGTGAGTGGCACCCCTCCTCCCTGTCCCCTCGCCTTCCGGTAACCCCGACCTGCTTTCAGAGGGCCCGCCCCCTTACCGAGGCCCCGCCCCACCAAGGGGGCGGGGCCCAACCTAACCTCGCGGGCTGGGGAACCCCTACGGCACCCCAGCTCCCCGCCGCCTCTCCTTCTCCTCCTCCTCCTCTAGGGCGGCACGGGCTTCGCGGGCTCCGGAGTGAAGCTGCAGGCCGAGAAGTCCCGGCCGGTGATGCAGGCCTGAGCGCGCGGTAAACCAAATAAATGGGCTTGTTGGACGCGACAGGCCGTGTGGCGCCTTCATTCACCGCGCCAGAGCCCGGTGACGGCGTGCGCTCAGGAATGACTGCACTTTGAAAGCGTGGGCTAAGAATATTTGATGTGGTCTCACGTTAAGAGTAACATCTGAATCGAATGCAAACGCACAGCTTTAAATGGGTTGAGTGGCCAGAAGTCGGAGTCTGGGCCGCGACCACAGGAGGGCGCCACTTTAACGGACTGTAGAAATCCCCGCACTTTCTTTTGAGTTAAACCAAATTTGAAGCCCAGGAGGCGACCCGGAACGTGTCTCCCGTTGTAAAGTTTGATAAGACACGCAAAGGAAATGAAGTGCAGTGTGTGACCGAGAAAGCGAACAGCCGGCACCCTGTCTAGAGAAGGCAGTCAGGAACACTCCCTCCCCCACCACCTGGAGGCTGGAGGGTGAAGAGGAAGAGGAAACCGCAAGTGCAAAGTCCCCGAGGCAGCCCTTGGCAGGTGTGAAGAGAGGGAGGAGTTCAGAGCACCCAGGCCTAGTGGACCTGCCTGGAGCTCAGACTTGACTAGGAGGGTGGGGGTGGCCTTTAAAGCTATGTTTTTAGTAACCATTGAATCACAAAAGCAGACCCTGTGTGGAGAACCAGAGCATATAGTCAAGCAAAGATTGCAAAAATAAAGTCTTACAAGTCCTGACTCTCTGAGCGATACCCAGGTCCTGTCCTTCCAGGTCTTTCTCACGTGAGTTTTTTCAACCAAAGTGAGATTTCCATGCAAGTACTGTTCTGTTCATTGAACAGTCTCTACCTTTTCATTTTGGTAAGAGGTCTTCTCATCCAATGCCCAGGCAAGATTCAGAGTGTCCCTGAGTGCTGAGCAAGCCCCTGTCTGGTACAGGACCAGTTGGTGCGTCTGGCTGCAGGGAAAGGTGTTAGCAGGAGGGTGGGTCATCCTTGCACCCTGGGGAGCCCCGGAAACCCAGCAGTTCCTCCCTCAGACACTTCTAGACCCTTCCCTTGGTCCCTAAGAGCCTTCATGTCCCACTCTTGGGCTCCCAGTCCCATTGTCTTGGGAGGATGCTTGTACCCATTTTGCAGAACAGCCCACCGAGGCTGAGAAGACAACTTGCCCAAAGTCACACTGCTCAAGGCCATCGCTGAGCCCAGGTTCACCCAGAGGTCAGCCACCTCCAGATACCTGCACCTGCCTCATTCAGTCCTGCCCTCCTCCACATCCTTTGCACCCTTCCTCCTCTCGGTTTCCCACACTGCCACCCACAGACCTCTCCACCTTGGCAAGCTCCCACCCCATCCCTTTACCCAGAATGATAGAGATCTTCCCTCCTTCTCTAAACACCCCCAATCCCCGTCCTCTTTCTTAAGAGCTCTCAACCACCCCGAGTCTTTTCTTCCAGTACCCCCCCACCCAAGGATCCTGTTTATGTGTGGTACAGACCACTCCCCACCCCAAATAAAGATTTAAAGGTGCAAGATTGGAAATTCTGGATTTCCACAAGGAGCCCAAATCCCAGTCTTTAGTTCACAGGCCCTTTGAGACACTCTTTGCGGGGAGGGGTGGGGTGTGAGTCAAAGGCCTCACTCTAAGCCATAGGTTTCCTTTAACATTTCAAAGGTAACAAGGAGAGGATGCAAGAGTCAGACCACAGCTGAAGCTGTGGCAGGAGGAGGGAGGGACGGGAAGTGGAGACAAATTTTGTGTTTTCTCAGCAGAGGTTCCTTAGACACTGGTCTAGAGTTCAGAGCAAAGGGGCTTCCCTGGTGGCGCAGTGGTTAAGAATCCACCTGCCAATGCAGGGGACATGGGTTCGAGCCCTGGTCAGGGAAGATCCCACATGCCGCGGAGCAACTAAGCCTGCACGCTACAACTACTAAAGCCCTCATGCCTAGAACCCGTGCTCCTCAACAAGAGAAGCCACTGCAATGAGAAGCCCGCACACCGCAACGAAGAGTAGCCCCTGCTCTCTGCAACTAGAGAAAGCCCACGTGCAGCAACAAAGACCCAACACAGTCAAAAATAAATAAATAAATATTTAAAAATAGATGATGTTCAGAGCAAGAAATGGGCATGGTGGGGCTTGGTGGGGTGTGCCCACCGGTGGCTCCAGCCTCAACCAGCCACAAACAGTACTTTAGGACAACTGTAATTACTTGTCGAGATTTTTAAATTGGGGAGACTTCTGGAAAGCGAAAACTATATAGACAGGGAGCAAATCCTTGGTGTCCAGGGGTGGGGGAGGGATTGACTACAAGGAGGGTTAACAAGAGTTTGAGGAGGGGGGATGGATCTGTTCTAATCTTAACTGTGGTGATGGTTGTATGAATATGATTTGTCAAAATTCACCAAAGAGAGTGGACTTTATATGAATTAAAATTTAAAAATGCAAAAAAGGGGCGGGGCATTTTGTGTGAGTAGATTTCCATTTCTCTTAAAAAAATCAGCTTAGAGGTCCCAAGAAAATTAAAAACGTGTTCATGGAAAAACTACATGAATGATCCTGGCAGCACTAATGGTGTAGAAACATCCCATCAACCCAGTTGATGTCCATCAACTGATGAGTGGATAAACAAAATGTGCTAGAGACATACAACGGAATATTATGCAGCCATAAAAAGGAATGGAATTCTGATCCACGCTAAACCATGGATGAGCCTTGAAAACATCATGCTAAGTAAAAAACCAGATGAAAGGTCACATATTGTATGACTCCTGTTATATAAAATGTCCAGAATAGACAAGTTCATAGAGATGAAAAGTAAATTAGTGGTTGCCAGGGGCCAGAGGGAGGAGGGAATTGGGGAGTGACTAATTAAAGTCCTGGTTTGGGACTTCCCTGGCGGTCCAGTGGTTAAGACTCCGCACTTCCCTGGACTCCGCACTTCCACTACAGGGGGCACGGGTTTGATCCCTGGTCAGGGAACTAACATTCCACATGCCACATGGTGCAGCCAGATAAATAAAGAAAGAAAGGGAGAGAAAGGAAGGAGGAAGGGAAGGAAGGAAGGAAAAGAAAGAAAAAGTCAGTCCCGGTTTGTTGTTGGGGTGATGAAAATGTTCCAGGATCAGATGATGGTGATGGATACGCAACCTCGTAAGTTTAAAGATCACTGAATCGTACATTTCAAAGGGTTAATAATTTTCTAGTAGACGAGTTATAACTCAATGTTTTAAAACTCAGAAGATGTGACATCGTCAAGAGACCCCACCCGACTGCTTCTCCCAGGCTGGCTCTCAGAAGCCGGTGGATTCCATCACTGATCTGGAGGTGTCGGGTGTCACCAGAGAACTAAAAGCAGAAACAGTTCCAACGTTCCCGAAGTTCTCAGTAAGCACGTGGAGAAACTAGAATTTTCTTTACTATGCTGGTAGGCATGGAAACTGGGGAAACGATTTGGCAACATGTAGTAAAAACTAAAGAATGGTGACTGCATGACCTGGCGATCTTACTCTGACCTCTGCAACCAACACATACAAACAGGCTCAACAAAACGCAAACTAGAATGTTCACAGCACCTCTGTTTGTCATAGCCACTTACTGGAAATGACCCAAGTTTATCAACAGCAGAATGCATGACCTGTGGGCCCTTCCCAGTGGAGTGCTATACAGCCACGAAAAGGACCACTCTGCCCAGCACCTATGAGTGCACACAGCATGCCTCTACTTTTCTAAATAAATAGGTGAAAGTATGCCCTTTGAGATCGGGGTAGTAGTTATCCTTGGGGAGGTGATGTCTGGGTCCTCCTGGGGGCTGATAGTGTTCTCTTTCTTCATCTGAGTACTAGTTACAAGTGTGTGCATGCAGTCTGAAAAGTAATGTTGCTGAACATTTGAGTTGTACACTTTTCTATTCATATGTTATTCTCCCATAAAAATGCCCTTAAATTCACTGCAATAACAAAGAGATGTCCTTGGCAGTTTGGCAGTGTCTACCGAATTCATAAATTCCATTTCTAGGAATTTATCTGCAGTTAAATTCATGGAAAATTACGGATGTGCTAGTTCCTTCTGTGCAGCATCCTTTGGAAGAGAAAAGACTAGAAACAACTTAAATGTTGTTCAGTAGAGAACTGGTTAAATAATCTATCCAGAAGAATATCACTCAGCTGTAAGACTGGGGAAGCCCATAAATAATTTTTAAAATTTAAAATTGGAGGATTCTGGCTCAAAAAAAAAAAAAAAAAAAGCATTGGGCTTCCCTGGTGACGCCGTGGTTGAGAGTCCGCCTGCCGCTGCAGGGGACACGAGTTCGTGCCCCGGGTCGGGAAGATCCCACGTGCCACGGAACGGCTGGGCCCGTGAGCCATGGCCGTTGAGCCTGCGCGTCCGGAGCCTGTGCTCCGCAACGGGAGAGGCCACAACAGTGAGAGGCCCGCGTACCGCAAAAAAAAAAAAAAAAAAAAAAAAAGCATTAAGAGAAACAAGAAAGGTAAAAATATTGTTATTTATCTGCTATCATTTCCATTAAAAGTAAAACAAGTTGTGCATTTGTTGCTTAATTCTGTGTAAATTCTCCCTTGAGAAAAACACTGGCTGCCAGAAGAGGCGACCTTAGTGGAAGGAAGGCTTTGGCTTTAGTACCATCATATGTATTTAGAATTTTGTATCCTACGAGTATATTGCCAAAATTTAAAATGTGCAAAAGATTAAAAAAAAACCCAACAAACCTGGGGAGAGACACTAAGAGTGACCAGGTGCTGAGCATCTATTTATCATAAGTTTCTCCATAAAAATAATTTGTTGCTATCTATGAGTATTCTTTTGATTAAAAAAAAATGTTTTCAAACATGCAGCCCTCAGAGAGCTAAAAATTTGCCCTACTCCTTCCTAAACCAATTCTCCACCGTCTGCCACTAGGGGGAAGTATGTCATCATGTTTATAATTAAAAGCTTTGAGTCACACTTGGATTAAAATTCCAACCCTCCCACAGATAACAATTATAAACTCTGCATAAAACAAAACAGTTACTGTCAAGGTCTTATCCCAAGTTAAATTAGTCTCTTAACATATTTTAGCAATGCTTCTTTTTAATGTATGATTCATTTTCTCGGTTTTTTCCTGTTGATTGTGGTCTCCAGGAGGAATGTACTTTCCAATTAATTTGCAGGGCTTTAGATACCTGTTTGGTTATACTGGAGACAAAAGCAGGTCCATTGTCACTTTGAAGGGTGTAAGACAATCTAAATCGGGGAATAATATCCTTAAGGAGAGCTTTCACCACTTCAGAGGCTTTTTCTGTCCAGGTGGGATAAGCTTCCACCCATTCTGAAAGTGTCCACAAACACCAGCAGGTATGTGAAATTTCCTGCAGCTTCAGGCATTTGAGTAAAGTCTGTTTGCTGATCTTCGGTAGGGCAGGTTCCTTTGTGTTGAGTCCCCCTCACTCCTTTTCTTCCTGTACGACAGATGTTCCTTTGGGTTTTTATTACCATAAAGTGACAACTGTCTGACTTTTCCCACCCTAATGTGGTAGCACAAATGCTTGCACCTAGAGGATTTCATCATTCTTCCCTGTTTCTCCACAGAATAACTACAGAGCCATTCAAAGGCAACCATAAAACCATAAATAGCGATGAAGCATCTCTAACCATTAAAAGGATGCCTATTGGCCTTGGCATCCACCAACCAGGCTGAATTCTGGGATGGGCCTCTCAGTGATTTTAGGAACCAAGTGGAACCTTTCTCTTCTCCCTGGGAATGTTCCACTTTTGGACAAGAACAGACAGGTGTTTGTGTGTGTGTGTGTCTGTGTTCCTTTCCTTCATTTGACATCAATCTGTAAATGAAAAAATGGTACCAAAACAAAATGAAATGAAAAACCCCTAACAACAAACAAAATCCTAAATAAACCCTCAAGTTTGGTCACAGGATTTTACATATCACAAGAGCCATCAACTCAACCCTCACGCAATGCGACTCCTTGGAGAGCTGTTGGATCCAGACCAACAACACAGGAGACTGCAGGCAATGGAATTAACACCACCGCAAGGGTGACATTACATGGGGCACAGAGTCCCAAGATAACCCTCCCTAGCCCTCTTGTGGAGATCCTAACAGGTACTGTGGCCACACATTGTTACCATGAAATATCATCTTCCTGTCAGTCATGGATTAATAGCTGTAATCAGATCACCTACCCAAAATACACCCCAGAGGACTTTCTTTAGGGATAGTAGAAACATTCCCCAATTTTTTTTTTTTTTTTTTTTTTGCGGTACGCGGGCCTCTCACTGCTGTGGCCTCTCCCGTTGCAGAGCACAGGCTCCGGACGCGCAGGCTCAGCGGCCATGGCTCACGGGCCCAGCCGCTCCGCGGCATGTGGGATCTTCCTGGACTGGGGCACGAACCCATGTCCCCTGCATCGGCAGGGGGACTCTCAACCACTGCGCCACCAGGGAAGCCCCATTCCCCAATTTTTAAAGACAAAAATACAAGACAAGCAAAACACAACAGTGCACACAAACGCCAGAATCCAAAGAAACAAACGATCCCGTTCACAAATCGGGGAAAAGTCCAGCTGTTATTGCCTCTCTCCAACAGGGTACCCCCACTCAAATACAAAACAAACTGGCTTATTCCGGAGGAAAAAGCCCCAAGTGGAGGAAAAAGTTTCCGGCTGTACACACCAGAACTACTTACCCTGCTGTATGGAGCCTGTCGGCTCCCACAGGTCAGTTTCTTGCACCCACTGCCAAGCGATGGGTCAGCTGGTGCCGCTTTGGGGAATTTTGAAGGGAAGATCCTCAGGACAAGCGGTCCCGGCAGCTGCTAGGGCCTTACCCGAAAATTCCCCAACCAGGGCTGGTTGGCCATGAGCAGCAAGGCTCCAGGCAGGCTTTGCAAAACTTTGTACTACTTGCCCCACGTCAGGCCAATAAATCCAGAGATGAGTCGTTGGGGCAAAGAATAGTGACTTCACTCACAAAGCCAGCATACTGAGAATATGGTGCAGTAGCATCTCAAAGAACCATCTTCCCCGAGTTAGAATTCAGGCTCCTTTTATACTAAAAGGGGAGAGAGAAAGTCCTGCTTCCGGGTCAGACTCCGGAGGTGTTAATTTCTTCCTTCCCTCAGCCATTCACAGGTGGGCCTGGTCAGGAGGTTTCCCTTGATCTAAACAAAGGTATTTTAGCTTAATGCTCATTACCTGGGAGGCAGGGTTCCCCGAGATGGGTCATTATGTATGATTTAAGCTTATAGGCAAAATCCCTTTAGTGATTAACTTGTAATAGAGTACAAAAGTTCTTCCCTATTACAAAATGAGTGGAAAGTAGAGAGTTCCCAGTTTTCCCTACTATGAACATCTTGCACTAGTGTGGCACTTTGTTATAATTGGTAAATCAGTATTGATACGTCATTATTAGCTAAAGTGTACAGACATATTAGGGGTCACTTTTTTTTTTTGGAGGTATAGTCGGTTTACAATGTTGTATTAGTTTCCAGTGTACAGCAAAGTGATTCAGCTGTATATATATTCTTTTTCAGATTCTTTTCCATTATAGGTCATTATAAGATATTGACTATAGTTCCCTGTGCTATACAGTAGGTCCTTGTTGTTTATCTACTTTATATATAGTAATGTGTATCTGCTAATCCCAAACTCCTAATTTATCCCTCCCCCCACTTTCCCCTTTGGTAACCATAAGTTTGTTTTCTGTGTCTGTGGGTCTGTTTCTGTTTTGTAAATAAGTTCATTTGTATAATTTTTTAAATTTCACATATAAGTGAGATAATATAATATTTGTCTTTGGCTTAGATCACTTAGTATGATAATCTCTGGGTTCATCCATGTCACTGCAAATGGCATTATTTCATTCTTTTTTGTGGCTAAGTAGTATTCCATTGTATATATGTACCACATCTTCTTTATCCATTCATCTGTCGATGGACATTTAGTTTGTTTCCATGTCTTGGCTATTGTGAATAGCGCTATAATGAACATTGGGGTGCATGTATCTTTTCGAATTAGTTTTCTCCGGTTACATGCCCAGGAGTGGGATTGCTGGATCATATGGTAGTTCTATTTTTAGTTTTTTGAGGAATCTCCATACTGTTTTCCATTGGCTGCACCAATTTACATTCCCACCAGCTGTGTAGGAAGGTTCCCTTCTCTCCACACCCTCTCCAGCACTTATTATTTGTGGACTTTTTAATGATGGCCATTCTGACTGGTAGTATGAGGTGGTACCTCATTGTGGTTTTGATTTGCATTTCTCCAATAATTAGTGATGCTGAGCATCTTTTCATGTGCCTGTTGGCCACTGGATGTCTTCTTTGGAGAAATGTCTATTTAGGTCTTCTGCCCTCTAGTTTTATTTTTTGTTTCCAGGGACGACCTCAAACCCTGGCCAACCCCCAGAGCTCCCTCTTCAAATGCCTTGTCCCCTCCTTCAGCCCACAGCCCCCCAACTCCCAGCACTTTCCTCTCCCAGCCACAGCCCCCAAGGCCCCTGTTACCCCCTCAGAGAGACACACAGATGGGGCCCCAGCACTAGATTTTATTGCTTCCCTGGCAGAGAGGAGGCATCCTTTGGGCAAGTCCTGGGGGCAAGTTTGGGGCACCTGGGGGAGTGTTTCTCATCTCTGTGATGTGAGGCTCAGATTCGGAGCTGGGGGTTAGTGGAGGCTCTTAGAGGCTGAGCTTGGCGTAGGGGGCCTTGGTCTGGGCGGGGAGACTCTGCCAGTGAGAAGTAGATGGTCCCTCACCTTGGGTCTGTGAGCCCCTAGGGGGATCTGGGAGGGGCTGCGATGTCTCAAGGAGAGAAGTTGACCCGGTGGGTCCATGAGAGCCCAGGGGCAGGGGGACACCGGAGGTTGTGTCCGCATCCTTCAGGGCCGGACAGGGGTCCCTGGCCACTGGGGCCCTTCTGTGGGTCAGCCCATGGGGCGACAAGGCTGCAGTGGGCACGCTGGGGCTCAGAGCTCATCGTGGTGACGTATCAGGTCCTCGCCGTAGTTGGTGGCCTGGCTGCCCACGAACATGTTCCAGTTGCCCAGGATCTCAGCCTTGCTCAGACGCCCGTCCTGAAGGGGGGTCAGAGGTCATCGGGACGCCACGGAGTCCTGCCCGGGAGACTCCTCCCTGGAGCCAAGTATGGCTCCCATGGTCTCTGTTCCCCTCTCTCTGGTCTCCGTCCCCCTCTCTCTGGGTCCCTGTCCCCCTCTCCCTGGGTCTCTGTTCCTGCTTTTCTCCCTCCCCACCTCGATCTTTGTCCCTCTTTCTTTCTCCAGCCAAATAGGGACCCCAAAGTCCCAGGCCCACGTTTTGGTCATTTCTGCCCACCGGGCCAGCATCATCCCCCTGCACCCCTGCACCTTGTCTGTGTCACTCTCGTGCAGCAAGTGGTTGGCCTCCACCAGCGGCTGGTCCTGGGCAGGGGGCAGCACCCAGTGGCCCACCTCACTCCCATCCAGCTGCCCGTCCTTGTTCAGATCTCGGAAGTCCCGGAACTGTTCCCGCTCCGTCTGCACCCAGGCTGGCTCCTCCTCCCCGGGCTCTGCCGAGTACAGATCCGCTGGGGTTGGGGGTGAGAGGGGGCGACATCAGGGGCAGTTCCTGGGGCCTCCCAGCCTGGCCCTGACACTCCTGGAGCCCGGAACCTCGGACCACCCACTTCACTTTCCTTCACCTCAGTTTTCTCTTCTGTTAAATGGAATTGATAACAAACCCGACTTGCAGGTGACCATTATGCTGCACGTGAAATTGACTTCATTGATTGGTCATTTGATTGATTGAATCATCCATCCATCTGATTGATACACGCATGAAACAGAGTGTGCACCGTGTGGTGCAGTGCCTGGCACATAGTAGGCACCCATACGAAGGAGCAATGAGTGAAGATTTTTATAGGAGATCCTCTAAAGCTACACTTTGAACAGCTCACCACACCCAGAACATCCCTGGAGATTCTAGGAGCCTCTCATTTGTTGCAATCATTTGTAAATGTTTGAAAAGCTCTTCACCCCAAGGGCCCAAAGATGCAGTTGGAAGACATTACAACCTGACAAGTCTTTTTTTTTTTTTTTGCGGTATGTGGGCTTCTCACTGTTGTGGCCTCTCCCATTGCAGAGCACAGGTTCCAGACGTGCAGGCCCAGCAACCATGGCTCACGGGCCCAGCCGCTCCGCGGCATGTGGGATCTTCCCGGACCGGGGCACGAACCCGTGTGCCCTGCATCGGCAGGCGGACTCTCAACCACTGCGCCACCAGGGAAGCCCCCTGACAAGTCTTTTTATACCAGACACAAAGCCACCATAATTAGGACAGAATGCCTTCCTCTACTCCGGGGCCAGGCCAGGGAGCTGTCACAGGGAGGGATGGCCTCAAAGATGGAACAGGTGTGCCAGGCACACAATTACCCACTTAGCCTTCAGGCTTCCTTTTTTTTTTTTTTTAACGGTCTTACGTCTTTTTTTTTTTTTTTAACGGTCTTACGTCTTTTTTTTTTTTTTTTGCCATGCTGTGCATCTTGCAAGATCTTAGCTCCCAGACAGGAACTGAACCTGTGGCCATGGCAGTGAAAGCGCCAAGTCCTAACCACTGGACTGCCAGGGAAGTCCCTGGAGTTCTTTGTGACCAGAAAGAGAGAGACTTCTATCTTCCTCGAAGACAGAAAAAAATAAATGATGCTTAAATTAAAATGTCTTGCCTATGGGTTTTTTCCATAAAAGCATTCTATAAAGCAGTGTTTTCAAACTTTAAAGACTTCCATGTTTAATAGCCTTCCCTTCAACCAAATTCTTTGTACCCCTGAGGACAGGGACAGAGGCAGAACCAATGGGGAACTGGGGGGTGTCTTGAGGGCTCCCCGACATCCTGAATAACAGGAGATGCAGCATTTGCTGTGTAAATGCAGGCTCAAGACAATTTCCCTGATATCTTATCCCAACCAAACACAGCCCCTGAGCACTGATTTTGTAGAAACTCCACACTTTCCCAGGAACGGACCTACTCTGTGATATTCTCTGCTCTATTCTTGACCACCAACATGCAGTAGGTGCTTGATAAATGTTTCCTGGCCCAGCACACAGTAGGTGCTTGATAAATGCTTTTGCAGTCTGGCAAACAGAAGGGACTCAATAAATGTCTCCTGAGCCTGGCACATGATAGGTGTTTGATAAAGATTTGCTGGGCCCAGCAAATATATGTGCTCAGTAAATGTTCCCTAGGCCTGGCCCACAGTGGATACTCAGTAAATGTTGGGTGGATGGATGGACCCAGGCAGCAACCCTGCCCCACTTCAGAGAGCCTTTGCTCGAATGGCTGATATATATCAGCTGCCACCCATGCTCAGGAGAGGACAGGCCTCCTTGGGAAGGGAATCAGGTCCCACTCACCGATGTACTCATCCACTTGCACATAGCCGTCTTTGTTCTTGTCCAGATCCTCCAGGGTTTCCTGGGGAGAAAGAGGCATCAGGGCTGAGAAAATGCAGAAACAAAGGAAAATAGTCCAACAGGACAAAATATTATTAGTTTAGTCATTAAGCATAGTCAAAGACCCTTTAGTTCCTCCTCAAGGGCTATAGATAATATTCTGAGCCATGTCTTTGAGCTGTCTTTCTTTTTTTTTTTTTGCGGTACGCGGGCCTCTCACTGTTGTGGCTCCGGACACGCAGGCTCAGCGGCCATGGCTCACGGACCCAGCCGCTCCACGGCATGTGGGATCTTCCCGGACTGGGGCACGAACCCGTGTCCCCTGCATCGGCAGGCAAACTCTCAACCACTGCGCCACCAGGGAAGCCCTGAGCTGTCTTATAGGTACTGAAACCCCACTGGTTGGAAGAAGTTAACTACACCTGGCCTGGGCAGCGGGTACAGGAGAAATCTCTGGACTTTCCACTTAGTTTTGCTGTGAACCTAAAATGGCTCTAGCAATTAAAGTCTAATGGAAAAAAAAAAGAAAAGAGAGAAGAGGAAAAAAGTCCTGCCACTCCAAAATAGAGACAGAGTTGGCAAAAAAAAAAATAAAAATAAAAA
>NW_006790237.1:1058604-1065874 GCF_000442215.2 Lipotes vexillifer | reverse complement strand
GCCTCAGAGTGGACACTCCATGTTTGGGGTTGGGGTTCAGCCAGGATGGGGGCTATCTAAGGCACTGCTGGGGGGATGTGGTTTTCTGAAGGCAGGCTGGGTGCCTGGACCCCAAATGTGAGCACAGAAAGGGGGAGGCCAGATCAGGAGAGATTAGATACTGGGGGGTTGAAGGGTGGGCACTGGAGCCCCGAAGGTAAGTGCTGGGAGGCTAGTCCTGGCATCAGAAACCTGGGTCCCGGGAGGGAGGTGAGAAGCAGCGTTCCCCAGGCCCCCACTCACAGCAATCACGATGTCCCGCATGTGAGGGAACTCCTCAGGATGCAAAAAGGCCGTCAGCTCTTCCCGAGTGGCCATTGAGTCCCCATCCTGGTCAGCCACCCGGAAACGCCGCTCGTCCCGAGTTAGCATCTTCTTGTAGGTCTCTGCGTCCTCCACGTCGTGAAATTCTTCACCTGGGGAAGGAGGGATCTTGGTGGGATGTGCTTTAAGACAAAGGGATCTGGGACTTCCCTGGTGGTCCAGTGGTTAAGACTCCACCTTCCAATGCAGGGGACTCGGGTTCAATCCCTGGTCTGGGAACTGAGGTCCCACATGAAGCAGGGTGTGGCCAAAAATTAAAAAAAAAAAAAAAAAAGACAAAGGAATCTAACTCTGGGGAGTCAGGGCAGGGAGACCTCCACTGAAATAATAATAATTAATCGTAGCTACCTTGTACTGAGAGCTTATTATGTGCTAAGCTCTTTATGTACAAAATTGCAATTAATTCTCAAAAAAAGCAAACAAAATGAGTTATTTTGTAGTAGTTGTTGTTGTTGTGTTTTTTTTTTTTGGCCGCACCGAGCGGCTTGTGGGATCTTAGTTCCCCGACCAGGAATTGAACTCGCACGGTTGGCAGTGAAAGCACGAAGCCCTAACCACTGGACCTCCAGGGAATTCCCAGTTTTTTCATTTATTCTTACTTTATGAAGGAGAAAGCTGACTGTCAGAGAGAGGAAATAACTTGCCCAAGGTCATGCAACCAGGAAGGATGGACTTTGAGTTGATACTGGCCCACTGGGCCCCGAAGTCATGCTCTGGTGCAGTATACTGACTCAGCTTGCTGGACACAGAGGAGGGGAAGGACATTTTCAACAAAGGGAGCAGTATGTGCAGAGTGTAGAGGTTTGAAGAGCACAGTGAGTTCAGGGAAACTGCAGAAGATCCATTTAGCTGGGGCAGAAAATGCAGAAAAACGATAGTGGATGGTTGGGTGAGACTGGGCTGAGGAGCTAAGACTCTCTCCTGGGGACCCTGGGGAGCCATGGGGGGCTGTGAGCAGGGGAAGGTCAAGGTCGGCTCTGAGTGTGGAAAGATCCCTCTGGGTGTATGTGAGGGACAGGCTGGAGGGGGAGGCTGGGTTGAGGGTCCAGGAGGGAGTGGATAAGAGTGGGGGGGCCGAGGACTGGGGCATGGGGCTGGAGAGGAGGGAATCCAGAGGCAGAGGAAGAATCAATGGCTTGGGGCTCTCAGGATGAGAGGTCAGAGATCAAAGGTCAGGCCGATAGGGCTTGGGAGGTAGATGTCCCTGGTCAAGGATCTGAAGTTCCCCAGTGGATGTCAGAATGAGAAACCAGAGATAAAGGGTTGGGGGTTTCAGGGTGATGGGGTTCTAGAAGTGGGTAGACCCTGGTCAAGGGTCGGAGGTCAAAGGTCATGGATCTGGTTAACGGGCTTAAAGTTCTCAGGATGAAGGTGTCAAAAAGGTCCGGGTCATGGTGTGTGTGGGGAGCAGGGGTCGGGTCGCGTACCCGGCTCGTAGTGGCCATAGGTGGCGTTGCGCAGCTCCTCCCAACCCACACGCCCGTCGCGGTCTGTGTCGTACGTGTTCCAGGCCGCGCTCACTGAGTCCCGTATGTGCCGCTGCTGCGTGTGTGCGATCCACGCGCGGAGCTCGGCCAGCGACAC
Organism: Lipotes vexillifer; assembly: GCF_000442215.2. Classification (NCBI taxonomy): domain Eukaryota; kingdom Metazoa; phylum Chordata; class Mammalia; order Artiodactyla; family Lipotidae; genus Lipotes; species Lipotes vexillifer. Next base: position 1,063,927 of record NW_006790237.1, on the reverse strand, counting down.
CCAGCCGTCCCCGTCCCCGGCGCGGTCCATGCGGTCCACGATGCGCCTGCGAGCCGGGGCGGGGCACACGTCAGTCTCGGGCCCCGCCCACCCCGGGTCCCGCCTTCTTCCAGGAACTCGAGACACACCCCCACATAGAACTGAAAATGTTGTCCCTGAGTCGCCAGAAAATTGGGGGGAGGAGCCTGTCAATCTCGGTACCACGCCCTCCTCAGGGCTCTGCCCCCTCAATCCAGGGTCCGCTCCCAGAGGCAATAACGCCCTTTCTGAGACACGGCGGGCCTGTGGCTGGCGCTGCGGTCCACGACACGCTCGCTTGGGGAAAGGACCTATGACAACCCAGGGTCCCACTCTCCACTCTGGCCTGCACGTGCTCCATCTCTAGCTTGAACGAGCTGGGGAGGGGGGCAGGGGGCAGGGAGTCACACCGTGCCCCTCGCCCGCAGATTCCCTGTCCCAAGACTCACTCTGAACTCCGATTGCCACGGCTACAGACTCTCCGGACCTCTCGCCGTCTCAGGCCCCGCCCCCTTCCCCTGGCTCTGCCAGTCTTCAGAACCTCTAGCCTCTCTAGCCCCGGCCCCTGCTCGGCCCCCTCCCGGGCTGCGAGCGTCAATTTCAGGCCCGTATCCCTGCAGCCCCGAGGTATGCTGCGACTCGCCCCTTTTCTCTAGTTTTTCCCAGCCGTTATCAGGCTTTGCCCCAACCATCAGCCCCAACACTGCAGGCTCGGCTTCCACCCACTCCTCCCCGTGCTCCAGCCTGATCCTGTACACCTCCATGTCACGTGTCAAGCCCTTTTAGGCCCCCACCTCATGCCCCGTCTCTCGAGCCACGCCTCTCGGCTCCCAGGTCCCATCCCTCTCCCCTGGCAATGCCCCGTCATTGGTCTGTGTTCTCGCCCAAGCGCCAACACAGCCCACATGGAGCCCTTCTTCCTGTCACCGTCCCGAAGCCCCCGCAAACCAGTCCCCAGAATTGAATTTGAGATGGCCCTGCCCAGGTCGCTGATCCCTTCCTCCCGCACTAGGCTGTCTCTGCTCTGTTTAGTAGGGGTCCGGCTACCCTGCGGTTCCAGCTGTGGTTAAGAGTTTGGGCTCTAGAGCCAGGCATTTAGGTTCAAATCCTGCCACCTCTTCTTGCTGGCTGTGTGACCGTGGGCAAGTCACTTACCCTGTCTGTGCCTTAGTTTCCCCCTCTGTAAAATGGGGATAAATAACAGAACATACCTCACAGTGTGTGGGGATTAAACGACTTAAGTCTCGTAAAGCACTTTGAACAGCGCCAGGCATTGTATTATGTGTAAGTCTATCACTGCCTTTCCTCCCCCATCCTTTCTACACCCAACCCCATCCATGCACAATATCCCAGCCAGCAGACCTGGCCACCACTGCTATCTCCACCCTGAATCTGGTGACCCTAGTCTCTTTTCTCCCACCTGGAAGACTGCAGTCACTTCCTCACTGGGCTCCCTGCTTCTTGCTTGCTATAGTCTGTGCCCTGCATGGCAACCAGGGGGATCCTGTTAAAGCCTAAGTCAGCTCACGTCCTCCTTCTGCTCAGAGCCATCCCACAGCATTTATCTCACACAGAGAAAAGCTTAAAACTTCACTGTGGCCCCAAAGGCCCTGCACAACCTGACCCCCTTTGTTCTCTCTGCCACTACCTTCTACTCTCTCCCTCCACTCCCTGGGTTCCAGTCACATAGGTCTCACTGTTCTTCAGACACATCAGGCACATCAGGCCCAATCCTGCTTCAGGGCCTTTGCACTTACAGTTCCCTCTGCCTGGAATGCTATTCCCCCATACACCCACGTGTCTCATATATTACCCTCTCACCGAGGCCTCCCCTGACCTCCTCCCTCTTTAAAATTACAACCCTGAATCCTCCTCCCCCTCCATCTCTCTCCTACCCCAGACGGGCTTGGCTTTCCTCTGGGGTGAGTTGGTCGAATTCCTTGGCCACTTCTCGTCCCAGAAAAGCCTCATGATCATATTGGAAGTTCCCGTGAGCGTCATCATGAGTGGCCTCGCTCAGGGGGGCCGCGTGGTGCACCCTCCCCTGGCCATGAGGGCCGGCGTCAGGGGATGGCTTTCCCTGGGCTCCGCGCCTGAGCAGCAACAGCAGCAGCAGAAGTGACGGTCGCCACATCATCAGTCCCTGAGGAGTGGCGGAGGCTAGGAGTCAGGGGTCACAGAGAACAGGACGGAGACGGGACAGGAGGATGGGGATGGGGGAGCCTAGGACAGGACAGAGAGTTGGTAGCTGGCTGCAAAGTTTTGGGCTCAAGAAGGGACAGGAAGGGGAGAAGGGAGGCGGGGTTCTCTGAGGTTAAGCCAGCTGTGGGGACCGAATCCTCTGAGGAAGTCCCAGAGCCACAAGTGGGGAGGATTCAAGCGGGAGACGTGGCGCAATTCCCAAGCATAGTTCAGGGCGGGGTCGTGGCCAGAAAAAAATCATGCAGGCCCCCGGGCATCGCTTTCAGCTTGGTCCCCAATCCTCCACCCAAGTGGACCCGAACCGTCCTCGCTGGGCAGGACAGCCGCCCCCGCCTCCCTTTACCCGGTCAGGCAGCTTCACTTCGCTCTCTAAATTCCACTCCGAGTTCTCCAAAAAGATGCCCAATTTGGCTGCTCTCCAGCCAGGCCCCGCCTCCTGCAGCGCAGAGGCCCGCCCTCCTACCAATGAGCGCTCTTGAGGGCCTTATGGGGCGGGGCTTATGAGAGCTGGGCGGACCAAGGGCGCCCCTCGCCACGTCCACAAAGGAAAGCGCAGCCCCTTGAGGTTCGCCCCGCCCCTTCCCAGGGCAGGCGGGGTGGGCAACACCAGAGTGACACGGCCGGGGGAACTACAACTCCCGGCAGGCATCGGGGCGCCGTGCCCGACCACCTGCAGTAGTTCTAGCTCCAAAGCCTCACGGGAGATGTAGTTTTATCTTCCCCTTTGTCCGCAAGTTTTAGGAAGGAAGGGAAGCAAGAAGACTGAGGAGGCTTTCCTTTCCCTCAAGGAGGGAATAACTCTTCCGCTCCTCCAAGGAGTCAGGTCAGACTCCAGCCAAGAATTCCTCAAAATGCCGGGCACAAACATCCAGTAAATATTTGTGAAATTTATTAATTAAAAATATATGACTTGGTATATAAAATTGGTAGATTCCGCTATGGCAACAAGTTAGCCTCAGGAGAGATTTGAAGCCCAAGGCTTACACCATTTATTCCCCCCACAATTTCCTAAAAAGTTGAAACGATGAGAACACAATGATTCGGGCCCAAACCCATGTTATATGTGGAGGTGGAAGAGAGCCATATATATCAGGAGGGGAAACTGAGGCAGGCCACAGAAGGAGAAATCCAGAGGGAGGACATCGGGCTCCTTCTGGAGGCTCAGAAATACCAGGATTCCAGGAGGTCTCACAGCATGAAAAGGACCTGACTACATTAGCTGGTAGCAGCCAGGATGGGGGACGATCCACAGTCGCTGCAAATGCATTTATATCCTAAGAGTCAGCTTCCTTGAGACCAGGAGTGGGTAGGAGGGCTCCTACATCGTCCCCACGGAAAGAGATCCAAGGGGCTGAGGAAAGAGGGAAGGGGGAGAGATCATTAGAATCTTTGAAATCCTCTGGGTCTCTGACTTCCCCTCCCCCATGTGTGTGTGTGTGTGTGTGTGTGTGTGTGTGTGTGTGTGTGTTTCTCAGTCTCTGTCCTACCCTGTGGGTTTCTATATGCTCTGAGTCTCTGTTTCACCCCTCCAGTTTTCTGTCCCCACCACTCTCTGGGTCTCTGTCCCTCTCTGTCTAGACCCTCTGTCCCCCCAGGAATGTGTCTCCCTCTTTTTTGGGGATCTCTGTCCCTCTCTCTGAGGCACTTCCCTCTTCCTGTCCCACACCTGGCAGCCCCTTCCTCATCCTCCTCCACAGAAGAGCTCCTCCTGCAGCCACTGTCATAAGCAGTAAGAAGCCGATGACGATTCCAACCACTGGCACCGAGGACTTGGCTGGTGATTCTGCAGCCAGAGAATGTTGTGATATATTTAATGGACCCTCCAGCACATCTGAGTCAGGACAGGGGACTGGGGGTTCTCAGTCCCTCCCAAGCTCAGAGATCCCAGCACCAAGTTTTGGGGGAGTGGAAAGGCCACTCACATGATGTTCTAGGTCTAGAAAGCCCCCAGGTTGTATGTAAGAACCAGCCATAGCAAGAGGGGTCTCAGTCACTCTGGTCAAGAGACCTGTAGCAGCAGGGTGGGTGGTGTTCCAAATTGGAGAGGAGGGGTAGGCACAGAGCAGTAGAACATCAGACTCATAGAGGATTGGCAGCAGCAGACAACGAATGGTCAGACTCCATGAAGACTAGCAGCAGCAGGACGGAAGGTGGTCAGACTTAGGGAGGACTTTCCATAGTGGTTAATGGGTGGCCCGACTCAATGAGGCCAGCAGCAGCAGGATGAAAGGCACTCAGACTTAGGGAGGCAAGCAACACAGGACAAAAGGCTGTCAGGCTTTGGAAGAACTGGCAGTGGTGGGGCAGAAAGCAGTCAGATGCAAGAACTAGCAGCAGTGGAGTGGAAGGTGGTCAGACTCAGGAAGGATTGCTGCAGTAGAGGGAGAAAAGGCAACCAGAAGCAGGGAGCATCACCCCCAGCGGGACCTCACCCAGCTCCACAGTGAGGGGCTGGGCCAGCCCTGCATGCTGCACCACGCAGCAGTAGTGGTGCTCGTCGCCACTCTTGACTGTCAGTGATGACCAGGCGTGGAAGGAGCCATCACCGTTGGGGCCAATGTCACCCTCACCAGAGCCAGCTGCTATCCCATTCCGTACGAATCGCAGCTGCAGCTCGGGTGGGTAGAAGGAGAAGGCACTGCAGGTGAGCACAGAAAAGCCAGGGCTGCCTGGTCGGGCCTTCAGGCGCATGGAGGGTGGCTCTGCAGACAAAGAAGCAGACAGGCCTAAGTCCCAGGCCCATGAACCCCCAAGGCCAGGCCCAGGGTTGGAGAGGGACATAGACAGGACTCCATTCCTTCCACTCTATCCAGCAGGCCCCACCACGTGCCCTGCGACTTCCTGAGCCTAGAGAATATAATGGTAAAGGGGGAAGGGCCTTCCCAGGGGTACAGAGACCCAACATGTCCACCATGAGGGTATCCATCTCTCACCCAGTCCTTCCTACAATGACACATACTGAGCATCTACCATGTGATGTGCCCGGCACTCTTCTAGGCACTGGGGATGATACAGCAGTGAACAAGACAGACAAAAGTCCCTGTACTCATGGAGCTTGTGTTCTAATGAGGGGAGAGAGATGAATATTTGTGTTGTAAATAAA
>NW_006790237.1:1052410-1058542 GCF_000442215.2 Lipotes vexillifer | reverse complement strand
TTGATCCCTGGTCCGGGAAGATCCTGCATGCCACGGAGCAACTAAACCCGTGTGCCACAACTACTGAGCCTGCATTCTAGAGCCCGCGAGCCACAACTACTGAGCCTGCCCGCTCTTGGGCCCGTGTGCCTCAACTACTGAGCCCACGTGTTGCAACTACTGAAGCCCACGCACCTAGAGCCCATGCTCTGCAACAAGAGAAGCCACCGCAATGAGAAACTTGTGCACCACAATGAAGAGTAGCCCTCGCTTGCTACAACAGGGGAAAGCCCGTGTGCAGCAACGAAAACCCAACACAGCCAAAAAAAAAAAAAAAGATAGTAAGAGGATATGAAAAATTTTATGCCAGCGCATTTGAAATTTAAATGACCTGGACAAATTCCTGAGAAACACAACCTTCTCAAACTGACACAAAAAGAAGTTTTATAATTGGGTAGTAATCCTGTAACTATTTAAAATTTTTAATCCATAATTTAAAACTTTTCTACAAATAAAATTCCAGGTCCAAGGCCTTCCCTGGTGGCGCAGTGGTTAAGACTCTGCGCTCCCAATGCAGGGGGCCCGGGGTTTGATCCCTGGTCAGGAAACTCGATCCCATATGTATGCCACAACTAAGAGTTCTTCCCAACTAAGACCCAGCACAACCAAATAAATAAATTAAATAAATATTTTAAAAATAAATAAATAAATAGAACAACCTTCTTTAAAAAAAAAATCTAGGTCTGGATGACATAATTAATGAACTCTCCAAAACAACTAAGGAAGAAATATACCCCTTTTTTTTTTTTGTGGTCGCAGGCCTCTCACTGTTGTGGCCTCTCCCCTTGCGGAGCACAGGCTCCAGACGCACAGGCTCAGCGGCCATGGCATGTGGGATCTTCCTGGACTGGGGCGCGAACCCGTGTCCCTTGCATCAGCAGGCGGACTCTCAACCACTGCGTCACCAGGGAAGCCCGAAATACACCACTCTTACACAAATTTTTCCAGGGAACAGAAAAAGAAGAAACCATTCCCAGCACATTTTATGAAGCCAATGTACCTTAATAACAAAACCTCACAAGGACATAACAAGAAAGGGAATTTAAGGCCAATATCACTCATGTAAATACACTCAAAGTCTCTAAAAATATTGGAAAATAGAATCAAGCAACTTATATAAAGGATAACACATTATGATCAAGTGAAGTTTATTCCAGGAATTCAAGGTTGGTTTAACATTTGAAAGTCAGCTAATATAACTCACTACGTTAGAATAAAAGGGACAAAGCAAATGGTCACTTGATAAAATTCAGCACCATTCAAAATAAAAAAATAAAACAAAAAAACTCTTAGAAAATGGGCAGAAGACCTAAGTAGACATTTCACCAAGGAAGACATACAGATGGCCAAGAGGCACATGAAAAGATGCTCAGCATCACTAATCATTAGAGAAATGCAAATCAAAACTACAGTGAGGTATCACCTCACGCCCAGTCAGAATGGCTATTATCAAAAAATCTGGAAACAATAGATGCTGGAAAGGGGGTGGTGAAAAGGGAACCCTCCTGCACTGTTGGTGGGAATGTAAATTGATACAACCACTATGGAAAACAGTATGGAGGCTCCTTAAAACACTGAAAATAGAACTACCATATGACCCAGCAATCCCACTACTGAGCATATACCCTGAAAAAACCATAATTCAAAAAGAGACAATGTACCACAATGTTCATTGCAGCACTACCTACAATAGCCAGGACATGGAACCAACCTAAATGTCCATAGACAGATGAATGGATAAAGAAGATGAGGCACATATATACAATGGAATATTACTGAGCCATAGAAAGAAACGAAATCGAGTTATTTGTAGTGAGGCGGATGGACCTAGAGTCTGTCATACAGAGTGAAGTAAGTCAGAAAGAGAAAAACAAATACCGTACGCTAACACATATATACGGAATCTAAAAAAAGAAAAAAATGGTAGTGATGAACCTAATTGCAGGGCAGGAATAAAGAGGTAGACATAGAGAATGAACTTGAGGACTTGGGGTGGGAGGGGGAAACTGAGGCAAAGTGAGAGTAACATGACATATATACACGACCGAATGTAAAATAGTTGGCTGGTGGGAAGCAGCAGCATAGCACAGGGAGATCGGCTCAGCTCAGTGCTTTGCAATGACCTAGAGGGGTGGGATAGGAAGGATGGAGGGAGGCTCAAGAGGGAGAGGATATGGGGACATGTGTATGCATATGGCTGATTCACTTTGTTGTGCAACAGGAACTAACACAGTATTCTGAAGCAATTATACTCCAATAAAGATCTATTAAAGAAAAAAATATTGAGGCCTTCCCTGATGGCGCAGTGGTTAAGAATCCGCCAGCCAATGCAGGGGACACGGGTTCGATCCCTGGCCCGGGAAGACCCCACATGCCACGGAGCAACTGAGCCCTTGCGCCACAACTCCTGAGCCTGTGCTCTAGAGCCCGTGAGCCACAACTACTGAAGCCTATGTGCCTAGAGGCCGTGCTCTGCGACAAGAGAAGCCACCGCAATGAGAAGCCCGCGCACCACAATGAAGAGTAGCCTCTGCTCACCGCAACTAGAGAAAGCCCGCGCACAGCAACGAAGACCCAACACAGCCAAAAATAAAAACAAATAAATAAATAAATTTATTTTTTTTAAAAATTGAAAGAAAAAAAATAACTCTTAGCAAACTAGGAGTTGGAGGAAACTTCCTTAATTCGTCAAAGGGCATTAACATAAAAATCTATAACTAACATAATACTTAATAGTAAAACGCTGAATGCTTTCCCTGTGAGTTTGAGACTACAAGATGTTCATTATCACCACTCTATTCAACATTGTACTGGGGATCCTAAGATAAGAAAAATAAATAAAAGTTACTAAAACTAGAAAAGAAAATAAATAAAACATGTCAAATATGACATGATCCAAAAGAATCTAGGAAAAATTAATAGCAGTAAGTGAATTCAGCAAAGTTTCTGAATACAAGGAAAATATATAAAACTCAATAGTATCTCTATAAATCAATAGTATTTCTATAAACTACAAACTATAATAAAATGAAATCTTTAGAATTACCATTTACAGAAGCATCAAAAAATGTCTAATACTTAGGGAAAAAAATCTAACCAAAGGGGTGTAAGACCTCTACACTGAAAACTACAAAATATTACTGTGAGAAATTAAAGGATATCTAAACAAGTACAGGGATATACCGTATTCATGGATTCGAAAACTTAACATTGTTAAGGTGTCAATTCTCCCCAAACTAATCTATAGATACAATTCAATCACTATTGAAATTCCAACAGAATTTCTGGCAGAAATTGACAAGCAGAAATGTACACAGAGATGCAAATGGCAGGGCATAACCAAGGCAATAAAACTGAAGTACTTAACTGCTAGATATCAAAACTTTCTACAAAGCTACATTAATCAAGAGAGTGAGGTATTGGCTGAATGTCAGTCCAATAATCAGTGGACTAGAAGAGAGAGACAAAAAAAAAAAGAAAGAAGGGAAGAGAGGGACTTCCTTTGCCGTCCAGCACAGGTTCGATACCTGGTTGGGGAAATAGGATCCCACAGGCCTTGCAGCACGGCCAAAATAAAAAATTAATTAATTGAGGGGACTTCCCTGGTGGTCCAGTGGTTAAGACTCCATGCTCCCAATGCAGGGGGCCCGGGTTCGATCCCTGGTCAGGGAACTAGATCCCGCGTGCCGCAACTAAGACCCAGCACAGCCAAATAAATAAATAAATGTTTTTTTTTTTTAAAGTTAAAAAATTAATTGAGCCATGTACTTTAGGTAAGTAAGTCACACCTCAATAAAAAGCAAAACAAAACAAAACAAAACAAAACAAAGAAAGATGCTATAATGAATGAATGAATGGACAAAACAGTGGCATGAGAGATAATAATGGGGGTGGGATGGCACGCCCTAGCCAGGGTGGTCAGGGAGGGCCCTGCTGAAGAGCTGACATCCAAGGTCAAACCTCAAGCATGAGAAGGACCCAGTCATGGTTGGATCCCAAGGAAGAGAATCAAAAGCAGAGCGAACAGCAGATGCAAAGGCCCTGAGGAAGGAAAGAACCTGACATAGTGGAGGAAAGGGAGAAGGCCACTGTCGTCGGGGGTATTGTGAAATTACAGTGGTGGAAGGCAGCCAGACCATGAGGAGCTTGCAGGCCTTGGAACAGAGTCTGGATTTTAGTCTAAGACTAGTGGGGATCTATGGGACAGTTTTAAGCACTGGTGGGATGGGAGTTCATTTATGTTTTTAAAACATTCTTCTGGCTGCTAGGTGGAGGACTGTCTACACTGAGGGCCGAGATGGAAGTAGGAATTGCACTGTGGGGGAGGCTGAGGACAAAACAGCTGTAACTGCAGCCCTTAAATTCCCCAGCCGTGTGTGTAATTATAGCTCAGACTGACATACGTTGTGTGTAACAGAGGTCACACAAGATCTTGTGGGCGTCCAAAAGAGGCAAGTGAAAGCCTCACGGGCCACAGTGGAACCTGACACCGGTGGCAACTGGCACCAGTGCAACTGGCAAAGGTGAAGAAATGGGAGGCCTGGTGTGAGCTGAAGGGGCTCCGGGTGATTCTGTCTGGCCGAGTGGAGCAGATGCAGAAATGCGAGGCTGAGGAGAGAAACAGAGGCCGTGCCACGTGGCGTCTCAACGCCCGGCTGAGGGGCCTGAGCTGAGTCCCAAGGGCTCTAGGAGCCACAAGAGGGCCGCGTGCAGGAGAGGGGCAGGGGCAGCTTGGGGTGGAGACCCTCTGGGACATGACTGCAGGAAAGCGGGGTAGACTGGAAGCCTGGAGGCTGGGGAGGAGAGGCTGCGGAAGAAGATGAGGCCTCGGGCAGGGCTGTGGGGATGAAGGGGCCCGTGGGCGTCAGGACTCTCAGCGGGGTGGCTCACCCTTCCACTCCAGGTTGCCTCGGCCCCTCTCCAGATGCCCCAGCAGCCGGTGGGGGCAGGAGTACAGCAGGAAGGTCTTCTCCTTGTTGACTGCCTCGGGCTGCTGCGTCCACTTGATACTGATGGTCTGGGACTCAGGCCAGTCCCCATCCCAGGTGCCCATCTTGGGGTCAAACATCATGAACTCCTCGCCATTCAGGGCAAACTTGGCCACAGGCACCGAGACATTGTCAGGGCCCAACTCACAGCCCAACAGGCCCTGCAGGGTGTAGGGACCTGGGATGCCCAAACACAGATGAGCAGGGCCCAGGAGCAGGGGCCTTGGTCCCCTCCTCCCTCAGAGCCAGGATCCAGGCCCCAGCACCGTCCATCCTCAGACTCAGGAGTTCCAGTCTCACCTCCTTCCCCTAAAACTTGGAGAGCTTCGAGGAAGAGCTTCTCCTTGTTCCTCAGGTCTGTGGTCTCTTTCTCCCAATACCAGGACACCTGGCTTTCCCAGACCCAAGCGCCGTAGGGCTCAGCCTCAGCCCGCAGGTTATTGTAGCTCAGGTACTGCTGTGGACCCAGCCAGCCCGACACCCAGAAGGCAGGAGTCCCCGAGGCGGGGGCGGACACGGCCGTGAAGTGATACAGGAGGGAGCGATGGCTCTCTGCCGGAGACACAGGTGAAGAGAGCAGATGGCCCGGGGTACCTAGATGGGAGCAGGACAGACACCCCGAGACAGAAAACACCCCACCGCAGATAGAGGGGCCGGAACCTGAGAGGAGGGCCAGACCCAGAGAGAGGGACAGAGACCCAGTAAGAAGGGGACAGGTGTTTCCCAGACACACTGCCAGAGGGGGGAGATCGTGAGAAACGAAGTCAAATGAGGCGAAGGAGGAAGCGCCTGGCTCGAGTGGGACCTCAGATTTCGCTTCCTTTGCTCTTTTCCCGACGGGCGGCACCTCCCTCGTCCGCGGCAGCCCCGGCGCCCCCCGGAGCCCCCTCACCTGCACTCAACGTCCCAGGCAGGAGGACGAGCAGCAGACCGAGCCCCCAGGGCTGAGGCCGGCGGACCCGCATCCTCAATGGGAGACCTGGGGCGGGAGGGGGCGCGTGACTCCTCCGGACCCCCGCCCCCCCCCCCCCCCCCGCCGATGCAGGGGACGCGGGTTCGTGCCCCGGTCCGGGAGGATCCCACATGCCGCGGAGCGGCTGGGCCC
>NW_006790237.1:1036904-1052392 GCF_000442215.2 Lipotes vexillifer | reverse complement strand
CCCCGCCCCTCCCTCCCCCAGCTCCCGCTCGGCTCCCCTCGGCCACCCCGCGCGCCTGCGACTGCGGGTGGAGGGGTTCGATCCCGGAGGATGACAACAAGGCCCTCCTCCTCGATGAACTTTCACCCCTTAATTGGATCCGAGCTGGTTAATTAGTTACAGAGCCTGGATAGGCTGAGATTCCGCGCTCGGAGTTCGGCCCCGCCTCCTCCTCCTCCCTCAGACCCGCGGGTCCCGGCCCCCCTTCCTCAAACCCCAAAGTCCAGATCCCCGGCTCCCTCCTCCCTGAGACCCTGGAGTCCGGGCACCCGGCCCTCTCCACCCTCGGTCTTGGGCCCCAGCTCTGCTCACGGCAGCCACGATCCCTTCCCTCCTGCGGCCCCAGCTGGCTCCCGTGACTAGAGACCCCAGTTCCTCTCTCACATCCTGTCCGGAGACGGCTCCTCGACTCCAGGAATATCCAACCCCGCCCCCCAGCTGCAGGGCACACCCCGGGCCCTGGGCCCAGCCCGTCTGAGTGTTGGTCTCTGCCTCTCTCTAGAAACTTTTGTCTTTTTTTTTCTTTTCTCTCTCTGTTGCTCCCTTATTTTCTTATCTTGAGGGTGTCAGCCACCAAGCAAATTCATGACGAAGTTGGGAATCAACATTATCGGAGTCCCAAACTGGGAGGTCTGTGTGCGTCCCCTTCTTAGGTCGCTGTCTGTCCCCACCACCCCCAACGCCCGTCACTAGCTCCTGCTGTGATAAAAGTCCTCCAGATACTTCCACACCTCCTCCTTCCAACCCCTCCCCCAAGGGGCCCCTTAAAGTGCGCCTGCAGTTCTTTAATATCTTCTGATATGACCTTAATAACGCACAGACCCAGTATACTATATCATGCTTTGGGGCACCCTCCAACCACCCACCGGCAGCCCACACTCCTGCTATAATGCTCCCATTCATTTGTTTTACTGTGGTAAAGTGCACAAAACAAAGGAGTTACTATTGGTTACATTTAGTGCATTCACAATGTTGTGCAACCATCACCACTATCTAGTTCCAGAACTTTTTCATCACCCTAAAGGGGACCCCAGAGACGTTAAGGGGCCCCTGCTCCTCCCAGCCCCTGGCAACCACAAATTTACTTTCTCTCTCTATGGATTTTGCCTATTCTGGACGTTTCAGATTTTTTTTTTTTTTTTTTTTTTTTTTTTTTTTGTGTGTGGTACGCGGGCCTCTCACTGCTGTGGCCTCTCCCGTTGTGGAGCACAGGCTCCGGACGCGCAGGCCCAGTGGCCATGGCTCACGGGCCCAGCCGCTCCGCGGCATGTGGGAATCTTCCCGGACCGGGGCACGAACCCGTTTCCCCTGCATCAGCAGGCGGACTCTCAACCACTGCGCCACCAGGGAAGCCCCCTGGACGTTTCAGATTAATGGAATCCTACAATATTGTGGCATTTTGTGTCTGGCTTCTTTCATTTAGCATACTGTTTTTGTTTGTTTGTTTTTGGTCGCGCTGCACGGCTTGTGGAAGATCTCAGTGAGAGTACAGAGCCCTAACCACTGGACAGCCAGGGAATGCCCCAGAATATTGTTTTCAAGATTTATCCACATGGTAGCCTGTATCAGGACTTCGTTCCTTCTTATGGGTGGACAGTACTCTTTTTTTTTTTTTTTGAATTTTACTTTACTTTTTATACAGCAGGTTCTTATTAGTTACCTATTTTATATATATTAGTGTATATATGTCAATCCCAATCTCCCAATTCATCAGGTGGATAGTATTCTATTGTAGGGACTGACCACGTTTCATTTATTCATTCATCAACTGATGGACATTTAGGTTGTTTCCACTTTTTGGCTATTGTGAATAATGCTGCTGTGAACCTTTGTGTACAAGTTTTCTGTTTTGTTTTGTTTTTGCATAGCTGTATTCAATTCTTCTGGGTATATACCCAGGAGTGGACTTGCTAGGTCATATGATGTATTAGGGTTTTCTGGAGGAATAGAATCAACAGGAGATATATATATATATATATATATATATATATATATAGGCTTTTAACCCAATATATGCTATTTTAAGTTCTTTCTAGTTAGTATTTTCCTAAATACTACAAAAACTTCAGTCATATATATATATATATATATATATATATATATATATATATAAAGAGACTTGGTATAAGGAATTGGCACATGTGACTGGAGTCTTGGTGAGTTCAAAATCTGATAGGGATGGCTGGCAGGCTGGGGACTCTGGAAAGAGTTATATTTCAAGTCTAAAGGCAGGCAGTCTGGAAAACCAAGAAGAGTTCATCTTGCAGATGAAATCCAAAGGCAGTCTGCTCTCAGAGTTCCCCTTTGCTTGTCGGGGGGAGGTGAGTTTCCCACCTTCAACTGATTGGATGAGGCCCACCCACATTTTGAAGAGTGGTCGGCTTTACTCAGAGTCCGCTGATTTCTGTGTAAATCTCATCCCAAACACTGTCACAGAAACATCCAGAGTAATGTTGGACCAAACATCCGGGCACTGTGGCCCAGCCAAGTTGACACATGTGTTTAATGATGACAGATGGTAAATCTATGTTCAGCTAAGTGAGGGACCTCTGTTCATTTCATGACTCTCCCTGGGTCCTGCTAGAATATCCACTAAGATCCACCCTGATGCTGAAGGATCCCGCTTTCATGTCCCTTGAGTCCTAAAATACCTTGGGGAACTTGCCATGCCCAACCGTCACCTCTACGTCCCTTGGGATCCAGCTATGTCTCCGGAGAACCATTCCAGCCCCTGAGCTCTCATTTTAAAGGCCCTCAGGACCCTACTCTGATGTTCCTTGGACCACTTTGCCACCAGGGAAGTCCCTGGTTACCCATTTTAAATAAAGCAGTGTGTACATTTCAATCCCACACTCCCTAACTGTCCCTTCCCCCCACCCTTCCCCCCTGGTAACCTAAGTCTGTGAGTCTGTTTCTGTTTTGTAAATAAGTTCACTTGTATCATTTACTTTTAGATTCTGCCTGTAAGAGATATCATACCATATTTTTCTTTCTCTGTCTGACTTACTTCACTCAGTATGACAATCTCTAGGTCCATCCATGTGGCATTATTTCATTCTTTTTAATGGCTGTGTAGTATTCCATTGTATATATATACCGCATCTTTAACCATTCCTCTGTTAATGGACATAACTAATTTTAATGCTGGTGTCCCTGGAGTTCTCCTGCACCATCACCAGAGGCCACTACCATGCCCCTGGGTCTCCGAAAATCTCAGGCTCCCACCGCCAAGCTCCTTGGGTCCCAGATAGTATCCTGAGACCCAGTGATAGAGTCTTCTGGAGGCTACACCAACATCCCACGGAGCTGGCCACGCCATCCCTGAATCCTGCTAAATCAGTCCTGAGCCCTCGCAGAACAACTGCTGTGACCCACTCTGGAACTGCCACAAAGTGCCCTCAGCCCCAGGCTCACTCCCCGCTGCCGAACCTGAGCGAATCCTTCAGGTTCTGTCAGAAAGCTGAGCGGGGCTCCCCAGGCCCACTCCTGGGTTCTCTCTATTACTGTCTCTCACCAGGCCCTGCCCTATCCAGAACCTCCCCATGAAAGACAGATAGACAGACACAGAGAGATGGATAGATAGGTAGGTAGGTAAGTAGGTAGATAGATGATAGATAGAAAAATAGGCAGATAGGTTGGTAGGCAGGCAGTCAGGCAGACAGACCGATGGACAGATGGACGATAGAAAAATAGAGACAGATGGACAAAACAGATGGACAAATAGGTAGGTAGGCAGGTAGACAGATAGGCAGACAGATAGAAAAATAGAAACAGGGACTTCCCTGGTGGCGCAGTGGTTAAGAATCCGCCCGACAATGCAGGGGACACGGGTTCCATCCCTGGTCCAGGAAGATCCCACATGCTGTGGAGCAACTAAGCCTGTGGGCCACAACTACTGAGCCCACGTGCCACAACTACTGAAGCCTGCATACATAGAGCCCGTGCTCCGCAACAAGAGAAGCCACCGCAATGAGAAGGCTGTGCACCTCAATGAAGAGTAGTCCCCCTCTCCGCAACTAGAGAAAGTCCACGCACAGCAAAAAAGACCCAATGCAGCCAAAAAAAAAAAAAAGAAAGAAAAACAGAAACAATTAGACAGACTCTCTAGGACATTCTATAACATCCCTACCAGGCAAAAAACTTTCCGCATTTCCCAGGAACTTGCTGTTGTGGCCCCTCATCCAGCTAGATTGCTGCTCCCTCATCCTGAGACCCCACTAAAAAAGGACCCTCAGGGAATTCCCTGGCGGTCCAGTGGTTAGGACTCTGCGCTTTCACTGCCGTGGCCCGGGGTGGATCCCTGATTGGGGAATCCCGCAAGCTGCCTGGTGCGACCTAAAAATAAAAAAAAGGACTTTCCTGGTGGCGCAGTGGTTAAGAATCCGCCTGTCAATGCAGGCGACACGGGTTCGAGCCCTGGTGCGGGAAGATCCTACATGCCGCGGGGCAGCTAAGCCCGTGTGCCACAGCTACTGAGACTGCGCTATACAGCCCACAAGCCACAACTACTGAGCCCGTGCTCTGCAATAAGAGAAGCCACCGCAGTGAGAGTAGCCCCTGCTCACCACAACTAGAGAAAGCCTGTGCGCAGCAACGAAGACCCAACGCAGCCAGAAGTAAATAAATAAATAAAATTTAAAATAAATAAATAAAATAAAAATTAAAATATATTTTTTTAAAAAAAGGGCCCTCAGGTCCTGCTACACACCCTGGGTATCTCCTTTTGATACACTGAGTCCTACTCTAATGGCTCACACAGCCCGTAGGATCGTCCTCTATTGCCTAGGACCCTAAAATAATGCCACCAGAGCCCTGATGACAAGCCCTTGGGTTCCTGCCACTATGCTCCCAGGACCCAAGTACATTGTCCCTGGGGGCCTTGCCAGTGGTCCCAGGTCCATCTATGATGCTCATATCCCTCTGCAGCTCCTGCTTTACCCGTCCCTGGGTAGCTCCTCTAGGTGTCCTCAGTCCTACTACAATGTCCCATTGGTGTCACTTCAACACCTCTCAGGACCCCTTATCTACCTGTCCTGCCAAAAAGTCCTTTGGTTCCTGTTAACATGTCCCCAGGATCCTGCTATACTCCCCCTGAGTGCTCAGAAGGTCCCCTGGATCCTGCTAAAATATGTCCAGTCTTCCCTCATGTGGCCTTGAGGATCACCAAAATGAACTTGGGGTGTCCTCTCTAAGCCCTAGGGGCCCTGCCAGGACCCTATTAGAATGCCTCTAGCCTTACCATGAAGTGTGTTTTTTGGGGCCACGCTGCGCAGCATGCCAGATCTTAGTTCCCCGACCAGGGATTGAACCCATGCCCCCTGCAGTAGAAGCTTGGAGTCCTAACCACTGGACTGCCAGGGAAGTCCCACCAGGAAGTCTTTAGGGTCCTGCTAAAACATACCAAGGGCCTGCTATTCTGTGTTCTATGGAGCTCTGGGAAAATTTCCACAGGCTTTTATCCATGCGCCCTGGGATCCTGCATCAGTGGCCGTCCACAGTGGGTCTAGAATGTTGTATTAGTGTCCTATGGCTGCTGTAACCTATCACCACAGACTTAGTGGCTTAAAATAACACAAACATGTTCTTACAGTTCTGGAAGTCAGACATCTAAAACGGGTCCACAAGACTATTCCTTCTGGAGGCTCCAGGGAAGAATCCATTTCTTTGCCTTTTCCAGCTGCTAGAGGCCACCTGCATTCCTTGGCTTGTGGCCCCTTCCTCCATCTTCAAAGCCAGCACCTTCTCTCCTCTCTGACTTCTGTGTTCCTCCTTACAACTCTGACTCTGATCCTCTGCCTCCCTCTTATAAGTACCCTTGTGATGACATTGGTCCCACCTGGATAATCCAAGATCATCTCTGCATCCTGAATTTAATCACATCTGCAAAGTCCCTTTTATTATACAAGGTCACATAATCACAGGTTTTGGAGGATTATGGCACAGACATCTTTGAGGGATCCTTATCCAGCCTTGACCGGTCAAGGTCATGGAAGGTGCCCTCCCGTGCCCCTGCTGTAAAGTCCCCATTCTGATCTCCTCTCCCTCCTGTTAGAATGGCCTCAGGGTTTAGCCATGAGGCCTCTCAGAGGTCCACCTGAACATTCCCCATAATGTCCCTCCTTCCTGCTACAAAAGAAAAAGCCCTCAAAGTCCCTTAATACCCACTGGGAATCCCTGCTAAGTATCCTGGGGTCCTGCTATGTCTTCAGGGACCATTTACAGCATCTGTTGGCTGTCTCCTGTCTTATCCCCAGGGTCCTATGCTCTAATGATCCCTGCCTATGCCTCCCCCCTTTTTTTCTTTTGGGGGGTGTGGCGCACACCATGCAGCTTGAAGGATCTTCGTTCCCCGACCAGGGATTGAACCTGGGCCACGACAGTGAAAGCGCCGAGTCCTAACCACTGGACCACCAGGGAAGTCCCTCTGCCTATGCCCTTTAGATCCCCTGGGGGCCTACTATCATGTCCTCAGGGGCCCATCATAAAGCAATAGAAAGCCCCAGCAGGACAATTACTAATGTGCAGGGCCCAGTGCTAAATGAAAACGTGGGGCCCTTTGTTCCGATTTCAAAACAAACCAAGTGTGGGTCCCTTTGGAACAACTGCTTGGACAGCGTGGAGCACTCACCCATGAAGCCATTGGTCCCTGGGGACTGCCCCTGGCAGCTCCAAGCTTTCTCCCTGAATCACCACCCTTAACATCCGCCCCTCCTCTCTGCACCTGCACTGTAGTGCCCCCTACTGACCCCAGGAAGCAATCACACCTGAGTTCAAAACCAAATCCTGCCTCTTCCAGGTGGGCTTCTCTGAGCCTCGGTTTCTTTATCTGTGAAATGGGATAATAATCGTACCTACTTCGGTAGAGAGGCTTTGATGACTCAAAGGTTTGGCACAAGGCACATAGTAGAGCACAGTAAAAACCTGTTCCCCATACTGCCCCCCCACCTCGGGATGCTGTTAAGATCCCCAGAGGTGCACTTGATGGTAGGCTCGCAGACACCAGGCCCTGGATCTGTCTTGCTCACTCTTGCATCCCCAGGGGCTAGCACAGGAAACATTAGCAGAATGAATGAAGCCAATAATGAATGACCCTGGGCTGGTTTAATATGTCCCTAAAACTTTTCTAGAATGGCCCTGGTATCCTGTTAGAATGTTCTAGCAGAATCTATATTCACCCCTGAAACAATCCGTGGGTCTGGGAGCTGGGACTTCCTATAATGTGAGACCCCAGGGTTTTCCCTTGATGGGCTCAGGGCAGTGTTAGAATATAGCAGCAGGGCTGCTCAAACATACGAACCTGCTCCGATCCCCTTTCCCTAGACTCCACTCACAGACCTCAGGGCCAGGTAAATGAATCCTGGTGCCCGCTCCACACATAATACCCACGCGCCAGCTCTCATACAACCTGCGTATCGCAACCACCAACAGAACCTGCTACAAGACCCTGAGGTCCCACTATAATCCATTATTACTACGTCCTGCTGTAATACCGCAGGGGGCTGCAATGACGCTCGCCAGTATGACTACAGTAGAGCATCCCTGTGGTCTGGTGTGACAGATGTGAAGCCATGATACATTATGATATAACCAATATCTGCCCTGTTTTCATGTAACAGGCCTGACACCCGCTGTCATCATAAGCCAGGACGCTGCTATGAAATTGCGCTTGGAGCTAATTTCCCTGCAAAATGGCCACTGGGGCCGCCTATAAGAGGCATGCGATAGAATATTCCAGAAGCATGCTAAAATAGTCTCAAGATCCCATGACAAACCACTAGGATTTGCTATAGTAGACCCAGGGTTCCACAACCATTTAATACCTCTGGGGCTACCTGCCAAAGACTCTTGTCCTTGGGCCTGTCCAAGGGGGGCCCTGCTACACCAAGACATCACTGGGCTTTGTTCTAACGATGGGCTCAGGGATGCGACATAATCGCTTCCCTAAAAAGTATCACTTACTGGAATTAGTTCTACTGCAAACAGCACAGGTGAGCATATTTCATCCTCCCAGTGGGGCAGGGAGGCAAGATTTTACAGATTAGGAAACTGAAGCTCTGTGGTTCTCGGGGGAGTCAAGCCCAAGGTCCCAAGGTCATGCAGCTAATGACTGCAGGGCTAGAATCTGGAACAGAGCCTGCAGGCTTAATGCTTACATTTGGAGGTTTCTCAGCATGTTCATTGCTTCCGGTTACTCCATGCCTTGAGACCTAGTGTAAACAGATAGGTTAGGGGGTCCCTGGAAAAAAAGAACCAGGAATGGCTTTCTTGACATAAGAGAAGCCATTTTGGCTTAAGCCGTTTTTGTGATCTAAGCCTGGCTGCAATGCTTGCCCTTGAACAGGTCTCAGTAATCCTTGATCTTAAGGGAAGTTAGGGAACAAAGGCAAAAGGAAAAGCAGTCAAGAAACAATAGTTCAACAATAAAACAGAGTCCTAATTCCTCAAGGGATGTACAGAACAGTCTGATACAGTTTTTGAGCTCTTCAGGAACTAAGGCCCCCAGCCAGGTGAAGGACAGAAAAATGTTCACCCTCCTGACTTCAGTCAACTAAAGCTTGGACTCTGGCGACCTTTGCCCCAATTCTGTGCTGAGTTCTCTGCTCCAGCCCCCTCATGAATATGCATGTCCCCTTAGCTTAAAACTTCCCCAATTTTGCTGTTGGAGAGGCACTGTTTTGGGAAAGATCCCCGGTGTTCTCCTTACTTGCTGCAGGTAATAAATCCTTCATTCTCCTATGTTTCGCTCTGTTGTGCCTTTTGGCTCGGCACCCACCAAGAGGTGAACCCAGTTTTCAGGTAACACTAGGAGTCAAACCTGGCCTGTGAGAATGTGAAGGTTTAACTTTAAATGGACTCACTCCGGGAATTCCCTGGCGGTCCAGTGGCTAGGACTCCGCGCTCTCCCTGTCAAGGGCCTGGGTTCGATCCCTGGTCAGGGAATGGTGCAGCCAAAAATAAACAAATAAATAAATAAATTCACTCAACTAAACATGTTTGGAGCACCTACAATTTGTTCCAGGCCCTGGGGCTGCAGAGATTCCGTGTTGTATCCCAGGGGTCAACAGGTAAACAAATAAACATGCAATATCATGCAGGGTTTGTACAGCAAATATGCCATAAACGGGTTTTCCTGTCTATGTAAGACATTCAAGCAGGGAAGGGAGATTGGGAGGGTTGGAGGTTCTCCAAGTGGAAAGAGTTCGGTGAGAATTAGAGATTAAGGGATGAGGGAGGGAGCCAGGTGGAAGCCTGGGGTTAGAGGTTCCTCGGGGCAGAGGGCACAGCCAGTGCAAAGGCTCAGAGGAGGGCGCAAGTCCGGGGTGCAGGCAGAGTGAGGATGGGGGCAGGCAGGTAGGCAGAGGGGAAGCTCTGAGGCTGTGACCTGGGTGGGCCTAGGAGTCGAATCTCTAGCTGTCACAGTTCTCTAAGAAACGCAGGTAAAGTCCTCTCCCACTCATCAGGCCAGAGAACTGGTACAGCCTGGGGAGCCTTCTTGGAGTTTGTGAGTAGACCCACCAGGAAGCCTGTCGGGTGTCCCCACCAGGTACACGGGCTGCACCCGACACTAGGTAGCCTGATGATGGGGTGCCGAGGAGACGCCCAGGAACCCGCTGCGCGGGGAGGAAGCAGGGGAGCTGGGCTGTTGTTTTTGTAAACACAGCGGCCCCAACCCAAACGGAAACACCTGTGGGTGTGGGCTCCTGGAGTGGCCTCAGATCCCCTGCTGGGTCTCTGTTCTCTCTCCGCAGCTCTGTTCCCCCTGTTCCCCCGCCCCTGGGTCCCAGTCCCCCTCCTCAGGGTCTCTATCCCTCCAGCACTGGGTGGGGCAGGCGTGCAGGCTGAACCTCAGGGCGGTGCCCCCCTCTGACCCGTCCCTGCCCCTTCCTGCCCTTTTTGACGCGCCCCGCTTCCTCTGGCAGGAACCCCCGCCCTCGCCGGGCCTGGGTAAAAAGGAGCCCACGGGCCGGTCCAGTGCAGAGGCCAAGTCCTGGGAGGCAGCAGCGGCGGCTCCTCTCTCCTCACGGCCCTGTCTCCCAACCCTTGTACCAGTGTGTGCCTCAGTCCCTGGTACAGGCATGGGGGTCAGGGACCTGGGGACCCTGGCAGCACCAGGCCGCCAGGGGTGAAGGCAGCGGGGCGACTCCGGCACCTCCCTTCTGCCTGTGCCTCCATCTCTGCCGGCTGTGGCTCTGGTGAGGGTCTCTGCTTCAGATCCCCAAGTCCCTGGGTCCCTCTCTGTGGTGTTTCTCATTCTGTCCGCACCTGCCACCCACCCCACGCATGCCTCTTTGTCATGTTCTCCAGGCCCATCTCTGCCTCTGGAATCTGAGTCTGTCCCTGGGCTGTGGTTTCCGTCCCTGTTCGGTGTTCAGCTGAGGGCTCTGTCCCATATCTCTCTCCTGACCTCTGTATCTGACACTCAAGTTCCCTCTTCCTTTCCCCATTTTTCTCTGCTTCTAACAGAAAGCCTTCCTGCCATTACCAACTGTTAAGCTCTCTTCATCTCCCAGGTTTTTTCCCTGACAGTCAAGGTCACCATGTCCGGTCCTGTCAGAAATCTCTTCCCCTTCATTTGCCTGGCTCTGTCCCCTTTCTCCCCATCTCCAATTTCTCTCCTCACCCAAGGCCACCCCACTTGGTTTGTCCCAGATCAGTCCCACCTCCACGGACTTCCTATCCATTTCTGAGCAGCCTGCAGCCCCGCACTGCTGGCTGGCCTTAGCGACTTATCTTAAAGGCTAATTTCCTTACTTGCATTCTTAGGCAAAGAAAGTGTCCACAATCTGACACGTGGAGCTCAGCTACTCCTTGGGGGACCCCAGGCAGAGAACTTGCCCCCTCAGATGAGTTTGCTTATCTGCAAATGGGCATGGTGTCCACTTAGGAGGGGACGGTGGAGCATGGAGCATGTGGGGGGGAGGGCGGGTGCCTTGCTTCCCTGCCCCACTCCTTCCATCAGGGTACAGTCCCAGGTTGAAGTCAAGACCCTCATAGTTCCGAACCGCGCAGCTGTGTACTCCTCAAGCGCGCCCAGCACATGCCGACCCCCAGCAAAGCCCAGAGGGCCACTACCTCTTCCTTACCGTGCCCTCAGAAGCCAGAAAGGGCCCAGAGTCTAGAGAACCCAGGAACCTCCACCCTCACTCACTTCCTCCCCAGAGACTTGCAGGGGAAGCTCAACACCAAGTAGAAGGCATTAGGTACTCCGACATCAAAAGCTGAAAAGGACCAAAAGGCCAGAGAGGGGAAGCATCTTGCTACAGGCTGTCTTCACCCAGAGACGAGAGGGCAGGAAGCAGGATTTGGTTCCCATCCTTACGCACCCACAGGATGAAAAACAGCCCCATCTTTCACATCAACCCCACTTAATTCCCAGGGACACCCCCTCCCTCTGATAAGGGCGTGGACATGGAGCCTGGCCCGTGGCTGGGAAGGTAACTTTTATTTTGTCTGGGGCGGTGAGCAGGGGTCTGGGCTCAGAACTTCTGGAACTGCTTCTTGGTGCCGGCAGCCTTGGTGACCTTGAGCACGTTGAAGCGCACCGTCTTGCTCAGGGGCCGGCACTCGCCCACTGTGACAATGTCACCAATCTGGACGTCCCTGTGGGGGTGAGGAGCGCCATGTCAGAGGGACTCTTCCCCAAGCAGGCCCTAAAGGTGCCTTTCTGACTGTCTCCAGGCGGAGGCCTGTCACCTTTGGCTCCTCCAAATCCCAACCAAGCTGCTATTTCCAGTTCCATCTGCACTGCACGCCGCCCTGTCGTTATTTATTGAGCAATAACTATGAAAGGCGCCAAGCTCAATGCCCTGCAGAGAATGCTCCAACCCTTCCAGGACAGAAGACCTCCAACTAGCACCTCCATTTTTCAGAGAACAGGAGGCTCCCAAAGATGGTGATACAGGGTCCCCTCACTAACCGCCCCCGCCCCCAACAGCTGACTACCTTCACACGGCAGCCAGGGCGTCCTGTTAACGGCCAAGGCACATCCCAAGTCACCCAGATTCTTGTGCAGCCCACCCCCTCCTCTCCGCCTGGGAGGGCAGCTCAGCGGGGCTACCTGGGGCCACCGTGCTCACCTGAAGCAGGGGGAGAGGTGCACAGACATGTTCTTATGGCGCTTCTCGAAGCGGTTGTACTTTCGGATGTAGTGCAGGTAGTCTCGGCGGATGACGATGGTCCTCTGCATCTTCATTTTGGTCACCACACCTGGGGGGAAGGGGCAGATCCCGGATCAGGCCCCATAGGGAAGGGAGCCATGGGCAGCCCAGGGCATGCTGGGAATCGGGGGCCGCTGAGCAGAGCTCCCAAGAAGCCCTGCTCCTGGCATCAGCTGTGCCAACTGCTTTCTCAGCAGTGCCCGGGGTGGGCATCTGAAGACCATCGTGAAAATAACAGACATCATCTGCCAGTGCCCCCCATAACCAGGAGTCTGCCAACCCCTTCCTCAACCAGAACCCCGAAGTCTCAGTGTCCCCAGCCCCTCCTCCCTCAGACCCGGGAATTTGAACCCAAGCCCCCAGAGGTCCTCACTTACCAGACAGGATTCGCCCTCGGATGGAGACATTACCAGTAAAAGGGCATTTCTTGTCAATGTAGGTGCCCTCGATGGCCTGAAGAGATAAGGAGGATTAGCGAGCCCTGAATGGTAGTTCCTGAAAAGAACAGGGCTGTGGCCTCCCTGTAGACACAAAAACTACGATTCCCAGCAGCCCCAGCAACAGCCACTCAGAAGCGGATACGGCAACTCAGTTTGGGCACACGTGCAGGGAAACAGGGATCTCCTTCTTTCTTCTGAGGCTCCCCATACCTCCTTCGGTGTCTTGAAGCCCAAACCAATGTTCTTGTAGTATCGCGGGAGCTTCTCCTTGCCAGTTTCTCCAAGCAGGACCCTCTTCTTATTTTGAAAGATGGTCGGCTGCTTTTGGTACGCACGCTCAGTCTACAGGGATGAGGTGAAAGCTGATAAGCTTGTAGCAGGCAGCAACCTGGTCTGGAAAGCTTCACAAAGCTTTCCAGATCTCATCCTCTGCAGTATTTAACTCCCCAAACGCTGCACTCACCCAAATTTACCCCTAACCCAGACTCAACTCTAAACCCGGGGTTACGTCGGTATTTACGGTCTAAAGCACCTTCCACCGCCTGCAGAATTCACCCCTTCAAACCCAAAGATACAGAATCATCCCTCTAACACTCTGGACACCCTTCAGCAAGAACTATTCTCCAAGACACAAAGATACCCACCCAGGAGTCACTCCTTATTAATTACATGTGGCTCCAAAATTAAATACCAAAACGATGGGCTCCCTGGAGTAGCCCTTAGGACTCAGTTCTCACAGGATTAACCCTACAGCCTAAGGCCTCCAGAAAAACACTCTGTAAACCCTGGGTTTTAAAAAAGATAACTCCTAAAAAGCTTGAGTCTTAATTACAACCTAAATGCGGAGCTCCTAAGATTTAGGAGGTGCCAATCGAGATTAACGCCAAGACACGCGCCCTCTGCCCGAATTTCCCTGGGAAATCGAGGACGCCCAGAATTAACCCCCAAAGTGGGGTGCGGGCTCCCGCTCTCCAGGACGCGCCCCTGAAGCCCGGGCCCCGCTAGGTCTGCGTCAGCCCCAAGCCCGAACCTGAATGTCCGCCATCTTCCCGGCCGCCTGAAAAAAGGAGAGCCGCGGCGTCGTCCTGGTTTCCTTATCGATTGCACAGAAGCTAGAGAGGAAGTGACGAAAGAAGGACAGGGTAACACGGTTTGAGGAGGAGCCTTGGCGAGACTCTGATTGACGGACTGCCCTACCCAAGCACGCGATTCGGAGACCGCACGGACGCTGTCATGACGTTCATGGCAGAGGGGCGGGAAGCGACAGACACTGTGCCGCGAGACTCTTTGGCCATCACTGCGCGCCAGCGCGCTAGCTCACGTTGGGAAAGTGTGGCCAGCCTTGTTATCGCGAGAGTTGTCGGGAGGCCGTCTTGTTTCTGCGGGGAGTGGGGCCACGTGGGGTTTGAGGACAGTGTGGCTGTGTCCGCTCAGGGTTTAAACGGGTTGTGGCGGCGGCCATCTTTTTGCAGGACCGGAGACCGGAAAGTCTTAGGAGCATGCATGCTCTGCGGCGCCGCCATCTTTGTGAGGAGCGGGCACTACCCACGAGTTTTGTGCAGTTTAATGAACGTTGCTTTCCTCTATGGGCCATTTTATCCCCAGACAATGGTTTCGTGGAAAAATTAAATTAAATTAAATTTAAAAAAACTAAAAAGGCCTTCTGCTGATTGTAACAGCGCTGTCCAACAGTAGTTTCCGCTGTGATGAAATGTTCTGTATCTGCGCTGTCCAACACAGTAGCCACAGGCACTGGAAGTGGGGTGCGTGCGACTGAGGACCTGAATTTTTAACTTTTTTTTTTTTTAGGTAAGAAGTGGATTTATTTAGAGAGAAACATACTCCACAGACAGAGTGTGGGCCATCCCAGAAGGTGAGAAAGGCCCTAACTTTAATTTTTATTCGATTTAAATATAAATAGCCACATGGGGCTAGTATCTACTGCGTTGGTCAATGCACGTCTATAACTGAATACTAATTTATTGTTTTTTAAATTCTTGTAAAGCAAAATCTAACAGAGCAATTGCCATGTGCCTGGCATTGTGCTAACAACCTAAGGATGGTTCGGTTACTATTCCCATTTTGCAGATGGGGAAACTGAGGCATTAGTTGCTCCAGGTTTCGCAGAAAATGAGAGGCAGAGGTGGGAATTGAACCTGGGCAGTCTGGCTCCAGCGTTCTTAATCACTAACCTTTAAAGAAGGAAGCTTTGAGTCCTTTTTACAGTCACTTCACACTTAATGAGCACCTATTTGGTACCCGGCCCCCTTCTGCGCAGTGGTGGCAAGAACCCGGTGTCTCAAACCAACCCTGACAGCTGTCCACACTGACTTGCACCTTGTTGGGAGATTTCAAACTCCAGACCTTGGCACGGATAGGTGTCTTATGCCTCTTTCCTTAGTTAAGTCGTGGTCTAGAATTTCCCAGCACTCTTAACTCCACAGAGTGTGGTTCTCTCTAAATAAATCCACTTCTTACCTATCACAATAAATAAATAAATAATAAAACCCATGGGGAATATACAGAATATTCAGTGATTTCGTGTTAGGACAAGTGTGCAACCATCTGAAAAAAAAATAAAGTTGGATCTCTACCACCTACTGTATGCCAAAGTAAATTTCTGATGTGTAAAGATAAACTTTAGGTGGGTTTGGGGAATGAAACCATAAATGTACTAGAAGAAAACATGAGTTTTGTTTTTTTCACTTATGAGTCTAGTAAAGACTTTTTTTTTTTTTTTTGCCACACCATACAGCTCGTGTCATCTTAGTTCCCATGGCAGTGGAAGCGCAGAGTCCTAACCACTGTACAACCAGGAAATTCCCTAGTAAAGATTTTTTTTTTTTTTTTT
>NW_006790237.1:1016075-1035384 GCF_000442215.2 Lipotes vexillifer | reverse complement strand
CTCGAACCCGTGTCCCCTGCATCGGCAGGCGGACTCTCAACCACTGAGCCACCAGGGAAGCCCGTAAAGACTTTTTTAAGCATTGTGTTTAGAACATAAAATCTGTGCTCCCAACAAACTTCTACACAGGTCACAAAATATTATTCTTTTGATTTTTCTCCCAATTTTTAAAAAAATTGAAGTGTAGTTGATTTACAATGTTGTGTTAGCTTCAGGTGTATGGCAAAGTGATTCAGTTATACATATATATGTATATGTATATTCTTTTTCACATTCTTTTCCATTATGTTATTACAAGATATTGAGTATAGTTGCCTGTGCTATACAGTAGGACCTTGTCATTTACCTATTTTATGTAGTGTGAATATGTTAATTCCAAACTCCCCCTGCCCCCTCCCCTTTCATGCTTTCTTATTTATCCTTTGTTTCCTCTTCCCCACTAAAATGAGGGCAGGAATTTTCGTTGCCTTTGTTCTCCAGGGCTTCTGGTGACTGTCACATAGTAGGTGCTCAGTTTGTCCTTGTTGAATAACTGACCAAATGAATGAATGGAGAATTAGATACACCAAAATGTCCACTTACAGGCAGATGGGTAAATCCTGGCATAGCTTGATCGTGGACCACTCTGCAAGCACGTAATAAACATGAGGTAAGTCAACCAATCCGGAAATGAAAACACTGCCAGACACATTTCATTTTTTAATCTTTAAATTTGCGATGACTTCTGAACAGGGATTTCATGCACATGGTACAAAATTCTAAAAGTACAAAGTAAATTGTGAAAGATGAATCTTTCCCTCACTGTTCTCCCCGGACACGCGCACCCAGTTTCCCTCTGCAGAAGCAATTGCTGTCACCCTGTTATCATCTGCCAATGTGTCTTCCAAACTATTCTACCCTCTGTTGAATTTGTATGTGGACAAAGCAAAGTGCAGAACAAGAGGCACAGCATGACCCATTTATTCAAATGTTTATGGACAATCTATAGGATGACTGCATTTTTTTTACATATATTTCTTTTTCATATTCTTTTCCATTATGGTTTATCACAGGATATTGAATACAGTTCCCTGTGCTATACAGTAGGTCCTTGTTGTTTAATGCATTTTTTAAAGCTTATTACATGATATAGTTGTGGCTTATCTTTTTAGGTATTACAGACTACATTGTCCAATAACAGCCATTAGTTACATGTGGTTATTTAAATTGAATAACATTTAAAATTCAATTTTTCACTCATTCTATTCATATTGCAAATGCTCAGTAATCACATGTGGCTAGTGGCTTGCATATTGAACAGCGAAGATTTAGAATATTTTTTATCAACATAAAAAATGCACTTATAGACAGTGAAGGCTGGTTGCATATATATATGATGTCTTTTAAGTTGTAATAACTTCAGAAATATAAATGTTACAAACTTACAAAAAATCATTTGAAGTTTAATTATTTAAATTTCTTTTACACTTAATAGCTTTGTGAATTTTGAACGATACATTTTTTTAAAATTTATTTTATGAAAATGTAGTTGATTTACAATGTTAATTTCTGCTGTACAGCAAAGTGATTCAGTTATACATATATATACATTTTCATATTCTTTTCCATTATGGTTTATCACAGGATATTGAATATAGTTCCCTGTGCTACACAGTAGGACCTTGTTTTCCCAACCTATATATAATAGTTGGCATCTGCTAATCCCAAACTCCCAATCTATCCCTCTCTCCCAGCCCCACATAGCAACCACGTTTGTTCTTTATGTCTGTGAGTCTGTTTCTGTTTCATAAGTTCATCTGTGTCATATTTTAGATTCCACATATAGGTGATGAATGATATATTTTTAATTATCATTGTTTCAGTCCCTCTGTGGTAGCATTGAGGGACTTTTCATTTTAGAACCTGCTATGTCTTCCCCCCAGTGACCATGTAGTAGCTTTATAATTTATTTTTTGAAGAAAAAGTAAGTTCTGGAGTTTTTGAATGACTTAGAAAGGATTTATGATATTTAGTTAAAAAAAAAAAAAAAAAAGCAGGACCCGGAGTTGCTGTCTACAATGTGTGCTAAACTATGTACAAAAGTTACATATAAAAGTCTGCATAAAAGTTTCTAACTTAGAAAAAAGCCTGGAAGGAAATGCATGATATTGCCCTGGTGGTTTACATCTCCAGGTGGTGAGATTAGGTATGATTTCCTGTCTGGTGTCTTAAATGCTCAATATTTTGCAAATTGCTCAGAGCAGCCGGTGAGATTTTGTTAAGGGAAGAGTAAAGAAAAGAAACTGCTTCACTCCGAAGGGGTGAGGGCAAACTGGACATGTTTAGGTCCTTAGCTTCTAGACATTTTTGATCACAACCCACAGTAGGAAAGGCATTTTGCTTTGTGACCAAACACACACACCTCTCTCTCACCCTCCTCTGCCTTTCTCTCTGCCTGTTTTCTAATTTTTAAGTCTTTTACCTCTCTCCTTTCCTTTCTGTAATACACTGATTTTTTTCCTTTTGATTTCTTTTCTTTTTTTTTTTTTTGCGGTACGCGGGCCTCTCACTGTTGTGGCCTCTCCCGTTGCGGAGCACAGGCTCCGGACGCGCAGGCTCAGCGGCCATGGCTCACGGGCCCGGCCGCTCCGCGGCATGTGGGATCTTCCCGAACCGGGGCACGAACCCGCGTCCCCTGGATCGGCAGGCAGACTCTCAACCACTGCGCCACCAGGGAAGCCCCTCCTTTTCATTTCATTTCAGTTTCATTATCATCACTATTGTTTAAATTATTTATTTGGCTTTGCCAGGTCTTAGTTGTGACATGCAGGATGTTTTTTTTAGTTGCGGCATGCGCTATCTAGTTCCCTGACCAGGGATCGAACCCGGCCCCCTGCATTGGGAGCATGGAGTCTTAACCGCTGGACCACCAGGGAAGCCCCTATTTCATTATCATTTTAAGGCTGCTTACAACCCATCACATCGATTTTTTTGAACTGCAGTGTGAACAGCTTCGGTGCCCAATAATAAACTTCAGCCAACTCTAGTTACCACTTGAGGGCGTATTTCCCTGTCTCTGCCAGATTTCAGACATTTACTAGCATTTCACAACAGAAATCCAAAAGCTAGGAGACCCGGAGACCCTCGCCCTCCCCAGTGAGCACAGAAATGTCTATTAAAACAAGACGTTATCCCTCCACCCCACCCACAGACCAGGGTCTCCAGGGTTGCTATAGCCCAGTAGATGAGGCTGACCTGGGACTGGCGCGTCATGTTCTGTTGGAGGGTGCTTTGGTTGTGGGCAGTTGGGCAAGATGGAACTGGAGCTTTGGAAACTTTCATTCTGTTGGCCCAGAGGTTCTGATTCCCTGTACTTGTCCCGCAGGAATGATTAAGGTTATGCCTGGAGATTTCATTTGCATTCTGAGGAATGATGAGCATCTTCTCATGTATTTATTGGCATTTGTGTTTCTTCTTTGGTGAAACGTATTTTCAAGTTTTGGCCGCTTTTATTTGGTTATCTCTTTGTTACTGAGTTTTAAAGAGTTTTTCTATATATTTGGCATTCAAGTCCTGCAAGAGATGATATGCAAATAACTTCTCCCAGTCTGACCTGTCTTCATCTTTTTAATGGTGGGCGTCTTTGGAAGTGGCAAGTTTTACATTTTTAAGCCAAATATAAGGGATTGTGGTTTCCAGGGGATTATATTGTGCTTTTACATGCAGTCCTGTTAAACTTAAGACTTTTAAACTCTGTGGTTTTCAGTTGCTTCTGTAGGCAGCTCTGCTGGTGAGCAGGAGCCCCAGGAGAGGTAGGGAACCACCCACTTGCAAAATGATTCTCTTAGAGAAAATTTAAGCCACTGTGGTATCTTAGACATTTTGGAGATTAAGCAATAGAGAATGGCACAGTGCACCAAGTTATGATATGCTCCGTGAACCAACTAGCAAGTATTGCCCACCAGTCCCAAGGGCAGCACGAATCTAGCTTTCTTCCCAGTACAGATATGTGTACCTTGGTCACACCAGACCCCTCTGGGTGTCATCCTGGCTGACACCGCTGACTGCACATAACCCCCATCAGTAAGATGGGGATGGGGGCCCACCTGGGTCAAGTATTGAGAGGTGACCAAGGGTGACTATCCAGGGCTGGGTACCCTAATGTTTACCCTTTCAGGGACTCACCCTGGCAGATCTAACAAGCCTAGTTTTAATCTTACAAAGCACCAAGAGCTTTCAGATCCCACTTTCTCTAATGCCTAATCACCATTACAAAATGTCTTTTCTTGTCCATTTCTTTACATTAAGCGTGGCCTGGCATGGCAGAGTGGAAGAGACAACATGCCCCACAGCGAGGAACCGGTTTTAGAGAACAGTGGCAATTCCATACTTTGCAGCTGAATTAGGGAAGACAACTTTATGCAAACTGGGCAACACCAGGCTCTACAGGTCGTAAATACCAATCCCATAGGCATCTCAAATTCCTTGGCATGTCACTCTCTACAAAGGCCAACTCCTCCACGAAAGGCAGTTTGTAATCCATCATCTGCAGAAAGAGCACAGCCAGCTTTATTCTTCAAAGCCTCCCATCAGCCGAGGGCCTTGCTCCCCTGGGCCTGCCTCTATGGCAGACACACACTGCAAAGACGCCAAATTTCTTTAAAAATAATTTATTAGTTTTGGATCACAAGATATAGGGAAGACACAAGGGCAACGCCTGTGACCCCTTGGGCCGTACTTCCCTTCCATAAACACCTAAGTTTTTTTGTTTTTGGGGGTTTTTTTTTGCGGTACGCGGGCCTCTCACTGTTGTGGCCTCTCCCGTTGCGGAGCACAGGCTCTGGATGCGCAGGCTCAGCGGCCATGGCTCACGGGCCCAGCCGCTCTGCGGCACGTGGGATCCTCCCGGACCGGGGCACGAACCCGTGTTCCCTGCATCGGCAGGCGGACTCTCAACCACTGCGCCACCAGGGAAGCCCCATAAACACCTTTTAGAACCCCAGACTCGTGCTGCCCAAGCATTCTCTCACATCCTAACAGCTCTAGAGTAGAGTACTGACCATGTGGGACGCTTAAGCAGACCCCCTGTAAGCCATGTGAGCGGCCCTTCCAGTTAGGTCTTCCAGCTCACCGTTGCCAGTATTGCAACAGCACTGATTGTTCGAACTGTCCATGTCCTAAAGCTCTCATGAATGAATAGGTCACAGGCAAATTCTGCCTGCACAGCCCTTACAAATGTCTATGCTTTTAAAAAGGCCTTTCTTAAACAGCAGTGGCTAAGGCGCCTTCGCTATACCCAGTCTTCTAAGCCCCAGGCTGCCTGTGGCACCTGGATGGCAGCCCCTGGGGTCCCCCACATCCTAGGGTGGCGATGGAGGAAGGGCAGGCCAGGCCAAGCATGAAGAAGAAACAGTCAATTTTATTGGGCTCAGACTAAGAATCCATGGGTCTTGAGGACCTCTGTGAATCGGTCGATTTTCTTCTCTATGTTCTTTTCGGCCTGCTTCCGTAGCCTCTGTGGAGTCAAGGTGACAGGTGGTGGTTAATGGCTGCTCCCTAGGACTGCCCTTATCCCAGGGGGCTACCCACACAGGGCCTTAGGCAGAGCCTTCCGAGGGCATAACGAAGACCCAAGTCGAGAGCAATCAGCTCCCACACCCTGCCCCAGAAAATGTGGCGCCCCTCCAGCCACAGCCCCACCCTCACCATGAGCTGCTTTTTCCCCCGGTAGTGGATCTTGGCCTTCTCCTTTCTCTTTTCCTCCAGTGTAGCAGTTACTGCCTGGTACTTCCAGCCAACCTCATGAGCCAGGCGCCCTAGGTAGGCAAACTGGGGGGGGAGAGGGAGAAACGAAGCTCTAAGAAAACGAGGCCAGGGTGACTAGGGGAAGGGAGCTGACATCCGGTCCTCGAGGATCCCAGTCCAGCCATACAACTTTCAGCAAGCCTACACTCAAGAGACACAGCTACCCCTGGCAGGGCTCTCTGCTCCTCCTGGCATCAGCTGAGCCACTGGCATTATCGGCACTGCCCATAGTGGCATCCGCAGACCATCGTGAGAAAAAGCCATCATCTGCCAGTCTTAGGGCCCTAGGTGCACCCCCCAGGAAGCCTGGGACCCCAAGGCATCACTCAGCAGACCCCGGAACTCACCTTCCGTGTAGGCTTCAGACGCACAACCTTAAGGGCGGCAGGAACCACCATCCGCTTTTTCTGTTAGAGAAGGAGAGGGACTTAGAGACCTGGAGTGAGGGACAGACAGGGAAGGTGGCTGGCTGCGGCAGGCGTCTCAGCCAGTGCTGTTTTCACGAGGATCAAACAATGTAGGTAACTGCAGAACATCACGGACGCCAGACAAAGGTGCCACTGAGGGAGATGGGTCTTGCTCACCTTGTCATAGGGTGGTGGGATCCCATCAAACACCTTGAGGCGGTCCAGAGCGGCCTGGCCTCGCTTGGTCTTGTGGGGCAGCATGCCTGTGGGCAGAGGACAACAGGCCTGCTCAGCGGGGCATGCGAGGACCCCGCTGCCTGACCTGGGTGGGCGGGCAGGCAGGCAGGCGGCCTCAGATGGTAGTGCATGTGGAGTCATCTCATGGTTGGGAAACTCGAACACGAGTGGGAAAAGTCTTCATCACCGGCCAGCCGCCCCATCAGTCCCTGTGGTCCTCAGGCCCAGCTCACCTCGCACTGTCCGCCAGAAGATGCGGCTGGGAGCTCGGAAGTGGTAGGGGCCACGGGAGGGGTTGGTGTTCATCCGCTTGCGGAGGAATGCCAGGTACTTCACTGGCAAGAAGGGAGAGTGTGTGAGGCCTCAAGAGTCCTCAGGCAGATGGTAACTCCTTCCAACGCAGCACACAACCTTACTTCCGAGGGCGTGTTCGGGAACTCAGACTAGGACCTCCCCCGACTGGTGTGACCGCTTACGAGCGGTGAAGTGTGAGCCCCACAGAGGTCGACCCTCTCCAGCCCTCCTCCCAGGCCCTCACTCACACTTGTTTCTATAGAAATTGCCAGAAATGTTGATGCCCTCACAGCGCACAACCACCACCTTTCGACCTAGAGGGAATGGAAAATGAGACAATCAAGGAGGTCAAAGGTTAGGAAGCAGGCCCAATTACTGCTAAGGACCCAGAAAGGAGGCTCCTTCCATCTCAAACTGGCCACAATGCACAAGGAAGGCACGGAGTCTCCTGCCCCATGTCACAGAGCAGCAATCGGCAGAGCTGGACTCATGCTTAAGTTCAATTTGTTAGTCTGACAGAGCCCAGAGCCCCTAACCTAGGAGGGGAGGAGGCTGGCAGGTCTCAGAGCGGTGCATGGGGTTGATCTCATGGTCGTCAGACTCAAACGAAAGATGGTGATTTTTGCTCATCACTGACCTCGAGGCTCATGTCTGGGGGAGCTGTGGGCAGGGGGCAGACTTACCCAGAAGCACCTGCTTAGCCACGATGGCTGCCAGGCGGCCCAGGAGATGGCCTCGGCCATCAAGAACCAGGACCTGTTGGAGATAGGTTGAGAGGGCTCAGAGGCACCCACAGCTTTGACTCCCCACCTCAAACAATCATTCCTCCCTACTTGATCATTTCACCTACCTCCCAGGGTGCCTGCTAACCAAGTAAGAGACCCAGGAACTAGGAACTAAGCCGTACTTTACAAAGAAGGCCAAGAGAGCAAATGACTGACTCAGGATTTCAGTGAGTGGGATAAGATACCAAAGGACTCCCCTCACATCTCAGCTGCTTGAAGGGCAAGAATCTTTATGGCCAGATTATGCTTGACGGTCAGCAAATGGGCTACAATCTGAATCCAGACTGGCAATACTGATCCTCCAGGCAGAAGAACCTGTGATCTGGATACAAACCATAGAATCTCGACAGAATCTGATTCTGTCCTGGTCTCAAAGATATTTTTCTAGCATGAAGGTTCAGAGCAGATGAAGCTAGGAAGGGTAGTCAAAAGCCCTGGCTGGCTCTGGTATTGACTAGATTTGCATCCTCCCGCGAGCTGCTCAAACGCCAATCCTCAACTTCTTGTCAAGAGTAAAAGTCCCAACTTTACCAAGGACTTCCTATACATGTTATGATTGTTGGAAGCCAGTGTAAAAGGCTACAGAATCTAAAACCAGACTTCCTGACAATGTGAGTTTGGTCAAAACCCCCCAAATCTCCAATATCTGCCTCAGGAACACTATGATAAATGAACGGAATTACACAAAATACAAGGCAAACTACACCAGGCACCGTAAATGCAGGGACACAGGTTCGGAGAACTCTACCACTTGCCTGGCCCCAAACATGGTTTTCCTTCCGGAACCACAGACCCATCACAGGCACACCCCTTCCAGAGCCATCCCCTCCTTTATATCTAACAGGTTACACAAGAAGCCTGGGCAAAGTCAGAGTTAAGTTTCTGCTGCCATCCTTGAGGGCCTCCAGGTCGTTAAGGACAAAGGATATCCCAGTGCTGTAAACATTTCATTACAATCCTGTTTCCAGCACCAGCAGACCTTTAAAGAGTTCCTCGACCCCCAAGAGAAAGGATAAAAGCAACTCGTGCCTGCATGCCCCGTAGGCGGGAGCTCCCTCGACCCGCTGCAAAGATTTCGCGCTAAAATACCTACAGCTGCAGGAGAACCCTAATGCGCACTCCCACGAGGCCGAAAAACCCGCGCCTTGGGCAGGGCGAAAGTACCCTCCATTTTGACCAATCCTCGGCCTCTCTTCGTCCCCTGGCCGCGCAGCTGCCTTCCGCGTGCTTCCCCACCGCTGAGGACACACGGGCCCAATTCGGCCAAGACCCGGCCAAGATCAAGGTAAATCAGGCCTAGTTTTAAAATAACTTTTCTTGTGCTGGAAGCCCCGATCACTGCCCCCTGGGGGAAAAATGATGCCGCATTCTAGCCAGCCCAGAGCATAAAAACCGCTTTATATTCCCGTTTTGGGTTCCTCTTACCCCAAAGGCTTTCTGTTTTGCTCAGTTATCGATCTTAAGTTCCACAGTACACTTACGAGAGGAAAGAGGTCCAACCCCGGTCCGGTCTCGACCCCACCCAGCCCCACACTGCCCCGGCCCGCGCAGAGCGTGTACCTGCCCCTCCGCCATCTTCGGCAGCCGCCTGGGAAAGAAGGAACCTTAACCGCAGGGTTTCTTATCCCTTGAAACAGGGGCGGAGGAAGTGACGCAACACGGCCGCTTTCCGTCTTTTCACGGACCAGAGTGCCGTACACGTGCGCAGAAAGGCCCACTGGAAGGCGGGTCGTCTTTTGACTGTCCAATCAGTATCGTTTCTATCGAACCTAGGCGGCCATGGCTGTGCCGGGCGAGATCACGTGGGTAGGAGGGGGCTCTGCGGGGGCGGGGCTGTTCAGCCTCTGTTGCGGTATTTAGGAGGGGCTGGTAATCCTCGCGCGAATGGCCCGCTGTGTTTGCGGTGGGACGGGGGCGAGAAGGCTGGAGGAGAAGCGCTCTTACCCCCTAAAGCGATAATACGTGTAGGCCCACAGCGGGCAACGAGGCTTGCCCTTTAGCGCTTAGTCTAGGCTTAGAGATCTGGATTCCGGTGCCTGTCCGGCTTCCTTGTGATCTGGCTAAATCCCTGGCTGTGTATGGGCCTCAGTGTCCTCACCTGTCAAAAAGGTGGAGATGGTCTTCCCCATGAGATCTAACGCATGAAGGAATGACTTCTAGATGTCTGAGTGTTCCCCAAAGGAGCTTCTCACTTTCTGGACTTTCTGGACAAAGCCTTTGCTTTGGCGGTTCTCCTTGACTGGGATGCCCTTCCCTCCACCCCCACCTTCTAAAATCTGGCTTGAGTCCTCTTTAGAGAGCTTCCCTGTTATCTCAGGCTGGCTCAGGTACATCCTCAGGGCTCCCACAGTGCCTATGCTACCTCCATTAGAGCGTGTGTCATCCTGTACTGGGGCTCTCTGGGGCCCCTGTCTTCTCCCCCATGGACCAGGAACCCTGAGAGGGTGGGGCTGGTTCTCACTCACCTGTGGGTCCCAGCCCTGCCCTGCACTGGCCCTGGGGCCCAGGAGGCCTCAGAAAATAGGTATTGAATGAAACACTGCATTAACTGAAAAACCAAGACCCAAACCCAAACTGCCCCATCCACTCACCCTGTCCCATCCACAGACAGGCCTGGCCAGAGCTGGTAGAAAAGGATGATTTATATACAATTTCCTGGGGACAAGGGCTTTGTACAGAGGGGGGAGGGGGAGGCCGGGGCCGCCGCTGGGTGCTGGCGTTGCCTCCATCCTGGGGAGACAGTGACAGGAGCAATGTGGCCAAGGAAAGGACCAGTTTCTAGCTGACTTCCTCCAAGTTCCGACTCTGTGTCCTCGGGCAGGTGACTCCTCTCTCTGGGCCTCAGTGTCCTCCTCTGTAAAATGGGATGATAGATGACTCACTGGGCTGTTTGAGGCTCCGTGGACAGAGGAGAGGAAAGCACCAAGCTCAGGGCTTGGCACAGTCTCAATGTCAAAAACAACTCCATTCACCCTGAATGCTCACTATGTGTTTGGGCATTGCTGGCCAAGAGAACTAACTCTCTGCAACTATGAGAGATCTGCGCTCTCCAGGACAGCTGTGATACCAGCCACATGTGAATACTGTGCACTCTAAATGTGGCCAGCAAAACTGAGACACTGAGTTTTTCATTTTACCTAATTTAAACTTAAACTAATAGTGTGGTTATTGGGAGAGTGGGAAAACAGGGTGTGAACAGGGACAAGGGTAGGAGGAAAACTTCTCAATTGAAAATTGTATCTCGGGGACTTCCCTGGTGGTCCAGTGATTAAGACTTCGCCTTCCAGTGCAGGGCATGCGGGTTCGACCCCTGGTCCCTGGTCCCTGGTCGGGGAGCTAAGATCCCACATGCCTCACAGCCAAAAAACCATAAAACAGAAGCAATATTGTAACAAATTCAATATAGACTTAAAAAAAAAAGATAGAAAATGTGTTTAAAAAAAAAAAGTTGTATCTCAGACTTCCATGGCGGTCCAGTGGTTAAAACTCTGAGCTTCCACTGCAGGGGGCACAGGTTCAATCCCTGGTCAGGGAAGCTCCTGCATGCAGCGAGGCATGGCCAAAAAAAAAAAAAAAAATTGTATCTCAAAAAGAATTGTAATAAAAAGTACTGCCCGGGACTTCCCTGGTGGCGCAGTGGTTAGGAGTCCGCCTGCCAATGCAGGGGACAAGGGTTCGAGCCCTAGTCTGGGAAGATCCCATATGCCGCAGAGCTATTAAGCTCGTGCACTACAGGTACTGAGCCTGCACTCTAGAGCCTGTGCTCTGCAATGAGAAGACCTCACACCACAGCACCACAACAAAGAGTAGCCCCCGCTCACCACAACTAGAGAAAGCCCGTGCATAGCAACGAAGACCCAATGCAGCCAAAAAAAAAAAAAAAAAAGTACTCCCCAAAACAAATGCTGACATGAAAGATCATTTAATTTAGAAATCGTTCCGTGATCTAGTTATTGGAAAACTTCTGTAGGTTTTAAAGATCTTGAGTATACGAATCTACTTATGCAACTGTAAATTTCATGGAATCTAAATACTGATCAAATATTTCTGATAAAAATTTCACATATGCATTGAGATGTGCTGTGAGTGTAGCATACACACTACATTCTGAAGACCTGGTATGAAAAAAAGAATGTAAAAATATCTCATTGATAATTTTTTAAAGTATTGATTACATGTTGAGATAACATTTTGGATACACAGGGTGAAATAAAATATATTCTTTTTTTTTTGACCACGCCACTGGGCTTACGGGATATTAGTTCCCCAACCAAGAATCAAACCCGTGCCCCCTGCAGTG
The DNA here is from genome assembly GCF_000442215.2 of Lipotes vexillifer. Classification (NCBI taxonomy): domain Eukaryota; kingdom Metazoa; phylum Chordata; class Mammalia; order Artiodactyla; family Lipotidae; genus Lipotes; species Lipotes vexillifer. The sequence continues at coordinate 1,023,577 of NW_006790237.1, read as the reverse complement.
GAAGCACAGAGTCCTAACCACTGGACCACCAGGGGATTCCCTAAAATATATTCTTTATACTGATCTGCTTATTTTTACTTTAAAAAAAGATTCAGCTACAAGAAAATTTAAAATCACATGTGTGGCTTATATTCTATTTCCTTGGACAGCATTGCTCAAAGAGTTTTTTGTGGTCACTTCCCTTAACCTCTCAACAACTCTATGGTAGAAGGATTATTATTAGAGTCTTTTGTACAGATAAGGAAACTGAGGCAAAAGAGTGAAAGGCACAGAAGCCGGAATCAGAAGGCCCAGAGTCAAATCTTGGCTCTGTCACTCACGAGCTGTGTGACTTTTGGCAAATGATTTACCTCTCTGGGCCTTGGTTTCCGCCTCTGTGAAATGGGGATAATAATGGCATCAGTTTCTCAATTAAGTGAGTTAATTTGTAGAAAGCTCCAGCGCAACACTGAGGCACTCAGTGTGAGCCACTGATGCCAGATGTTTCTTGTTAGATCCCTCTGAGCACATTGGGAACCTGGGCCCTCCACGCCTTCCTCCCTCGGGGCACCACCCACCTTCTGCCCCCAGACTGGTTCCCAGGTTCGCCTCTGGGGCTTCCTCTTCCTGCTGCCCTAGGTGAGAAGTCCCAGCTCCCTTACCTTGCCTTCGAGGCCTAGATGTTGCTGTGCCATTTTCAGTCCCCCACCCACCCACCCCAGGCTGGGCGAAGTTGCTAGAACACCCTGACCTTTTTCACACCAGGAGGGCTTTGCAGAGGCAGTTCCCTCTGCCTGCTCCAGGAGGCCGCCCTCTCCTGGCTTGCAGACTCCTGTATCCAAATACCTCCCCGGAGGTTGGGGTGGGCGGTGTCCTCATGCCCACAGGTCCCCACTGAGCTCACTGTCTTTCCGGAATCTCCCTCCTCCCCCCATGTTCCCCACTGGGCCAGGCCCAGCGTTCTCTGCTTGCGCCACCTCCCCTTCCTCCTTCCTCGCACCCCCCACCAAGCCTGTCAGTCTCTAGCCCCATCCCTCCCAATGATCCCTGACCCCTGACTCTGCCTGTCCCCTCCTCTCCGTCCCCGTGGTCCGGCCCTGGCTCAGGCCTTGTCCTCTCTCCCTGAACCCTCGCCCAGCAGCCTCCTCTTTGGCCTCCAGTCTGCTGTCTGTTCCAGTCTGTCCCCCTCCATGGCCCCAGAAGGGTCTTCTTGCATCCGGACTGACCCACCCCTTCCCTACTCAAGGCCCCCCACCCCACCCCCGCCACACACGCCACCCACGCCAACACCAAGTCCAGGGTCCTCAGCTTGATGAGGAGTCAGTGCTCCAGGCAGGGCACCTGTGGCCCCCAAAGGATCAGCTGACTCCAGCCACGCCCTCTGCCCACCCCACTGGCTCACCCGCTCCCCAGGGTAAGGCATCCTCTGTCTCTTCCTCCTCCAGTGCAGGCACCAGGCAGTGGCCAGCAGCAGGAGGGCCACGGGCAGCAGCAGCAGCAGCAAGAGAAGCAGAAGAGGGGCCTGCGGGGCCGGCAGGGATGTGGCCCCCAAGGCCCCGGGACTCCTTGGGGGCAGCAGGGTGGAGGAGTCTGCCAGGAGAGAGGAGGCTGGGTGACTGAGAAGAAGGGCCAGGCTAGGGAAGGAAAAAAAGGCCTGCCTGGTCCAGCTGTGTGACCTCAGGTGGGCTGCTCACTTCTCTGGGCCTCAGTCGCCTCATCCATAAAATGGGGATAATTATTGTATCGAATTCATAAGGTTGTCACAAAGATTAAATGCATGAATATACCGAAAGTGCTTAGAACAGTGTCTAGCACGTAGTAAGTTTGAGTTTTATTTATTTTTTAAAGCCATTAATAACTTTTTATTTCAAATATATCATTTTACCTTTTTTTTCTTTTTGCCCACACGGCATGTGGGATCTTAGTTCCCCAACCAAGGATCGAACCCAGGCCCCTGCCAGTGGAAGTATGGAAGTCCTAACCAGTGGACCTCCAGGGAATTCCCTACATTTTATTTTATAAAGGGACAAATGTGTGTCTAGTGCTTATGTATCGATTTGCTTATTTGTCTTCTTCCCCCAGTAGTCTATGAGCTACCCGAGGGTGACAGGAGCCTTATTGCCGGAACCTACTACTTAGTGCTTACTAAATAGTTTAATTTACATAAAGTAAATATCTGAGTGGATGAATGGACAGATAATAGAACAATGAAAGATGCAATGTGTGAAGCTATGATGTCTCACAAGGCCCCACTTGATCTGGCCCCCTTTGTTCCTTCTGTACCCTCACCCCCCACCTTCTCCCCTTTGCTTACTTGGCCTCAGCCACTGGGGCCTCCTCATGACTCCTTAAACAGGTAGGCAGGTTTCTGCCTCAGGGCCTTTGCACTGGCTGTTCCCTTTTTCACAACTTTCAGTGACTTTCCAGTTAACCACCTCAGCCCATGATTCCATCACCCTGTTTTAATTTGCCGGCATGGGGCTCATTACACTCACTTTCCTGATTAATTATATGTTTACATGTTTATCGTCTGTCTCCTTGATTAGCAGGTCAGCCTCCCATGGACATGGACTTGATCTTGTTCTGTGCTGTGTCTCCGATGCCAGGCGCCAGGGAGATGGTTAATAAAGGTTGGTTGAATGAATGATTAGTGATACATGTAAATACAAATGACAACGTTAAATGTAAATGACTAGGACTTCTCTGGTGGCACAGTGGTTAAGAATCCACCTGCCAATGGAGGGGACATGGCTTCGATCCCTGGTCCGGGAAGATCCCACATGCTGCGGAGCAACTAAGCCCATGCACCACAACTACTGACCCCGCTCACCACAGCTACTGAAGCCCACGCGCCTAGAGCCCGTGCTCCGCAGCAGGAGAAGCCACCTCAATGAGAAGCCCGCGCATGGCAACGAAGAGTAGCCCCCGCTCGCCGCAACTAGAGAAAGCCCGCGCGCAGCAATGAAGACCCAACGCAGCCAAAAATAAATAAATAAAAAATATATAAATGACTAAATGATTGGAAATGCAGGAAGAAACTGAGAAGAATATAATTAGAGTGGGAGGTTTTCTTATGTCCCCCCACCCCCACCCCCTGCACGGCTTGCGGGATCTGACCAGGGATGGAACCTGTGCCCCCTGCAGTGGAAGCATGGAGTCCTAACCATTGGACAGCCAGGCAAGTCCCTAGAGCGGGAGGTTTTTAACCATCCCTCTCAGAACTTGTCAGATCTTGTAGACAAATATAACAAAGACAGAAAGTCTCTGAATAATACCAAGATAAGGTTGATAGAATATATACACACTGATTCAACCCTGATCATACCAAAAAAAAAAAATCTATTATTTTCCTAAGACCTTGTTCAGTTACAAAACTGATTATATACTTGGCCGTAAAGGAAACCTTAATAAACTGAACAAGTTAAGTTTTCACAGGGCGTGGTCTCTTGTCATATTCCAATAAAGTTATTTCACTTTGAAACTTATTTTTTTTTTTGGCCGCACCGCATGGCTTGCAGGATCTTAGTTCCCTGACCAGGGACTGAACCTGTGCCCTTGGTGGCAAAAGCTCAGAGTCCTAACCACTGGACCTCTAGGGAGTTCCCCACTTTGAAACTTTAGGGCTAGCCCATCCAATATGGTGGCCACTTGCCTCACGTGGCGACTAAATATGTGACCTGCAGCCAATCTGAACTGAGATGTGCTGTCCATGTAAAATACACACCAGTTCTTAAAGACTTAGTAGGGAAAAAAGGATGTGAAATACCTCATGAAGTAATTTTTAAAAATACTGATTATGTGTTGAAATGATATTATTTTGGGTTAAAATATATTGAGTTAAATAAAAAATATTGAGTAAGTAAAATTTCTGGTTTAGGGACTTCCCTGGCGGTCCAGTGGTTAGGACTCTGAGCTCTCACTGCCAAGGGCCCTGGTTCAATCCCTGATCAGGGAACTAAAATCCCACAAGTTGCGGGGCGTGTACCCTCCCAAAATTTGTGATTTAAATATTATTTTAAAAATTATAAAATTATGAGAATTAAATTCAAGGAACTTCCCTGGTGGTCCAGTGGTTAAGGCTCCGCTAAATAAATAAATAAATTCAATAACATCGCAGAATTCCCGGGCGGTCCAGTGGTTAGGACTATGCACTTCCACTGCAGGTGGCACGGCTTTGATCCCTGGTTGGGGAACAAAGATCCCACAAGCCATGCAGCACAGCCAAAATAATAATAGTAATAATAATAAATTCAATAACATCATTATAGAGAACAGATTACTGGCTGACAGGGGTTAGGATGGGAGTTTTAGGACAAGATCTAGTTGCACAAACTCACATGTGGTTACACAAAGCTACATGTGTGATAAAATTACATAGATACACATAGATACACACTCTCTTTTAGGGGTTGAATGGGTCCCTCAAAATTCATATGATGAAATCCTAACCCACAGTACCTCGGAATGTGCCCTTATTTGGAGATCAGGTCTGCAAAGAGGTGGTCAAGTTAAAATGAGGCTGTTAATGGTGGGCCCTAATACAATATGACTGGTATCCTTATAAGAAGGGGAAATCTAGACACAGAGATATGCATAGGGGGAGAGTGCCATGTGAACATGAAAATGGCCATCTATAAGCCAAGGAGAGAGACCTGAAACAGATCCTTCCCTCACAGCCCTCAGAAGAAGCTGGTCCTGCTGACACCTCAATTTCCCAAATATAAGAAGATAAACTTCTGGGGCTTCAATCACCTGGTTGGTGGTACTTTGTTACAGCAGCTGTAACAAACTAATACACATACACATGCATGCATGCATATATAACTGGTAAACTCTGAATAAACTCTGTGGATTGCACCCATGTCAATTTCTTGGTTTTGACATTGTGCTATAATTAATGTTACCAAGCAAAAGGTACCACTGGGGAGGCTGGGTGAAGGGTGTGCAGGACTTCCCTGTACAGTTTCTATGCCCCTTTCCTTTGAATCTGTAATTATCCCCACATAAAAAAGTTTTAAAAATAAATCCACCAATAATATGCTAAAAATAATAAACATTAAGAATCCTGGGCTTCCCTGGTGGCACAGTGGTTGAGAGTCCGCCTGCCAATGCAGGGGACGCGGGTTCGTGCCCCGGTCCGGGAAGAGCCCACATGCCGCGGAGCAGCTGGGCCCGTGAGCCATGGCCGCTGAGCCTGCGCGTCCGGAGCCTGTGCTCTGCAACGGGAGAGGCCACAGCAATGAGAGGCCCGCGTACCGCAAAAAAGAAATAAAAAAAAAGAATCCTGAAAAATAAGTGAATTAACCTTTTTTCAACTTTTTTTAAACATGGCTACAAGAAAATTTACACTTAAACGTGTGACTCTCATTCTATTTCTATGGCATAGAGCTACCTCAGAGAAACAGGCAGGATTGGTTAATCCCTTCTCAGAGATGGGTAAACTGAGGCCCAGAGGGGGATGACAGGCCCAAAGTCACACAGCCCATAGGAACACGGTGGGGTCTGGGGAGCCCTGAGTGGAAGGGGTGAGGGCCTAGTGAAGGCGGGAGAGGAGGGGGTGGGGCGGTGGGCTATGGGGCGCTGGGCACCTTTACCCGGCTGACACTGCAGCTCCAGGCACCTGGAGAAATTCCGCCGGGTGATCCAGGGCTTCAAGGCCACCAGCTGCTGGGAAGTGTCCTGCAGGAGGTGGGAGATGTTGGCCTGGACGAAGCGAAGACAGCTGGGGAGGGGCTGGGGGCAGGGGAGGGAGACGTCACCACGGCATCACCCCCAGCATCACCTCAGGTCAAGAGAGAGTTTGGAGCCTTGCTCCCCCAGGCTGCTAGGAGGAAGCCTCCTTAGCGATGCGGTCCAGTCAGACCTGGATCAGGAGGGAGTTTAGATCCCCTCCTTCTCCGGGTTGCTAGGGGTGAGAACCCCTTAGCAATATCCTTCAACAGGGCCTGAGAAACAAACTTAGAATTGGTGCATTGGGCTCAGACCCCCGGCCATCCTCCAGTACTTAGAGAATTGTCACTTCCCAGCACTGAGGGCCCCCAGCAGGAATGGGCTTCCAGCTCCACCTCCCTCAGGCTGATCAGGTCAAAGGAAATCTCCAGTACGGCCTAGCAGACCTTTGCTTCCAATCCCTAGGAAAGCATCACGCTCCCCTCACTTGTTCCCCAAGTTCAGGGCTGACCTGGAAGGCACATGAGGTGACGAAGTGTATCTCGGTGTTGACAGCCTCCAGCAGTTTCCCCATCTGGGACCCAGCCACAGTCTTGAGCCGTCCCATCCAGCGCTGGGCCAGGACCAGACGCCAGAAAGCCCCACAGAGCTCGTCCTGGGGAGAGACCACCCAGGCTCTGGGTCCCGTGGGCAGAGGGGGCAGGGGGCTTAGACTGGTGGCGCTGGGGGCCGGGACTTCAGGGTCCCAGGGGAGGAGGGGGCCGGGTCAGAACACTAGCCTGAGGGGTGGTGAATCTTGAATCTCTCCTTCCCACCTCCATCCCAGGCCCCTCCCATCTGTGACTCACGTCCTGCAGGTTGGAGGCAACAGTGACCGGGTAATCTTGAAGCAGGTAGTCAGACTGCGGGAGAAAACAGGGTCAGGCCTGGCTGCAGACAGGAGGAAAGAGAGCTATGGGGACCTGGGGGCAGGGGGACAGCGGCCCAGAGAGAAGGGGGCGGGACCCAGGGTGGGGAGATGGGGACCCAGAGAGAGGGGTACAGAGACCCGGAGAGGGCGGGGACCCAGAGAGAGGGGGACAGGGACCCAGAGAGAAGGGAGCAGGGACTTGGGGGAGGGGAGCCGGGGACCCAGTGTGGGGAGACAGGGAGCCACCCACCGAGACCTAGACAGGGGGAACTCAGACCCAGAGACAGAACCTGGACCTCACATTTGGAGCAGGGACGCTCACCAGCTTGCCGATGGTGCTGGTGAAGGTGGAGGAGATGGGGCTGTGGGGAAAGGAGCAGTCCGGGGCCCCGCGGAGGCGGGGGCTGAGAAGCAGCAGCAGCAGCAGCAGCAGCAGCGAGGTCTGCGGGCGGCGCGGGGTAAGGCCTCCATTGGCCCCGCCTCGCCCCCTCCCTTGTCGAGGCTGCCCCCTCCGGCCCCCTTTTCTCTCTTCCCTCTTTCTCCTTTCCAGCTCTTCCACTTCTCAGCTCCTCCTCCTCTTGGCTCCTGTGTGCCCACCTCTGACCATCTCTCCTGTATCTCTTTCTGCCTCTGGTCGGGCGCTGACCAGTTTTCACCCTCCTCTGCCCCATCTGTTTCGCCCCCCATCTCCCCACCTCGACCCATCTCTCTCCACTTCTGCTCACTTCTGCCCAGGATTTTCTCATCTCTGTCCATCCCTCTGCGCCTCCATGCTCATCTCTCCTGTTTCTCCCTAGATCTGGGTCCCAGCTTTCCCATTTGTACCCACCTCCCTGTTTCTTCCCCCGACCCTTACCCATCTCTCCCCACCCCTATCTCCCGCAACTCTGTCCACCCCAACTCTGTCCATCTCCCCTCTCAGCTCTGCCCATCTTGACACCGC
>NW_006790237.1:1010112-1015891 GCF_000442215.2 Lipotes vexillifer | reverse complement strand
CCCCCAGGGATACGCACAGTTGGGCTCCAGGCTGGCGCCAGCACTATCATTTCGGCCCGGGGCCCCTCATGCCTGTGGCCGGATCTTGGAAGGGACAGAAGAGCGAGGCTCGGACCCCCGCACCCCAACCCCTTCCTTGCCCGCCCCTCCGCCCCTCCCTCGGTCCTTTGATGTGGCTAAGTTTCCGCCTCCTACTCTAAAGAGCTTCCTGCGAGAAGCACGGTTATGGTGGAAACTCCTCATCTCCCCTTCTAAGAACCCCGACGTCCGGTGCCCGCAACCCTCCCCGGGCCAGGGACCCAGGAACCCGACCCCCACCCCTCTCCGCTCAGCCCCAAGAGGGCGATCCCGGCCCCGCCCTTCGGGGACCAGGATCCCCTTTCTCCTCACGCACCAGGCTTGCCCCAGCTGGGTGTGGAAGGGGCCACGCCGGGTGACAGCCAGAGATCGAAAGTGAAAGGAAATATTGGGGGGGGTATAGTGAGCTGGGGGGGGGAATCGAGTTGGTGCAAGGGGCGCCACCTGGTGGTGACAGTGGCAGCTGACGCTGCAAAGGGCGCCTCAGTGGGACTCCCGCTCAAGCGGGCTGAGGTTGGGTTGCTCCCTGGGGGTGGGACGCAGTGAATGGGGAGCTGCGGTTCCAACATGGATCTGCCTCTAGCTAGAGCTAATCACACAGGGCCAGGGGGAGGTCACCCTGAGCCGTTCATCTTTGCCTTGAAACCTCAGCCCCAGCCCCCAATCCCGGTCACCTTCCACATCGAGGTAAGTGACAGCTCCATCCTTCCAGGTGTTCAGGCCCAAAGGCATGGAGGGGACTTGTGACTCTGTTTGCCTCTCACTGTCCGCTGACAGTCCAGTCCGTCAGCAAAGTTGTTGGCTGACCATCAAAATGTATCCAGAATCCGACCACCTCTCATCACCCCCACTGCCACCACCATCACCCACCTGAATATCACTGTTCCCTACTCACCTTATCAGCTTCCCTGCCTCAGCCCTCACCTGCCACAGCCTGTTCTCCATATGCAGCCAGAGGGAGCCTGTGAAGACCTAAGTGCCCTCACGTCCCTCCTCTGCTCCAACGCCACCGCCCACCCCCGTACCTGCCACAAAAGTCCAAGTCCTCACTGTGGCCTAGACAGATCTGCAGGATCTGGCCCTGTCCCCTCTCTCCTCTCTCCTCCCTCCTCACTCAAATCCAGCCAAGCTGGCCTAAGGCAGGCATGCTCCTGGCTCAGGGCCTTTGCACTGGCTGTTCTCTCAGCCTGGAATGCCCTTCCCCCAGATACCCACATGGCTCAACCTGATCCCATTCAGGTCTTTGCTCAACTACACAAGGCAAAGCCTTCCCCAACCACCCTTCTTCAAGCTGCACCCCCCTCCCAGCACTCCCACTCATCCCTGCTTTGCTCTCTCCCTTGTCACTCATGACCTTCTGACGCACCATTGCCATTTACTTTTCTTCTTTATTGTCAGTTGTCCCTATGAGGACGTCAGCTCTGGGAGGACCACGGTGAGTGTCCGCTTACCCTGCTGGATCTCCAGCACCAAGAACTGTGCCTGGCTCACGGCAAGTGCTCGATCAACATTTGTTAAATGAATGAACAAGTGGATCCTGGCCCCTTTGGCATTGTTGTGGTATATTGGAGAATGCATCTGGTCTCCAGCTGTTTCCTGAGAGACAACCTCTAAGTCGTTGGAACTTCCAGGTAAGTGATAGACTTGTCTTTGTTATTCATGGATGGGGGGCACTCCCCTACCACACCTGAGTTTACACTAATGAGGGACTCAGGATGGGGGCTGGTCAGGACCAGAAAAACCAGTCATGTGATTTGAGGGTTGGGGCTTGTTGGCACAGGAAGAAGTCTAACTTTCCAACCTCTCACCTCCAACCTCGAAGGAAGGGGAGGGAGGCTAGAAATTGAGTTCAATTTCTGTCTCCAACTTCACATGGCTTTCTCCTCTTCTGTCTTCTCTTTTGTCTCTTATAAGGGAACTTGTATTTAGATGTAGGGTCTACTTGGATAACCCAGTATATCTTGAGATCCTTGACTTAATTACATCTGCAAAGACTTTTTCCAAATAAGGTTACATTCATAGGTTCTGGGGTTAGGACATTATCTTTTGGGGGCCACCACTGAAACCACTAGTTCCCTCAAAGCTGTTTCTCACCTATGGAAACAGCATGTGCAAAGGCCACACTGGCTGTTTCCTCTGCCAGGGATGCTCTCCCACCACTTTTCTAACCTAATTAGGTCCTCATTGTCCTTCAAGACCCAATGCAATCACTAATCACCAGGGAAATGCAAATCAGACCCACAACGAGGTATCACCTCACATACCTGTTAGGATGGCTGTTATCAAAAAGACACAGATAAGTGTTGGAGAGGGTGAGGAGGAATGTAAACTGGTACAGCCACTATGGAAAAAGGTGTGAAGATCCCTAACAAAATAACAAATAGAGGGAATTCCCTGGTGGTCCAGTTGTTAGGACTCCACGCTTTCACTGCCTTCACTGCCAAGGGTGTGGGTTCAATCCCTGGTCTGGGAACTAAGAACCCACAAGCCACGCAGCGCAGCCAAGAACAAAAGAACAACAAAAAAAGTGTCCATTGGCTAATGGATAAAGAAGATGTGTGTATATACACACAATGGAATATTATTTGGCCACAGAAAGAAGGAAAACCTGCCATTAACCTGGAGGACATTACGCTAAGTGAAATTAGTCAAAGACTAATACTGTATGGTGTCACATATGGGGAATCTAAAAAAGTCAAATTAATAGACCCAGAGAGTAAAAGGGTGGCTGCCAGCAGCTGGGAGGTCAGGGAAACAGAGAGTTGTTGGTCAGAAAAGACAAACTTTTAGCTATGAGTGAGTTCTGAGGATCTAATGCACGGCATGGTGACTGCATTTAACAAGACTGTATGGTATACTTGGAAGTGGCTGAGTGGATTTTTTTTTAAGTAATTAATTAATTAATTTATTTTTGGCTGTGTTGGGTCTTCGTTGCTGCGTGCGGGCTTTCTCTAGCTGTGGCGAGTAAGAGCTACTCTTCATTGCGGTGCGCGGGCTTCTCACTGCTGTGGCTTCTCTTGTTGTGGAGCACGGGCTCTAGGCACGCGGGCTCAGTAGTTGTGGCACGTGGGCTCGGTAGTTGTGATGCACGGGCTTAGTTGCTCCGCAGCATGTGGGATCTTCCCAGACCAGGGCTGGAACCCGTGTCCCCTACATTCGCAGGCGGAGTCTTAACCACTGCGCCACCAGGGAAGTCCCATGAGAGTGTATCTCCAGTGTTCTCACCACAAATAAAACAGGTAAGTATGTGAGGTGACGGATGTGTTAATTAACTTGATTGTGGTAATCATTTCACAGTGCATATGTATGTTAAATTATCATGTTGCACACCTTAAGAAATAACATTGTAGAAATGAAATATATACAACTTTCAACTGTCAATTATACCCCAATAAGGCTGGGGAAAAAAAAACTCAGTGAAGTGGCATCTGCCTTGGGAAGATTCCTGCCATCTCTCTCGCCTTCACCTCATATACAGACACACACACACACTCAAGTTGGGAAAGGTGTCTTCTGGCCCCCAGAGTGCCCTGCGCTTCTATCGCTGCTATAGTGCTGTACCTGTCACCTTAGGTCACATCAGTGTCTTTCAGCCAGAGCTGAGCCTGCCTCTCCTCTGCTCACAGATCCTCTATGGCTCCCTAGTGCCCTTGGGACAAATTCCCAACCCCTGCTGACACCTTAATTTTAGCTCAGTGAGACCCATTTCAGACTTCTGACCTCCAGAGTTGTAAGATAATATGTTTGCATTGTTTTGTTTAAGCCACTAACTTTGTGGTCATTGTCACAGCACTGACCAGAAATGAATATACCTCTCATCCACTGCATGAGCTCACAAGGCTAAGTTCTATCTTGTTCATGGCCATCCCCAGCACCTACAACAGTGCCTCACTCACAGCAGGCACTCAACCGATTTTTGTTGACCAACTGGATGGCTGCCTTAACTAGGAGCTCCTGCCCCTAAGCCAGAGATTGGACCAGAAGTGGACATCTACCCCAGTGTGGCCAATCAGATTTCTTCTCCTGTGGATGTGGCACTAAGTGTCCTCTGTGGTCTGGGCTGGGGCTATAGAGACCTCCTATAGCTGGCTTTGGCTGGTTAAAGCAACAGGACTAATAGGAAGGTCACTGAGGCAGCCCATGGAATCTGGGGGGAAGTTATCAAACCCCAGAGGAAGTAGAGCCTTCCAGGGACTTTCCTCCAAGACGTTCCTGTGTCTTTCCTGTCCAAACGTCCAGATACTGGGAGAGATTATCTATTCCGCCCAGCTTTAGTCAAATACTGACAGGAGGTTGTCTGCTCTCATTTGCCCCAGGACAAAATCAACCTCTAATTAACAGCATGTTTTGTGTAACCATCACAGAATCTACCCAGTGAGGTTGGAATTATTAGCCCCAATTTATAGATGAGAAAACTGAGGCTTAAGAATGGTGAAGGGCTTCCCTAGTGGCGCAGTGGTTAAGAATCCGCCTGCCAATGCAGGAGACACAGGTTCAAGCCCTGGTCCAGGAAGATCCCACATGCCGCGGAACACCTGGGCCCGTGCGCCACAACTACTGAGCCTGCGCTCTGGGTCCCACGAGCCACAACTACTGAAGCCCATGCACCTAGAGCCCGTGCTCCGCAACAAGAGAAGCCACTGCAGTGGGAAGCCCACGCGCCGCAACGAAGGGTAACCCTGCTCGCTGCAACTAGAGAAAGCCCATGCGCAGCAACAAAGACCCAACACAGCCAAAAATAAAATAAATAAATTAAAAAAAAAAAAAAAGAGTGGTGAAGAAGCTTTCCTAAAGTCACATGGCTAGAAGGATCTGGAATGAAGCAGAAAGGCAGACACAAGACCCAAGAGATCACGTGACCCACTGAGACGGGACCTGAACACAGCTCCTGCTTGCATTCGGGTTCTCAGGACCTGGGGTTCCCGGCTGTGTATCTTGCCCTATTTTCCATATCTCTGTAGCTTTCCAGAAAATGTCCTTTTATCCTAAGCTAGTGTGTGTGGGTTCCTTGCATCAAAAAGAATTCTCAAACAGTGGTATGCTGGGGTGGCTCGTGGGAACCGTTAAAAATTCAGCAATTGTCAGCTGGTTCTTCAATCATCTGCAGCTTGAAACTGACACGGTAGGAGCACCATGGAACTGGCTAAAGTTACTTACCATGGATTTTATTTTATTCCAGAGAGCTAGTGTATTTTATTTTCACCAGCACACCACAGATCCTGAGGCAATGCAGAGGCAGAGAAAACCAGGGAGCAGGAGCCATTGGATAGAAAAGACCAGAAGAGACAAGAGTCGCTGCGGCCCTGTCCAAAGGTTCTTAGAGTCCCTTGTATCTGTTTCACAGACACTGTGTTGTCCTGGCGCCAGCCCATGAGGCTGCTGAGTCTCAGAACTGAAATGGCCTCAATAGCCCAGAAGTTGCTATTTCCTCCCTTCCTCCCCTCAGAAGCACAGCCAAAATTGGTCAGAGTTTATTGGAACCATAATAAGAGGAAATTTCCAGACCTCTGGAATCGGTTGGGGTCCATCTGTCCTCTGTCCAAGATGGAGTGGGTGGCACTTGGGCAATCAGTCCCCCATGGGCAGCCACAGGGCCTTGGTCCGTGCTGCCCGCAGCCCCAACTCTGGGCCTGCCCCCTCGGCGTCCTGATCCCAGGCCCGCGGGCAGCCTCTGTTCACCCACACTGGCTTGAGGTTTCCT
>NW_006790237.1:1000918-1010010 GCF_000442215.2 Lipotes vexillifer | reverse complement strand
GCTGAGGCCCATTCCACAAACTGGGAGCCCTGGCGTGGGGAGATGGGGGGGCGTGGTCAGCATTTCCATTGGCTTGGTTGCTAAGCAGCTGCTTCCTTGGCAACAAGGACTATTATTGAGGAGGGGCCTAAAGGCTTGCCTAGGCTCTGTGGCTAGAATGTTTAGCTCCTAGAGAGCAAACCTTCCAGATGCTGAGGGAAACAGGGTTGACCTTTACGGCTATGGAACTTCTTCCGCTTTAACAGCCCACGCTCAAAGGAATGGGGCCCGAAGTTATGTTAACAAGGAGTTCCCATCTGTTACCATCAGGAGGTTTAAGAGGGTGGACTGTAGCCTTCTGACACTGTTGCTAGGGTGTGGTCCTTAGCAATGGGCTGTCCAATGGGATTAGGTCTTTGGGCTAGGCAGGATCTCAGGCCCTTGCTGCTAAGGAGATCCTCTTCCTTAGCAACCAGGGCTGTAAAGGGGCAGGATCTCAGAACGTGGTTGCCAAGGAGTTTCTCCCCCTTAGCAATGGTGTTCTAAGGGGGTGCAGCCATGTCCCCAGAAAAGGAAGAGTTTGTTGGTGAAGTTTAAGACACTGGAGATGGCAAAACAAAAGGTACCTGGGCAGATCCGAAATACCACAGGGCCTGGATGTCCTGGTGCAAGGCCAGGCAGCGGGTCAGGTGGTCCCGGTCTCCTGTCACCACATTCACCAGGCCCCCTGGCAACAAGGTGGCCATATCCTAGGGGATGGGACAGTGGGTCAATCAGGGTTGGGAGGGACTCAGAGACTCCCAGGGCTGTCGGGGAGGGTGAGGAATGGGCAAATGGGGAGTGGCCATGTGGGTCCTGGAAGGAATGGGACTGGGGTCATGACTGGTGAAGGCTCACAGTCTGGAGGGAACCATCACTGGGTCTATGAGGAGTGAAGGTTTTGTGCCAGGATGCAGGTTACCATGGTTACCAAGGGGGTGGGGTGAGAGCTGAGCTCCTGCAGGTCTTGGGGCATCTTTCATCCATCTGCTGCTCCACAGGCTGCTGGGAGCAGCAGCAGGCAGGCAGGCGACTGTACCTGGCAGACCTCCAAGGCAGGGATGGGACAGGCCCCGCTGGGCACCAAGACCACAGTGTTGCCGTGGGCCAGAGCAGGGGCCAGCAGAGACACGAAGGCAAGCAGGGGCCACTCTTCCGGGCACACAATAGCCAGCACGCCCAGAGGTTCCTGCAGCCGAAGCACAGGGCCTTTCAGCCCTGCTACCTGCAGGGACAGGCAGGAGGTCAAGGGCGGGGCAGGGGAGCCTGACTGCCCTCCTTTGGTCTCCTCTATCACCCACCCTTTTTCTCCTCTCCCCAACTTTGCTTCTCCATAACAACTCCAATCATAATAATAAAACCAGGTGTTATTTCAGAGCATAGACTCTGGAGCCAGATGCTGGGTTCACATCAGCTGTGTGACCTTGGGTGAGTTACTTAACCTCTCTGTGCCTCAGTTTCCCATCTTTAAAATCAGGGTAATAATAGTGCCTACCTCAGAGATTTGCTGTTAAGATAGAATGAGTTAATATGTGTAGAGGTCTCAAAATCTAGCCTATAGGTTTGTGTGTGTGTGTGTGTGTGTGTGATTTTAAATTTATTTATTTATTTATTTTTGGCTGCACTGGATCTTTGTTGCTGTGCGCGGGCCTTCTCTAGTTGCAGAGAGCGGGGGCTACTCTTTGTTGTGGTGCACGGGCTTCTCCCTGCAGTGGCTTCTATTGTTGCGGAACACGGGCTCTAGGCACGCGGGCTTCAGTAGTTGTGGCTCGCGGGCTCTAGAGCACAGGCTCAGTAGTTGTGGCACATGGGCTTGGTTGCTCCAAAGCATGTGGGATCTTCCCAGACCAGGGCTCGAACCCATGTCTCCTGCATTGGCAGGCGGATTCTTAACCACTGTGCCACCAGGGAAGCCCTGTGTGTGTGTTTTAAAGCTTTATTGAATATAACTGACTATCACTAAACTGCACACACTTTAAAGGGTACAATTTGATAAGTTCTGATATATGGATACACCCGTGAAACCAATCACAACAATCAAGATAATGAACTTCACTCCCCCAAATTTTCTTGTGCCCCTTGGTAATCCTTCCCTCCCTGCCCCTACTTGAAGCCTCTGTGCTCAGAAAACCAGTGATCTGTTTTCTCTCTATAAATTAGTGTGTATTTTCTAGAATTTTCTAGATATAGAACCATACACAGTCCGTCCTCTTTTATCTGGCTGCTTTCACTCAGCATAATCATTTCGAGATTCATCCATGCTGTAACTTGTTCCCTCCTGATTGCTGAGTAGGAGTCCGGTGTATGGGTGGGCCACATTTTGTTTATCTATTAACCTATTGAGGGACATTTGGATTGCATTTTTGGCTACCATGAATAATGCTGCTATAAACATTTGTGCAGGGACTTCCCTGGTGGTCCAGTGGTTAAGACTCCGTGCTCTCACTGCAGGGGGCATGGGTTTGATCCCTGGTCAGGGAACTAAGATCCCGCATCCTGCAAGCCGCACAGCAAGGCCAAAAAACAAAACAAAACAAAACCAAAAAAATTTGTGCGTAAGTCTTTGTATGGATATATGTGCTCATTTCTCTTGGGCTAAAACCTAGAAGTTAAATTTATTTAGATAAATACCCAGGAATCATGGTGGGTCATACGTTCAGAGTATATCTAGGGAGTTCCCTGGTGGCCTAGTGGTTGGATTCCGGGCTTTCAATGCTGTGTGGCCTGGGTTCAATCCCTGCTTGGGGAACTGAGATCCTGCAAGCCATGCAGTGCGGCCAAAAAAAAAAAAAAAAAAAAGTATATTTAACTTTTTAAGAAACTGCCAAACTGTTTTCCAAAGTGGTTGTCCCATCGATGGTCCCACCAGCAGGGTGCGAGTGTTCCAGTTCCTCCACATCCCCACCAACACTTAGTATGGTCAGTCTTTTGAATTTCAGCCATTCAGTAGGTGACTAATGGTATCTCATGCTGGTTTTTTTTGTTGTTGTTGGCTGCTCTGGGTCTTCGTTGCTGCGCGCGGGTTTCTCTAGTTGCAGAGAGCGGGGGCTACTCTTCATTGTGGTGCGAGGGCTTCTCATTGCGGTGGCTTCTCTTGTTGCAGAGCACGGGCTTGAGGTGCATGGGCTTCATAGTTGTGGTTTGCGGGCTCTAGAGTGTGGGCTCAGTAGTTGTGGCGCACGGGCTTAGTTGCTCCTCGGCATGTAGGATCTTCCTGGACCAGGGATCGAACCTGTGTCCCCTGCATTGGCAGGCGGATTCTTAACCACTGCGTCATTAGGGAAGTCCCTCATGGTGGTTTGGCTTGCATTTCTCCAATGACTAATGGTGCGGAGCATTTTTCCATGTGCTTATTGGCCATCCAGAAGCAAACATTTTCTGAGCCCTTGGCTACACGTCAGACATTAAATGCTCGGCTCACTTAGTTTTCATAACAGCTCCTCAAGGTTCGTACCACTGTATAATTGTATATCATTTATGGAGAAAGCCCCGGTCAAATGACTAGCTATCTTTCCATTATCTTCCTATTATCTCTATCCCTGAGTGTGCCCATGCCATTGCTTGAGTCACTGAATCCTCACGCTTTCTTTACTGGACCCACCGTACGTTTCAGACCAACCTAATATCTATATTTAGCTGCATATTATATATATAAACAAAACAAAAATCACACCAAACAATACTCAGTGCAATGCACTCGATATTTTCTATCCTGTTCTCTTTTGTTAAAAAAAGAAACAAGAACGAAAATACCAAAGCCGGGCTGTGACCCACTAAATTGGTTTTATGGCCCAGTAACAGGTCACTAACAACAATTTGAAACACTACTCTATGGGGTGGGCTGGATACCCATTATACAGAGGATGAAATCAAGGTGTGGAGAGGTGAGGCCACTGGGGCCGGGACCCCCAGTCTGGCTCATTCCGGAGCCCTTCCTCTGACGCCACCCCACACCGCCTGCCCTGTCTGCCGGCCCACAGACCCCTCTCACCTGCAGGGTGCAGCCTTGGGTCTGGACGCGGGCCCCCCATGCCCGAAGCCGCCTCACGCTCAGCTCCACCTCCGCCTTGGCGACCTTGAGCTCCACTCCATGCCTCTCCAGCCTTGAGACCAGGGTGGACTCTCGGCGTTGCAGTGCGGCCGCCAGGGCCCACAGTAGGGCTGCTCGGGCCCCTGGCGACTGGCCCACCCAGCTGTGGGTGGACAGGGCACATTGGGGGTTGGTTTCCTCATCCTGGCTCTTTCCAGGTGCCCCACCTCTGTCCACAGCGCCTACTCCGGGGGTCCAGGTCCCATAGCCCATCTGCCCAGGGAGGGGCCAGACCCATATCCCGTCAGTCCTGGGAGCTCAGACTCCACAGCCCACAGTCCTTGGGGCCCAGACCCCATGTCCCAGCAGCATCAGCCTAGTCCTGGGGTTTCAGACTCCCCTCTCTGACACTCCACGACCCCCAGGCTATCTCATGTGACGCCTCCGTTCCTTACCCAGGGGCAGCCTGGTGAGCAGCCTCCACGGCACCTCGGATATCCTTGGCTCCACCCTCAGCCACGTAGCCATGGAGATTGCCCTGTGAATCCCGGATGGGCCTGGAGCTCCGGGCCCCAAGAGCCTGGAAACGGCCTCCCACAAAGAGCCCATAAGGGGGTGCTGGGCTGGAGTAGGGTGAGGTGTGAGGGTGGGTGCTGGGGCAGGGACTGCTCAGACCCCATCCCCACCCCACAGGATGGACCACTCGAGCTCCCATGAGCCTCTGCAGGACCCCACATTCCTGGCCCCCTGAGTCTCTGGGAGAGCACAGACCTTCATTTAGCAGACCTGAGACTCTCATCAGGCCTGGCGGGTGGGGGTGAGCCGTAGACCCAGAATGAAATTCTCAGCAGGACTCAGGGACCCCTTGATGGCTCTCAAGAACCTCCCTCCAGTCCATGGAGGAGCCTGACACAATTTCCCCTCTCCCCTTCCACACTCTAGGAATTCTGAGAGTTGTGGTCCCTAGAACAGCTCACCTGAGCCCTGTTTCAGGCCCAGCTGGCAGGGTGGAGGGAACAGCAAGGCCAAAGGTGTCATAGTTCAGATTCTCCAACAGGTAGGGCAGGCAGGTAGGGGTCCCTAAGGGCCGCAGATACTCATACAGACCCTGAGAGAGGGATAGTGTCAAGAGAACGTGAGAAGGGCACAAGGTGGATGAAGGGGTGGTGATGGGCAGGGAGGGGTGCACTCACATCTGGCCCCCCGTGCCAGGAAGACCCACTCTCCTTGCAGCCACCTGTTGGCACTGCAGGGTCTCTGAGGCCGTGGGCATTGATCCAGACCGTGCCCATCTGGAGCCTGTGGGGAGGAGGGGACATCAGAGAGAAATGCACAAACTTGAGGCGGGGAGGGGTAGTCAGAGAGGCGGGGAGAGACCCAGAGAGAGGGGAAGACATCGAGACTGAAGCTGGGGCCATCCCAGCAGGGCCCCCTGTGTGCCCAGTGGGTGTGAACTGACCCGTAGGCCAGCTCCAGGGCCTGCCCCAGTCTCTCGCTCCATACGCTGGCACTGCCTCCTCGGGGCGTCCAGTTGGCCACAGCCAGCGCCTCCTTAGCAGTACGGAAAGGGGAGGCCACAACCAGAGGCCACGGAACCTGGAAGGGGTGACAAGGGAGCTCAGGCGGCCTGGCCAGCCCCTCCCTCCAATACCCCACCCACTAGGAGTCCGGCCTAGAGCAGTCAGCAGCCCCCAGACCCAGTCCAAATGGTCTCTCCGGGGGCCTCTGTGCTGTGCCACCCATGTCCGGCTGAGGATGGGTGGATGGCCTAGGGTCTCTGAGACCCTGAGGGGCTTACCTCTGCCTGAGTACATGGAGAGGCTGGAGGGAGGTCAGAGATCAAGGATGGGGGAAAGAATGGGCTGCCTGGAGGCATACTGCCAGCCTGGAAGACCTAGGGAGACAGAGAAATAGATCTGCAAGTTCACTCCCGTCCTCTCCTCCCCAGGGATCCGGGAGTCTGGACCCCAGACCCCTCCTCCCTCAGACCCAGGAGTCCAGGCCGCAGGCCCTCCTTGCTCACACCCCAGAGTCCAGGCCCCCACACCCATGCCTTCGCAGACCCAGGAGTCAGATCTTGAGGTCCCTCCTCCCCTGGCACCCCAGAGTCTGCGCCCAGGCTCACCTGTGCACCCTGGCTCTGGGCCTCGCGCACATAGCGCTGGGCCAGGTCATGTGCAGCAGCTCCCCGGGCCCCCATGTCCACGGCTCCGTCTAGCCCTCGGCCACCGCGAAGCCGCCCCATCCGCGCCTGGAGCCGCCTCATTGTCTCATCCCACACAGACTCCTGGATGAGAAGTCTGAGTCCCCCCTGTTAGGAAAAGCGGGGGATAGGGTGGGCAAACTCGGAGCCTACGTGGGTGGGTCACATCCCCGCAGAGGGCCAAGCCTGGGGGACATACGTGCACAGATCAGAGGAGGGTCAGGGAGAAGTGGCCGAGGACCAGGAGACTCCCTGAGGCCCCAAACCCCAGGGAGGATGTGGAGCTACAGAAAGCTGGTGATGCAGAGCGAAGAGAGACGCTAGAAAACTAGGACATGGACACTCAGAAAAATGTAGAGTCCTAAAGAACAACAGACACAGAGCCCCCGAGCCTGGAAGCCCAAGAGAGCCGGGAACGTGGAGATTCAGAAACTCGAGAGGGTGAGGACCTTCACACGCGATGGTCTACAGATAAGAGTGTGGAGACACAAAGAACTGAAAAGTAAAACGAATGAAGGGACTTCCCTTGTGGTCCAGTGGTTAAGACTCCACACTCCCCATGCATGGGGCCCAGGTTCCATCCCTGGTCAGGGATCTAGATCCCACATGCATGCCGCAACTAAGAGTTCACATGCCACAACTAAAAGATCCTACAGCCACAACGAAGATCTCACACGTGGCAATGAAGATCCTGCATGCTGCAACTAAGACCCAGCACAGCCAAATAAATTAATTTAAAAAATAAATAGATAAAATAAATGAAGTCATGGGGCCCCAGGGTCTGGAGACAGACAGGCCCAGCCCCCAGGTCTCACCGGGCTGCGGTCAGACCAGGCTGCATCCACGACGCCCTCCACGGCCGAGTCCACATCCGCCGTCTCCATCAGTAGCAGCAGTGACTCAGCCCCCAGTGCCAGGCCCAGCTCGGGACCCTGGCCTGCCAGGGCCCGCCGTAGGGCACGACCATCCTATGGGACCCACGCAGGGATCAGCAGCGGGGAGGAGCATTCCAGCCCCCCAGCTGTGTCCAGACACCCTCCCACCCCTGAAGATACCTCGATGGCTCCACAGAAGGCCACCTTCTGGACTCCAGGCTGTGAGGCCAGGACAGGCCCCAGGGAGGCAGGGCCACTGATCACATTGAGGATTCCTGGGAACTGGCCTAGCTCCCCTGCCAGCTGGGCCACAAGGAGGGGCGTCGGAGAGGCTGGGGGCACGAGGACCACCACAGTGCAGCCTGGGGAAGGCAGGCAGCTCAAGGACCCTGGAGTCCAGACCCCCGGCCCCCTTCTCCCTCAGACCCTGGAGTCCCAACCCCCAGCCAATCATTTACCCACAGCCAGGGCAGGGCAAATCCTCCACATCATCTCAAGGAAGCAGAATGTGGGTGGCAAGATGAGACCAATCACTCCTGCAAGAACAAATGAGACTGGCGCAGGCACTGCTGGATGGTAAGGGAGGAGGGGGCTTGGGGCTGGGATTCCTGCTTCTCACCCAGGGGTTCCCAGCCTGCCAGCGCCTCCTCCTGGGTGTGTGCCTGGACTGCATGGTGCTGGAGCAGCTGCTGGACCAGAGGGACATCCCTGTCTCGAACTTCTCGAATGGCCCGTCCAGTAAACAGGGACTCCAGGGTCCACAGCAGCTGCTGGTGCTTCTGGATCATCTTGGCCAGCCTGTGGAGCAAGCAGGGGGGATGGTCATTTTTTTCTTTTTTCCTTTTCCTTGGCCGCCCGCACGGCTTGAGGGATTTTAGTTCCCCGACTAGGGATCGAACCTGTGCCCCATGCAGTGGAAGCACAGAGTCCTAGCCACTGGACCGCCAGAGAAGTCCTGGGATGGTCATTTCCCACTGCCCCTTGGCCTGATAGAGTCCTGGAACACGCCCTGTGTATACCTGAAGTACAATCCCCAGGAACCCCTGGGGCATCAGCACTATTTACCAGTGGTGGAGGGCACCAAAGATGTACGGGAAATGTAGTCAGGTAAACACTCAAAACCTCAGGGTGCTGTGTAAAGATCTTGGCCACCTGTAACCCCCAAATGTGCTAGGAAATGAAAGCTTAGCCTTCAAGTTCAATTGTTCTTTGGGAAATGGAATCTTTGTCTCTAACTTCCCCAAGAATGTGCCGGAAAACAGTTTCAGGAGCTTCACCAGGCCCAGTGGGCTGTTGAGAAATGGCGCCCGGATGAGTCCAAAGGGTATGCTGGGAAACAGGCTTTGTCATTTCTAGTCCCAGCGAACAGTGAGAAATGGATGTTTTAGCTGCTAAAGGCTCAAAGGCATGCTGGGAATATGAGTCTTAGCAGCCAGTGAATTCAGTGGGATATTGGGAAATATAGAGTCTTTGTTCTCAGATCCTTCTCCGTCTCCTGGGGTCCACAACCCAAGTGCATCACCTGGTCAGATGCTGGGCCCGAAAGGCTCCAGGTTGTGTGCTCCAGTCCTCCAACGAGGTCCTGGCAGCCTCCACGGCTCCTGCCACATCCTCCGTCTGTGCCTGGAGGCAACTGGCCAAGTTCTCTCCTGGGGAGATGAATGGGGGGAACCCAGCTGGGAGGTGGGGGGAACCCGTGTCAGAACTGGAGGGGGCTGACATTTCTGGAGCCCAGGAGCGCCCCAAGGCAGTAAAGTTGGTCCCCCTACCCCACACAGGGTCCCCACACAGGATAAATCTATATAGGTCTTTGCTCTGACTGCCTCCCACAGGCAAGGAAGGGATTTTAAGAGACAGTGACTTCAAAAGTGTTCACAGTGGGCTTCCCTGGTGGCGCAGTTGAGGGTCCTCCGCCTGCCGATGCAGGGGACGCGGGTTCGTGCCCTGGTCTGGGAGGATCCCACAT
>NW_006790237.1:980624-1000765 GCF_000442215.2 Lipotes vexillifer | reverse complement strand
CCCGTGAGCCGTGGCCGCTGAGCCTGCGCGTCCGGAGCCTGTGCTCCGCAACGGGAGAGGCCACAACAGTGAGAGGCCTGCGTACCACAAAAAAAAAAAAAGTGTTCACAGGGACCTGGAACCATAATTAGGAGCACTGTTATCAAGAGGAGCCAGAAATCGCAGCCTGCTTCTCCCACCAGCTGCTCCCTGCTCTCAGGGCCCTGAGCAGAGAGAATGGTATATTTTTGGTGGGTAAACCTGGGGCCATAGACACCTCTTTCCCACGACTGGGGGATACCGCATACCTGTGATGGGATCCTGGCAAGGCACTGAACTCCTGTGTTCAGGCTTTAACCACCGTCCATTAACATAGTGACCCAAGTGCCGGTCCTGGGTGTCCAGCCAGGCCTGGGGGAGGTGGAGAGAGTTCAGAAAGGGGTCTGAGAGGCAGCTGGAGGAGCTCTATCCCTACCCAGAGTCCTCTGGGAAGAGAATACCCGCCCCCTTTGCCCCATCAGTTATTTTCCCATGTAGGAGGAAAATACACATAAACATAAAAAATACATAACATGAAATTCACCATTTTAAAGTAAATTCAGGGCATTTTGTAACAATACATTCACAATGTTGTGCAACCATCTCCACTATCTACTTCCAGAACATAGGGAATTCCCTGGCGGTCCAGTGGTTAGGACTCCACACTTCCCCTGCTGGAGGCCCAGGTTCGATACCTGGTCGCGGAACTAAGATCCCACGTGGCGAGCAGCGCGGCAAAAGAAAAAAATCCAGAACATTTCCATCGCCCCAAAAGGAAACTCCATACCCATTAAGAGCTCACCCTCCCTTCTCCCCTGCCCCCAAGTCCTGGCAACCACTAATCTGCTCTCTGTCTCTATGGACTGGCCTATTCTGGACATTTCATATATAAATGGAATCCTACAATACGTGACTTTCTGTGTCTAGCTTCTGTCACTCAGCTTGGTGTTTTCGAGACTCATCCACACTGTAGCATGGATCAGAATTTCATTACTCTTTATGGCTGTATGATATTCCATTGTCTGGAGTGACCACATTTTCTTTACCCATTCATCGGCTGATGGGCATTTAGGTTGTTTCTGCCTTTTGGCAATATATTGTGAATAGTGTTGCTGTGAATGTTCACGTACAAGTCTTTCTTCGAATACATCTTTACTTCTTTTGGGCATGTATCTCAGAGTGGAGCTGCGGGTCATATAGCAATGCTCTGAGTAATTCATGGAGGAACCACTAAACTGTTTTCCACAGCAGCTGCATCATTTTACATTCTCACCAGCAACACATGAGGGATGTGTCCTATTGACTTTTACATAAGGAGAATGTGAACAAAGGATTAATAAAACTTGTTCCCCATGGAGAAATGACCTTCTTGAATAGAAATGACTTTCTATTTCCCTGGAAATCTGATACAATTCAGTTATATTTCTAGACAATATTGACCCCCGACTGGTCCACTGCACCTGGACTGGGAAAACGGGGAATATACCATAAATATCCAGTGGGAAGCCAGAACTTTGGGGCTTCCTGGAATGCTCTGCATTCTTGTGATGGGCATGTTCCTTGCCAGGACCCTTGCAATGCCCATGAGACTGTATCACGTGCTCTTTGGGAGGTGGGGCTTTTAAGCCAGGTGACTCCCATACCTTCCCACCTGCAATGGCGTTCCCTCCCACCTCAGCTGTCATCACTCAAGAAGGATGTGACCCTCCCCTACTGGAGACACAGGCCTGATGCTGCCTTGCCAGGTGAAGTTTATTTGGTTGTGAAGTGCCTAACTGAGCCCAAGGTAGGGAGTCCCTGGAGCCTGGGGCCACATGGCCTGGGTTTGAATCGTGGCTCTGAAACTTCCTTGTTGTGCAGTCTTAGCCTGGGTCTTAAAATACCCTGGTCTCGGCTAACCCATCTGGAAGATGGAGATAATCACAGTCTCTCCCTATTTCACAGGACAGTGATGAGAATTAAATGGATCCATACGTGTCACAGGCTCAGAACAGCACTTACTTAAGACTTCCTATTAATTTTATTGCATTTCATTCTCCCTGTCTGTTTCCTGTTTCTTTCTCTCCCTGTCTTCCCTAAATCCTTTCTAAATCCAAGACATCCTTTCCACTTTTTCCTTCTGCAAACTGGTTTTTTTGTTGTTGTTTTTGGCCACTGGCTTGCGGGATCTTAGGTCCCTGATCAGGGACTGAACCCGGGCCCCCTGCAGTGAAAGCGAGGAGTCCTAACCACTGGACCACCAGGGAATTCCCCAAACTGTTTTCTCTTAGCATCCCTGATGCCTTAGTCTCCTGATTTTTCTCTTACCCTACCAACTGGGCCTCCTCATTTTTCTTTAAAGTAAAAATAAATTTTTATCTTGGCTGTGCTGCGTCTTCACTGGGGCGTGTAGGCTTCTTCACTGTGGGCTTCTCTCTAGCTGCGGTGCACGAGTGCAGTTGCCCTGCGGCATGTGGCATCCTAGTTCCCCAACCAGGGTTGAACTCGCGTCCCCTGCGTTGGCAGGCAGATTCTTAACCACTGTATCACCAGGGAAGCCCCCCAAATTTTTAAGTAAAGTAAAAATTCATAAGTTTCAAGTTCAAAGATGCCCCCCCAACGAAAAGACACATTTTTGAAATAGTCGGGCATATATGAACGTGGGCTGGGCACTAGATAATATTAAAGAATGACTGTTAATGTTAAAACGGCCTGGTGGTTATGTTACAAAATGAGTCCTTACCTGTTACAAAATGAGTCCTTACCTGTTAGAAATGAAGATTCAAATACTTATGGGAAAATAACATGACATCTGGGTTTTAAATCACTCCAGGAAAAAAAAGAGAAAACAGAGATACAACATTGGATGAAATGTTGATGATTGTTGACATTGAGTGATGGGTAAATGGGAGTTCATAATTTAAGTACTCTGTGTAACTTTGCAAAATTTCCCCCCCAAAGAAAAACAGAACCCAGAAAGAATGTTCCACGGGGTCCTGGCAGGCCACCCTGGTGTGAGAAGAGGGCCCTGGTGGAGACTAGGAACTCATGACTTGTCTAAAAAGACAGTTAGCTATTGGATCCAGATAATCTTTGTCAGGGTATGTGAGCCAAAGGTTGCCAAACTCTGGAATTTTATTTTTAAGAGAAGCTGGAATCCCAGATGTTTACATGAAATTAGTTGTCCACTAATTCACATTTTTAAAAATAAAGTTCAGGCCAAAGAAAACATGTTTGTTGGTTGAGTCTGGCCCACAGATTGTAAGACTGAGCTGGGGGGCGGGGTGGGGGGGATGGGGGGCATGGGCTCTGGAATCCCAGGGCTCAGGTTCAAATCTCATTTTCACACTTTTTAAGATGTGTTGACTGTTGGCACATTACTTACCTCTTTAAGCTTCTGTCTGCTATCGCTAAAGTAATGACAATAATCCC
This sequence comes from Lipotes vexillifer, assembly GCF_000442215.2. Taxonomy (NCBI): domain Eukaryota; kingdom Metazoa; phylum Chordata; class Mammalia; order Artiodactyla; family Lipotidae; genus Lipotes; species Lipotes vexillifer. Next base: position 997,336 of record NW_006790237.1, on the reverse strand, counting down.
CTCTCACAGCTGTTTTGGGGATTAAATGAGATCATGCTGAACACAGAGGCTGGCACATAGAAAGCACCCAATAAATATAAGCTATTATCACATTATTGCTATTTCAAGACAGTCCATCTCTAACCAACCTCCGAGTATGGGAATTCTCTATACTCCATCCCAGATCCTCTTATCCGAGTCTACACTATAGTTCTAAATAATCTCATCATTCCCACCATTCAATTATCTTCCTACTGTGAGGTCCCTGTCTCCAGGCCTGAGGCTCAGGCACAAGTAGTATTTGACTCCTGCACATAGCCCAAGGCTTTCCCTCTCATCATCACCATGTGATAACCAAGCCCATAGTTTTTCCCAACCTTTCTGCCACCCTACTCCTCTTGGGTTCACCATGGGGTTGGTGGGGGAGGACAGAGACAGCCAGACCCAGACCCGAGGCATTGTCCTTGCCCTCTCAATACCCCAAACCCTGTTCCTCCTGCATCTCTGCCTCATCTCTTCTCCATCTCTACATTCCGCACCAGGCTCTGGTCTCATCCAGGTGGACCACTGTTCAAACCTCCTCTTTCCCTCCAGAGAAGCCCAAGCTTCTCACACCTAGGTGCTAGAGGGCCCTGTGAGATAAGGATGGCTCCATGGGGGAATTCTGAGGGGGCTGGGTAACTATACAAAATCCGAGGCACCGAAGTTATACATGGGAACCCCAAGATCGTTCTGGGGGACCCTGAGGGATTACGGGAGTCTTAGGGAAGTTCTGAAGTACACGGAGGGATCACGGGAGCCCCACGGGGTTAGTCTGCGGGGTTGAAGGTAATTACAGGAAGCTCTGATGTATTCTGGGATTCCGAGAGTTCCCGAGATTATAGGAACCCCACAAGTATTGACGTGACCCTGAGGACTCACGGGAGCTCCGCGGAGGTCTCCGGACGACCAAGGGAGCCCCCCCAGGAATTCCGATGGACCCCGGGAGCCATAGGATATTCTGAGGAATCACGGGAAGTCTACGCCTGCAGGAATTCTGAGTCCCAGGGGATCACAGGAAGCTCTGAGGCGGCCCTGAAGAATCACAGAAGCCCCTCGGGGGATTCTGCAGAATAGGAGAAGCACCACCTTGAGTTTTGGACCGTGGAACACGACAGCCACTAGGGCTCGCGAGAACAGTCTAAAGGTCTAACAGGCAGCAACCGTAAGGGCTCAAGGGAACGTCCTCCGGGGTGGATCCTAAGGAGAGGCGGGAATCACCGGAGCTGAGAGGGGCGGAGCTGCTGAGCTGCCGCGGTGGATCACGGGAGTCCCCGCTCAAAACTGGGCCCGGAGGACTGGGAAGGGGGATGGGCGGCGCCGGCCGGGCAAGCCCTCACCAATGCGCATGCGTGGCTCTCCGGCACCGGTCCGTATTCCAGCGTGGTGAAGATCTCGCAGGCGCGGGATCCTGTGTGCGTCGCAGCCATCACGCTCCCAGGCCGCTTTCCACTGACTGCGAGACTCTCTCCCCAAGGGAACCTCGAGGTCTGAAGGGCGGCACCGCCCTCTCCAGCCCAAGGGGCGGGGCTACAGCAGATAGAGCGTAATCCCGCCTTAGGACCCGGTGACTCCGCTTATAGGTCTGCGCCGGGAAGTGTAGTTTGGAGCATGCGCATTCCTCAAAGCTGGGGGAGTGGGGAACGAAAATATGGATGCCTTCAAATAGGTACGAGGCCTCCAGATTTAGAAGAGTGGCCGTATTGGCGTCTTCCCATCACCCTGTTGATATTGGAGACCGAAAGTGCAGCTTTTAGCCCGAAATATCTTTACTCGAGAATCTAATCTACCTCTGGGGACGAGGTGATTGTTCAGAGATCAGAAGGGAGTCGTTTAGGATGGACACTGAAGTTAATATTTTAAAAGTGTGCCAGCTTTGCCCAGTAACCTGGCCAGATGTGGCTGTAGGGAAGGAGCGGAAGTGTGGCTTTAATCCACATCGGAAGTGTGTCGTTTAGTGGCTGTCTGGATTAGTTTTGATTGGTTGAGGTGAAGGGCGTGGCTTCAGATTTAGACTAGATTGTTCTGTGATTGGTACCGAATGCGGTTGCAGGATAGATGAAGGAGCGTTGGGGTAGTCGGAAGTGTGGCCTACCCAAGTTCTTGGTTACGCAAAGACCAGAAGAGTGGCTCTCATTTAAACACTTGGCACACAGGGCTTAGAGGGCATCTAGAGACATTGGCTCCCAAGAAATTTGATGCAGTATCTGACCTGAGTGAAACTGTAGTCTCAGGCCAGATTCTTAGATTTTCGTACAGAATTGTGGGTGTCGGGAGTCGGTTGAGGGCCCGGGAACAGGCCTCAGAGTTCGGATCCAACCGACGGTTGTTGCTGAGGACGCCTAGGTCTCTTCCCCAGGGCCATGGCCGACTTGAAGCTGCTGGTACCGGAGCTAAACGAGGTAGAGACGATGAGCGCTGAGAAGGCGCGTTTCGAGGAGCTGCTGCTGCAGGTGAGGACTGAACGGACTCCTGATTGGGAGATTGTGTGTGTGTGTGTGTGTGTGTGTGTGTGTGTACTCAGAAACGGGACTACAGTGTGTGTGTGTGTGTGTGTGTGTGTGTGTGTGAGAGAGACTCCTGATTGGGAGAGAGAGTGTGTGTGTGTGTGTGTGTGTGTGTGTGTGTGTGAGACTCCTGATTGGGGGAGAGAGAGAGAGAGAGAGAGAGTGTGTGTGTGCTCAGAAACGGGACTACAGTTCCCAGAATGCACTGGCGGCGGGGGTGGTGGTGGAGCAACAGGGCCTACGGGAGTTGTAGTTGCTTAACTACTACTACTGCTATGTTCGCTAGTCTCTGGAAGAAATGGGAGTGGGATCAGGGTTGTCCTTCGGGTTCCTCAAGTAGGAAGGGGACATAGTATGTCTCATGCCCTGCCTAGCTCATATACGTAAAAATTGCTCACTAAACATTTGAGGAACAAATGAGGGGGTTCTGACAGCACAAATGCCAAGCCTGGACGTTGTTTTCTTTCACACAGGCCTCCAAGGAGCTCCAGCAAGCACAGACAAGCAGACCAGAATCTACACAGATACAACCTCAACCTGGTGAGAAAGACAGAAACCCAAAGAGAGAGGGATAGAGTCCCAGAGAGAGGTGGTCACAGACTGGGGACAGGGGACATAGGGAAAGGAGAGAGGAAAGAGACACAGTAGTGGTGTATAGAGGCCTTGGGTGATGGGAGTGAACAGAAACCCAGAGAGACCAAGGAAGGGACTGAGGCCCAAAGAGAGGAGGGTTAAGGGGGAGGGATAAATTGGAAGATTAGGATTGACATATACACACTAATATATATAAAATAGATAACTAATAAGGACCTACTGTATAGCACAGGGAACTCTACTCAATACTCTGTAATGACCTATATGGGAAAAGAATCTAAAAAAGAGTTATACATATATATATTTATAACTGACTCACTTTACTGTTCAGCAGAAAGTAACAACATTGTAAATCAACTGTACTACAATAAAAATTAAAAAAAAGAAGAGAGATGTGGGGTGACTAGGGGGACAGGACTCAAAGACAGAGAGTCAGAAATCCCAGGGGCAGGAAGGGGACCAGACCCAGAAAGTGGAGGACTAATACTCTAGGAGGGGAACAGATCAAAAGAAGGATGGACACTGAGACCCATGCAGAGACAGATGGTTAAGGACAAACCCATTCCCATCAGGTTTCTGCATAAAGACCAACTCATCTGAAGGGAAGGTTTTCATCAACATTTGTCACTCTCCCTCCATCCCTCCTCCCGCCGACTTGACCGAGGATGAGCTGCTTCAAATGCTGGAGGAGGACCAAGCCGGGTTTCGCATCCCCATGAGTCTGGGAGAGCCGCATGCCGAACTGGATGCAAGTCAGTGCCTTGAGAGGACCCAGGAATCTAGCCCCCTCGGTCCTTTCTTCCCTAGAATCCAGGGCCCAGGACCCTCCTCCCTCGGGACCTAGAAAACTGGCACCCCTGTATTGATCCTTTTCCCCATGGCATATCCCTAGCCTCCTGGGCATCCAGAACTCCCACTGGACAGTCCTGGTTCTGCTCACCTGGCCAGGCTGGCACTTCTCCCTGCCCCACCCCAGGGCAAGGGAGGGCTGGGCAGGTGCTCATTAGCTGATCTGGCTGTAATCCTCGGCCAGCCCTAACTCATCCCTGTTTTCTCCTCCACCCTCTCCCCTGTCTCTGTGTCTCTACCTTGTCTCACCTCTGTCTCTGTGGAGTTTCTGTCTCTATATCCTTGTTTTTTCAATTCACATATGTCCCCTGAAGCCTCCTGGGATGAAGCTTTGGCCAGTGCCCTGGGGAGTAGGGACTTATCAAAACCCAGAACCTGCCCTTGAGAAACTCTCAGTCATGGGTGAGGATGAAGGAGTCAGATGTGATTTCAATGTGGTGTGACTCTGTGCTGTGCTCGGGGTGGGGTGGGGGGCCTCTTCACTCCCACTGAGGGATCAGGGAAGGCTTCCTGGAGCAGGAGACGTCAGATATAAGATTTCAAGGAACCAGAGCAGTTCATCAGGCCAAGACAGAAAACAGGGTTCTAGGCAGAGAGGACAGAGGGGTCCAGAGGCCGGAGAGAAATGATTGAATTGAATTGATCAGTAATCAAGAGTGATTGGAAGAAATTTAAAGGGATGAGGTTGCTGGAGAAGTGAACTCTCTTCGGGTGGGAGGGGCAGACCTCACAGGGCCTCCAGTGCCAGGCTGAAGGACTCAGTCCTCCCCCTGCGGGTGCTGGGGAGCCTTGAGAGGACTATGAACTGGGGAGGGTCAGGGTCAGCTCTGGGACATGGTGGGGAAGGACCAGAGGGGAAGAGACTGGAGCTGGGAGACAAGGCTGGTATGAATCCAGACTGGCAGGTGCGTGTCTTGACTTCCTAATGTCTCTGGGTCTGTGGCTGCTATTCTTGATTGTGTTTTCCTTGGCTGTGCCTGGGCCGTGGGGTTCCCACCGAGGGCTGGGGTCTCACCCCCTTTCTCTCCCGGCAGAAGGCCAGGGTTGTACCGCCTACGACGTAGCTGTCAACAGCGACTTCTACCGGAGGATGCAGGTTGGGGGCGGGGCTGCAAGGGAGGCCTGGGCCGGGGCCTCTCCCTCCATCACCCAGCTCTCCCACATCTCTTCTCCCTCTTTCACTCCTAGAACAGCGATTTCTTGCGGGAGCTGGTGATCACCATTGCCAGGGAGGGCCTTGAGGACAAATACAGCCTGCCACTAAATCCAGGTGAGGGGCGGGGCCTGGGCCACAGGGAGGAGCCAAACCCGGAGGGGCTTGGGGGTGGCCCCTGGGAGAAGTGGGACTAGTGTGGGCAGGGATTATATTAGCCCCTGGGCTGTGGAGTTCAGGGAGAGGGATGTGTGAGTCTTGGGAAGGGGGAGAGGGAGGAGGCAGGGGATTCCAGATAAGCAGCGGGGTCTTGAGAGCCTCGAGGGGCGGGGCTACGGCAGGCACGCCTCCTAAAGTCAAGCTTGTGGGTGTGGTCAGATCCCTGGTATCCTTGGCAGAGGGCGGAGCCTCTCCCTTGAGGCTCTTGCAGTGCAAGACCCCCTTCTTCCTCTAGGGGAGGGAGCAAAGGACACCCTGAGCCATGTGACCTTTGATCCTGTGCTCCTTCCCCCTCAGAGTGGCGTATATTGAAGAACAGACCTTTCCTGGGCTCTATCTCCCAGCAGAATATCCGCTCCCAGCAGCGTCCTCGGATCCAGGAGCTGGGGAACCTGTACATGCCCAACTCCCCGAGACCTGAGAAAGGGTGGGCATTCAGTGGGCTCCCTATCTCCCGTCTCCCCGACATTCTTTGGAATCTCTCCCGCCATCCTGTAGGTGTCGGTGTCCTGGGGCTCTGGGAACCCAGAGGGAGGAGAAGCAGAACTCCCTCTGGGAAGCTGTGCTGAGGCTGCAGTGCTGGGAGGGAGAAAGAGAGGGAACGGCCCTGGTAAAGACCTGGCGGCTCTTCTGAGTTCTGGGTCTGGTTCCTCCCCAGCCCTGAGAAGCCTCACCTGAACCTCTGGCTGGAGGCCCCTGACCTCCTCTTGGCCGAAATTGACCTCCCCAAACTGGTGAGTGCACCCTCCACCAGAGTAGGAGAATGCGGTCTGGAAGGGTCGGGGTCTTGGAGGGGTAGTGATGCGGGCTTGTTGTCGGACCTGTGTGAGCCTGGCCAGTGCTGCGCTCTGAGCAGTTGCCTCCTCCATCCCATGGGGGCCTCAGGCCCACTTCTGGTGCTGTCCTGAGGATGCCCAGTGCATTGTAAGTGCTCAGTCATAAACCTGTAATTACTGTGTCCCACCTTTTTCTTGGGAGGTGAGACTCTTGAAATATGGTATCCCGACACGCGAGAGTTCTCTCACTGATCTGTGTTCTTATCGTCCTGTTGCTGGGAAGGGAAGGGTGGGCTGATTCCACTGCATCCCCAGGAAGGCGCTCTGGGACTGTCCCTGGAGATCGGGGAGAATCGCCTGGTGATGGGGGGCCCCCAGCAGCTATACCATCTGGATGCCTACATCCCCCTGCGAATCAGCTGTGATGAGAGCAAGGCAGCCTTCCATCAGAAGAGAAAGGTACCTGGGGGGCTGGGGGTTGTGGGGAACCAGGGATACTCGGGGACCTGGACTCTGGGTCTGAGGGGGGAGGGGCTGGGGGTCTGGATCCTGGGTCTGAGGGAGGAGGGGCTGGGGGCCTGGACTCCTGGGTCTGAGGGAGGAGGGGGCTGGGGGCTGGATCCCCAGGTCCTGAACCTCTTTCCCCTTCCTCTCTCTCCTCAGCAATTGATGGTGGCGATGCCCCTTCTGTCCATGCCTTCTTGACTGGGTGTCTCCCTGTGCTTCTACGTGGAGGGAAGAGGATGGTGGCTTTCCTAAAATTGAAATAAAAGATTTTTGCCTTTGTTCTGTGTCTGGCTAGGAGTAAATGGGGAGTGGGAGGGAAGAGGGACATTGGACTGGAGTCCCATGGAGGTCACTCCCCCAGCTCAGGCCTCGTCCTCTCCCCCGATCCTCTCCCTGGCCTCCTGGCCTCTAGTCTCTCCCCTTGTTAGTCTCTCTCAAGGCCCCAGAGCTGCCCTTGCCCCACTCCTGTTCACAGCCCCTCTTTGGCTCCCCAGTGCCCCTAGGAGAAAGCCCAAGCCTCTCAGCTAGCACTCAATGTTCTGTGCTGTCTGGTCGCCTACATGTTCCCTTATTTTTTTTTTGCCCACTGCAGGGCACATGGGATCTTAGCTCCCGACCAGGGATCAAACCCATGTCCCCTGCAGTGGAAGTGTGGAGTACTAACCACTGGACCGCCAGGAAAGTCCCCCTTCATGTTCCCTTGTGGCCTCTTCCTCCCAGTCACTCAGGCTAGTCATACTGAGCAGTGTCCTGACCACACCTTTTCTTAGTTTCTGCTGTTCCCCTATTTAGTATCGTCTTCTCCAGTACACCTACCCAGGTCTACTCCAGTACCTCTGGTTGTGTGCCCTCACAGGGCACATCTCCTTACTCTACACCCATGCCCGACCCTCCCAGTCATCCCTTTCAGTGAGCTTTTCCTGGGAAGCTTTTCAAACTTCAGGCTTTCTTTGACCTTCCTGGCTGAGTTAGAATCCTTCTCTGGTGGGTCCCCAATACCCAGTGATACTCTCATTAGAGCTATGTCCCCTATGGTGTGCCAATGCCTGACGCCTAGTAGGAACTCAATAAATATTTGTTGAGTTTATGAATGATTGCCAACACACCTTCCATAGTGAATCCTAGGAGGATAGGTAAATGCAGGAGCCTCGGGTAGATGTTGGAAGAACAGCAAGGAGGCCAGTGTGGCTGGAACTGAGTGAATTGGGTGGGGAAAGAGGGATTAGATGGTGAGAAGGTGAAAAGGTTTGGGTATGACATTGGGTAGGGTCCCTTGGGCCTCGGAAATAGCGAACTTGGGCGCCGTGTCCACCAGAGGGTGCAACGCAACTTCAGCCCTTTGTCTCAGAGAACTACAACTCCCAGCGGCCCTCGGAGTAAGCGGCCCTTCAGAAGCAAATGTTGAAGTTCAGCGGCCGCTGGGACTTGTAGTTTGCATGGGAACCCTCCGTTGGAGGAAGAAGAACTCATTCCCGGGTCCCGAAAGTGTAGGGCTGGGTCCTTTCTGCTTTCCTCGGTCTCCATGGTGATGGTTCCGGCGAAGGCCCGGGATTTGGCAGCTGCTGGGCCCCCTTCCCACTCCTTCCTCCTCACCATCTGCTCCACCTTCACACCTGGCCCGGAGCCGCGACCGCCGCCTCCGCACCCAGACCGGGGATTCTGTCACCACAGGGTGGCGCGTGTGGACGAATCCGCGGGCTACTCCTCCCTCAGACTCTGGAGTCCGAGCCCCAGGCTCCCTCCTCCCTCTGACCCAGGAGTCCCAGCCTCCAGCCTCTCCTCCCTGACAATCCGGGGTTTTCTCAAACATAGGCAAAATTGTGACACTCAGAGGCCCAGCGAGACAAAGCTAGAGGCTGCGGCGGGCAGCGGCTGCCGGGCTCCCCCTTCCGTGGCGCCCGCCCGCCGCGCCGGCTGCTCCCTCCCACTCCCTCGCGGACCTGTGTCACATCATGAAAATTTAATCCCAAATGTATTTTTGGTCAGACCCAGGGAGGCAGTGAGGGAAGGAGCACCCTCCTGGGGCCTGGATCTGGCGTCGGAGAGAGGGACTGGAGGCGAAAGCAGCGGGGCAGGACCTGCCAGCGGGCTGGAGACAAGTCGAGGTTCAACCCCAGAGGGGCGGGGCTGGAATTCAGGGGTGGAGTAAGAAATCAGGGGGCGGGGACAGATCCCGGGCGGGGCGGGGACAGATCCCAAAGGGTGGGGCAGAACTCAGGTGCGGGGAGAGGACTCAGTAGCTGGGGACAGAACTCACGGACGTATTCCTGGTGCCGATTCCAGGGGGTGTGGGCAAAAATCAAAGCAGGGACAGATCCCAGGGGAGGGGACAGAACTCAGGGGTGAAGAAATATCCAAGGGGACACAATTCAAGGGGTGGGGACAGAACTCAGGGTGGGGAGAGAACTCAAAGGGCGGAGATAGATCCGAGGCTAGGGAGGGAATAATGACCAGCAACTGGGGGTGGGGGGAGTATAACTATAAGGGATGAACTCAGATGGGAAGGAAATCGGAAATGAAGGAATTGGAAGGGGGGATGCGCCTAGAGGGGAAATAGAACTGGAGGGACATGAAATTCAAAAGGGGAAAATGGAAACAGGTGGATGGGAGTCAAGGGCGAAGAAACTGGATGGGGAAGAACTAGAAGGGACAATGGGTGTATCGAAATGGGGGTTGGAATCTAGGGAGGGGGAAGGAATTCCCTGAATGAGAAAAGAACCCTCTGAATGAGAAAGTTGGAATTGAGGATATGGCGGCCTGGGGATGGAGGGCGCTGGGCAGGATGTGGAACTGAAGGGCACAGAAATTCGGAGGGATAGGGCTGGGAGGATGAAACGCAAAGGAGATTCAGAGGAAGATGAAACTGTAGGGGATGAAAATGCGGGGACGAAATTAGGGGGAACTGAATTGGGGGTAGCAAATCTCAGATGGGGAGGAGAGAAAATCTTGGGTAGAAGGAGCTGGTGGGGGATGGATGAGGGGGGAGTAACTCCGGGAAGGAACAGGACTGGGGGCGATGCAACCCAGACAAGTGAGTTCAGAACCCAGAGGCGTGGTCTTGGAGTGGAAGGGCGGGGCAAGAACCGGCATGGGGAGCTGCGAAAGGTGGGCGGGACTAGAATACAAGGGGCTGGGTCTAGCATGGATGGGCGGGGCCTCTCCTTGCCCCACCCCACCCCCGACGCTGAGTCCAGTGACAGCCCCCAGACAGCCCGCACTCGCAGCCTCCTTCCCCCCGAGCGGAGCTGCGGGGCCGGCCGGGCCGGGGCGGACCCCGGGTACCCGGACGCGGCCGCCCGGGCCCGCGGCGGGGGGGGGAGGGACCAGCAGCAGGGGCAGCCACCATGGAGTTCCGCCAGGAGGAGTTTCGGAAGCTGGCGGGTCGTGCCCTCGGGAGGCTGCACCGGTGAGCACGGTGGGGGTCCTGGGCGGGGAAGAGCGCTAGGGTCCGAGGAGGACGCTCATTCCCACCTGGGCGCAGTCGGACAGCTAGACAGACGATACCCATGGGTGGGGGGGCACCCATCTGTCCAGTTTTCTCCCTCAGTCTCCGACGGCGCCCCTCTCCCTAGTCTTGTCTCATCCATCATTCTTCTGCGCCCCACCCCATCCCAGGCTCGGCTCTTTTCTCTGGGATTATATATCCCCCTCGTTTGGGCCTCTGACTCCCTCCCCCGCTTCTGGGTCTCCGTTCACCTATCTTCTCTCTGCCTCCTCTCTTGAGATCTCTGTTCCTTCTCTCTTGGTCTCTGTTTCCTTTCATCTCTGAGTCTGTCCCGCTCTCTGGCCATTGCTCTCACTAGTTCTCAACAACCCCTCTGTCTAGGTCTTTGTCGCTCTCTCTCTGAATCTCTGTCCCCCAACTCCCTGCCCTAGGGTCTGGGTCTCTGACCCTCTCTCTGCGTTTTGATTTCTCCACCCCGGATCTCTCCATCTCTGTGTGTTTGTCTGTTTCCATCTCTCAGAGAGTTTAATCTCAAGCTAAATCGGATTGGGGCCCATTGGTCCTTGTCCTTGAGGAGAGTTAAGCTGGGAGGAAGAAGCCAGGGTATCCTGGGTCTCTAGTGACGAAGGGAGTTGCCGGCCAAAATTAGGCTCCTGGCTTCCCAAAGGGTACAGGCTAGAGCTCAGAGGGACCTCCTTCCAGCCAAGGAGATGACCCCAGTGACCTGGGTGTCCCCAGAGCAGTCTGGACACCTCTCCCGACTCTCTCACCCCCAACCCCAGCCCTGGCTCCAAGTCAGAGAAATTACTCAGCTGCGGAGAAGCCTAAAAATATCTGGCCACAGTGTGGGGAGGAGATGGCCTCATCAGCACCATGCCCCTGCCGCCATTCCCTCAGACCCTTGGGTCCCCTTGGCCCACAGCTCTGATCCCATCTTTGATTGACCAGCTCACTAGACCATGCGAGTCCTTCTCTAAGTCTACCACTAGTCCTGCTTGCTGCAAATCACCTCCTAGCTCCAAAGTTACCCCACCCTCCAGTAACGTGAGAGATGGGAAAAAAGCTGGACAGAAGGGAGGGGGCAGGAGGATGACAGTGATGGGAGAGGGGTGGGGAGATGAGATAACCTCACCCCTTCTTTTCCTAATCTTCCAGCCCCTCCCCACCCTTTTTCTCACCTCCTTTCACGAGTTTCTCAAAATACATCAGTGTGAAGTCAGGAGAGGGAGAGAGACGTGCTGGTGGAGGGGCTGGGAAGGGGGACGGCAGCGGGAGCGATGTGTTTCTCAGGCCCTCTCCCTCAGTCTCCGTTTCTCAGTTTCTCTGTGTTTGGGTTTCTCTCCATCAGTCTCTGCCTTACCGTCACCTCTCTGAGCTGCCTTCTGAGTCCCTAGAGACCCCAGAGTTCAGGGCTCCCACCAGGACAGTCACCAAGGAGGCCAGAAGAGCATCTGAATCCTGGGGTTCACTTTGACGGTTGGCGAGAGGGGGAGAATGCCCTGTATTGGACACAACGCCCTGATTCTTTTTAATCCTCTAGACAAAGCTGGGAAAACTGAGGCACAGTTGGAAAAGGGGGGGGAACAATGGCTGAGTAAATATGGCATCATTCGAACCCAGGTTCAGTCTCCCTACCAAGTCTGGGATAGAGGCTGCAGACTTCCTCCAGATGAGTGATGCTGGAGTGGGTGGAAAACTCCCTCAGACCAGGAAACACACGGTAACCCAGGTGACTTGGGACAAGGACAAGGGGGGGAAGGGGAATACAGGAGAGACAGGAGCCAAAATACCTCCTTTCTGAGAGCCAGGCCTTGGGAGGGGTGATGTTGAGGGCCCCATTGCTACTCTTGTGTGTGACCTTGGACATGGTACTTGCGCTTCCTGAGCCTCAGTTTCCCCAGCTGTACAATAGGAAGATAAGGGAGAACCGAAGGGATATAAGAGGACAGAGGGGGCTTCCCTGGTGGCGCAGTGGTTGAGAGTCCGCCTGCCGATGCAGGGGACACGGGTTCGTGCCCCGGTCCGGGAAGATCCCACATGCCGCGGAGCGGCTGGGCCCGTGAGCCATGGCTGCTGAGCCTGCGCGTCCGAAGCCTGTGCTCCGCAATGGGAGAGGCCACAACAGTGAGAGGCCCGCGTACTGAAAAAAAAAAAAAAAAAAAAAAAAAAGAGGACAGAGACCTGGGAGGGGGGAGAGGGGAGTGGACTGAGAATCTGGAAGAAGCGGAGCAGAGACCCAGAGAGGGAGGTTGAGACACCGTTTACATTTTGGTTACCTGCTTCCTAAGTGCTGCTTTTCCTCACCACCAAGTCCCTAGACCTGAGTTCCAGGCATCCAGAGAGGGAAAGGGACCCCATCCAGCGTCTCCCCTCTCTGTTCTTGTCCTCTGTGAAGCATTGGGGCCACCTTCATCTCTACATCCCTGGTTCTCTTCTTCTGAAATGATAATATCACCTTGAAGTTCCCTCTTTATAAGCTCACATTCTACTCTTGCCCCCATTTTATAGGTATGGAATACTGAGACTGCCTCCCTCGGTTTAGAAAGCCTTGATCTAAGATCTATGTCCTAGTATTAGCAATGAATATCACATTTCAGGGGCTGCAATCATATCTTGAGTTTCAGAGCCAAATAGCATGTGAGAGCAACCTGGGTCAAATTCTAATCTCATTGGCTGGCCTGTTCTGATGGGGGGGCAGTCCCTACTACCCTGTGCTATTCATTCTGGGGCTTCCATTCCCCTCTCTCTGGCTCTCTGCTCAGGGTCTCATTCTGCATCCCCCCAGGTTCTGTCAGCTCCCCCGTCCTTTTCTCCACCCACCCCCTGTTTCTTAACCCCCTCCTCCACTTCCTTAAGTTCTAGGATGGGGAGGGCTGCTGTTCTCATCTCTTCCACCCGCCTCCTCCCAGACCGTCTGGCTGTTCTTTCCTCCCCCGTCCCAGTCTCCCTCGCCTCCATCTGTTCTAGCCCTTACTTGGGATCCAGCCCGATCCCCTGGCTGCCTCCCTGCCTCGGAGAGGGGCCGCACCTCACAAGTCATATCCCTAATCTGTCTCTCCTCACGCTCCTATAGTCTCTCCATCTTTCTCTCAGCATTCTGGGTCTCTGCCTCTATGTTCTCTCTCCTGGGTTTCTGTCGCTACCTGACTTTGGGTCCCTCTCTGGGTTTCTGTCCCTTTCCTTCTCAGGGTCTTTGTGCTGTCCCCCACCTTCTCTCAGGGTCTCTGCCCCTGTCTTATTCTCTTCTTGACTGGTTGTCTGTCTCTCTCTCTCTGGATATCTGTCCCCTTCTCTCTGGGTCTCTCTCCTTCCTCTGTGTCTCTGACCCTCTTTCTCTCAGCCTCTGCACTCCCCACCCTGTCTCTGTAGCCCTCCTTTTGAATCTGTCCACACCTGTCTCAGGGCACCTCTTTCTCCCTGCAGCCTCTCTCTGGATTTGAGGTGGCCCTCCAAGTACCCTATACATCATCACAGACTCAATCCTGGATCCAGAACAGGCGGGGGCGAGAGCCTCGCTGGGGACTGAGCCAATCCCCCTACCAGGGCCATCTGTCCCTTGCCAGGACACCTCCCACCACTCCTCCTCCCTACCCCCTAGGCTGACAGCCTGAACTCAAGGTTCTCCAGGGATATCCAGCTGGGCTGCTGGATTCCAGTGCCCTGGACATCTCTGCACCCCCAATCCCTGGGAATGGGCTTCCGGTGGCTGAATGGAGTCAGCTGGATGTCAGGCCCACAACTGATGCCTGGAAGCAGGGAAGGGCGTGCCACAGGGGGCAGGGGAGGAGGGGGGACCGTACATATAGCAGACGTGGCTGAGAAGCATCTGTTCTTTTGACACCTTTGCTGAAGCATCTCCTTAGCGCCTTTTGTTTCCTCAAATAGGCTCATATCTGGAAGAGGGGGCTGGAGAGTGTCTCTGGACCTTGGTGGGGAGGGCTGGGGTCACAGGGTTTTGGATCGCAAAGGGTAGCCTGGGTCTAAAACAACTGAGTCAAGAGGTGACAGGGCTGGGGGAGAAAGGAACTGAGGAGTTCCTCACTCGAGTCTTAGGAAGGGCCTGGGGGTGCGAATTCCTCACCTGAGGGAGATTGAGACCGAGGTCCAGATTCCTGGATCCAGCGGGGGAGAAGGGGGTCAGGGGCTGGACCACTGGGGAAAGAGGGAGTGCGGGCTTAGAATCCCGGGTCTTGAAAAGCAGATTTTGCCCTGGACTGTTGTGTCATGGGAGGAGGGGGCTGGGGACTGGACGTCCGTGTCTGACCCTTGCTGCCTCTCAGTCTTCTGGAGAAGCGGCAGGAAGGTGCAGAGACGCTGGAGCTGAGTGCTGATGGGCGCCCGGTGACGACGCAGACCCGGGACCCGCCGCTCGTGGATTGCACCTGCTTTGGTCTCCCTCGCCGCTACATTATCGCCATCATGAGCGGCCTGGGCTTCTGCATCAGCTTCGGCATCCGCTGCAACCTGGGCGTGGCCATTGTCTCCATGGTCAACAACAGCACGACCCACCGCGGGGGCCACGTGGTGGTGCAGGTAGCTCGGGGCGGGCGCTACCTCAGGCTGCTGATAACACTGCCCACGCCCTCTGATGACGTCACACCCGCCCACACCACACCCCTTACACACCACAGCCTGAGTAGCCCCGCCCATTTGTGCTGCCCCCTCACCTCCATCTCATCTCGGGGCTCTTCCCTTCCTAAGCCCCGCCCCTATCTAAATGAAACCCCGCCCCTATTTGTTTCAGGTCTCTGATTTCAAAATGCAGACTGCCCGTCATTAGGTTCCCTATGTGTTGCCCCTGCTCCATTTTGGGCCTCCTAGCAACTCTACTACACCTGCGTCCCACAACTGTTCCAGTGTTGCATCTTAATCCCAGGCGCAACTTAGGCTCCACTGTGAATTTTGATTCTGGATTTTCTGAAGTTCCACCGTTGCTTAAAATCCCTCCCCCATCTGCTCTGGTCGTTACCTAAAGCCCCGCCTCATTTCAGACTTTCTCCCTATTTTAATTTCGGTATAGGCCATGGCCCTGCCTCAGAAAAAAATTCCTGATTTGGGCTGTGGGCTACCCGCCCCTTGTTCCCTTCCAATCAGGCCCGACCCTTTGGCTACTTGTCCCTGCCTAGACCCCATCCTGGTCAATCAGCAAACGGTTGGTACGTTGGTTAAAAGCGGAGAAAGAATCTCCACCCCCATATATGGGCCCCTAGACATTCAGAGAAGGGACCCTGAGACAGGGAAGCAGGCAGAGCTAGGCTTCTAGGCAGCAACAGGCCCCAGTGCTAAGGTAGTGCGGTCCTAGCAACATGGAGGAGCAGAGTTGGGGTAGGTGGCACGAGCTCTGATTGGCAGGTGTTTTGAAGGCGAGAGGGGATCCTTGTTGCTGATTGGATGAGGGACTGTCTGTGGGTGCTGATTGGTGGAGGAGCAGAACCTGGGGCAGAGATGCTGGTTTGATGTGACTTTTGGCCCACAGCAAGCTCAGTTCAGCTGGGATCCAGAGACTGTTGGCCTCATACACGGCTCCTTTTTCTGGGGCTACATTGTCACCCAGATTCCTGGAGGATTTATTTGCCAAAAATTCGCAGCCAACAGGTATGGGGTGGGGTCTCAAAGTGGGCGGCAGAGTGTGGGTGGAGTTAGAGGGTTTGGCCTTGCATTTGGGGTCTGACCCCGGGAAAGTGGGAGGAGCCTGGGTTCTGGACCGGGGTCCTAGAGAAAGGCGGGGCTTGTGATTGTGGAAGGTGGGGGTCACAGAGAAGGTGGGGCCTGGGGTTCTGGGGGCGCAGGGCCCCGCCTGCTGTGGGAGGAAAGGGCAGAATCCTAGGTATGGCGGGTTAGCTGGACTCTTTTCTTGGACCACGAACTCTTCCTATCAGGGTTTTTGGCTTTGCTATTGTGGCTACCTCCACTCTAAACATGTTGATCCCCTCGGCTGCCCGTGTCCACTATGGCTGTGTCATCTTCGTGAGGATCCTGCAGGGGTTGGTAGAGGTAAAGCTCCGCCCCCTATGACCCCCGCCGCCGTTCTAGCTCCACCTCTTCTCGTTGACTTTGGCTTTCTCCTCCCTAGGGGGTCACGTACCCCGCCTGCCACGGGATCTGGAGCAAATGGGCCCCGCCCTTAGAGCGGAGTCGCCTGGCAACAACAGCCTTTTGCGGTGAGAGGAAGGGGCTGGGATCCAGCCTTGTGGGTCTGAGGATGTAGGGGGCTGGAATATGGACTCTTAGGTCTGAGGAAGGAGGGGAATGAGGGCTTGGACTCCCGGGTCTGAGAGAGGAGGGGGCTGGTGACCCAGACTGAAGTATCTGAGGGAGGAGGGGCTGTGGCCTGTGCATCTGTGTCCCAGAAAGGTGGGGGCTGGGAATCCACTCTATTGCATTTGAGGGAGAATGGGACTCTTCTCCGTCCTGTATCATCCCCTATAGGTTCCTATGCTGGGGCAGTGGTCGCGATGCCTCTCGCCGGGGTCCTGGTGCAGTACTCAGGATGGAGCTCTGTGTTCTACGTCTACGGTGAGGGGCCCGGACGCCTGGGTCCGGGTGGCGCTGGGGCAGAGAGAGGCCGGTCGTCACCTCGCTTCCATCCCCCTCCTGACCCCCCCCCCCCGGCAGCTTTGGGATATTGTGGTACCTTTTTGGGG
>NW_006790237.1:951921-980502 GCF_000442215.2 Lipotes vexillifer | reverse complement strand
CCCCCCCCCCCCAGGCAGCTTCGGGATATTCTGGTACCTTTTCTGGCTGCTCGTCTCCTACGAGTCCCCGGCGCTGCACCCTAGCATTTCCGAGGAGGAGCGCAAGTACATCGAGGACGCCATCGGCGAGAGCGCCAAACTCATGAACCCCGTCACGGTCCGGGCCCAAACCTGCGGGGCGGGGGCGTGGTGGGGAGAGGAGAGATATCTAGGCAGGGACGCAGGAGAAGAATGGGCCTTGGACCCGCACTGCATGTAGATCTTGGTGGGCATCCATAGACGTTTAGAGGAGACTTGATGGGAACGCAAGGTGGATGGAGCTAGAACCTAGGAGGCGGGGTTAAAGCCCGGAGAGAACGGCAACAGCAGGTGCAGAGAGCAGGGCTCGGTGGCGAGGTGGGCGGAACCACTGGTGGGCGTGGTTAAACCTGCAGAGGCAGATTAGAATGTGAGGTTTTGCTTAGACCTTGGGGTGGGTGAGGCTAGAATTAGGGGGCGTAATTGGATGGAAAGAAACTCTTGGGTCCACATTTCTGAGTCTCTGAAGGTCATCGTGGTCTCCGGACACCTGCCAACCCGAGGGCCACTGTAGAGTCGGGACCGCTGCATCCCTGAGGTGTTACTGTGAGGCTAGGATGCCAACGTCCCCATGGGGGACGTGGACAGGCTGGCAACCCTGCGTCCTTGGAGGTTCTAGTGAGATCGGGAAGCCTGGGTCTCTGCGGGACTGTAGTGGGATCCCTATAGGGTCACGGAGAGCGCCCAGCCCTGCTCTCTGTCTTAGCCGTCCCTCGTCTCGAGCGCCCAGCCCTGCTCTCTGTCTTAGCCGTCTCGAGCGCCCAGCCCTGCTCTCTGTCTTAGCCGTCCCTCGTCTCGCCCCCCCACAGAAGTTTAACACACCCTGGCGGCGCTTCTTCACGTCCATGCCAGTTTACGCCATTATCGTGGCCAACTTCTGCCGCAGTTGGACGTTCTACTTGCTTCTTATCTCCCAGCCCGCCTACTTCGAAGAAGTGTTCGGCTTCGAGATCAGCAAGGTTGGGTTCAGAAAGGAGGGTGCTGAGGGAGCGGCGCGGGTTGAGGGGGGAAGGAGAGGGACCTGCATCCCAAGGGGCTGGAACGGGGCGCAGGAAGGAGCCGGTGGTACCTGAGCCGTGGAGACCCCGGGCGCGTGGCCCCTGAGCCCCCTCCCTGTACGCCCGCTGGCGCAGGTGGGCCTGGTGTCAGCGCTGCCTCACCTGGTCATGACTATCATCGTGCCCATTGGAGGCCAGATCGCTGACTTCCTCAGGAGCCGCCGTATCATGTCCACCACCAACGTGCGCAAGTTGATGAACTGTGGGGGTGAGTGGGGCGGGGCCTGGATCTGGTCTGGGACAGCCTGGGAGGGGCAGAGCGCCGTGGGGCAGATCTAGGGAGCCAGACTCTGGGGAAGGGGCAGAGGTCAGAGGGCGTGCCCAGGGGCGCGTCCAAAAAGACTGAGCCAGAGTGAGACCAGACTTGGCTGGAACAGAATGGAAGGTGGCAGCCTCAGGGGTCGAGGGGTAGAAGGGCAAGGCAGGTATGGCCGTCCAGGTGGAGCAAAGGCAAGACCACGTTGGGTCTGGAAGGACGGGGTCTATACGAGGCTGGCCAGAGTAGGATGGGAACTGGCTGATGAAGAGGGGGGACCTGGAGAGACAAAGGTCAGAGTGTAATGAATAGGGACAGAGAGGGAAGGTGCGAAGGTACCTGGGTGGGGCCTGGACCCTGCGTCTTCAGGGCGTGGCCTCGTCAGTGGGTGGGGCCACGGAGGGCCAGGTCGGGGCGGCGAGCCTGTGCGCGTGGTCAAGGGCCAAGCAATGGGGAGGTGAGGGCTTGTTTAGGGCGGGCGCGGACAGAATGGGGAACAAAGCCAGGGACAGGCGTGGAAGTGCCCAGACTGGGGCGAATAGGGGTCGGCTGCGGCGGGAACGGGTCTGGAGAGGCGTGGGGCGGCCTGCGCTCAGATAAGCGGCTCTCTGTAGGCTTTGGCATGGAAGCCACGCTGCTGCTGGTGGTCGGCTACTCGCACTCCAAGGGCGTGGCCATCTCCTTCTTGGTCCTCGCAGTGGGCTTCAGCGGCTTCGCCATCTCTGGTGAGAACCGCCGATCCGCCCCTTGGGGGAACTCTGGGACCCTCTGTGGGGAACTTCCTGGCTCAGGAAGGGGACTTCCCAGCCTCGCAAAACGTTGACTCGAAAGAGCAAAACGGCGGGGAGGCGGGAGGTAGGGGTGGGGGAGGAGTCACTCGAGCGAGAATCGGCTGTGACGTCTACTGACTCGCCTCGCCAGGCTTCAACGTGAACCACCTGGACATCGCCCCGCGCTATGCCAGCATCCTCATGGGCATCTCCAACGGCGTAGGCACGTTGTCCGGCATGGTGTGCCCCATCATCGTGGGTGCCATGACTAAGCACAAGGTCCGTGCACGGGCCCTGACCCACTTGCCCTCCAAATTTGTGTATATTACCTTCCTGACGTGCATCACCCTCCCTGGGCTCCATCCCTGCCCTCTCTGGGTCTCAGCCTCTTTCTGGATCTCGGTCTCCCTTTCTCTGGGCCTCCCTCCCCCCGCACCGCCGCCCCACTCAGGTTCTCTCTCCACCTCCTGTTTCTCTGTCCTCTGACTTCACCTCACCATTGTCCCCTCCCCAGACTCGGGAGGAGTGGCAGTATGTGTTCCTCATTGCCTCCCTGGTGCACTATGGAGGAGTTATCTTCTATGGGGTCTTCGCTTCCGGAGAGAAGCAGCCGTGGGCGGAGCCTGAGGAGATGAGCGAAGAGAAATGTGGCTTTGTTGGCCACGACCAGCTGGCTGGCAGTGACGAAAGTGAAATGGAGGATGAGGCTGAGCCCCCCGGGGCACCCCCTGCTCCCCCTCCCTCCTATGGAGCTACACACAGCACAGTTCAACCCCCAAGACCCCCACCCCCTGTCCGGGACTACTGACCATGTGCCTCCCACTGGATGGCAGTTTCCAGGACCTCCATTCCACACATCTCTGGCCTGAGTGACAGTGTCAAGGAACCCCAGTCCTCTCTGTCCTGCCTCAGGCCTAAGAAGCACTCTCCCTTGTTCCCAGTGCTGTCAAATCCTCTTCCCCTCCCAATTGCCTCTCAGGGGTAGTGAAGCTGCAGACTGGCAGTTTCAAGGATACCCAAATTCCCCTAAAGGTTCCCTTCTCCACTTTTTCTGCCTCAGTGGTTTCAAATCTCTCCTTTCAGGGCTTTATTTGAATGGACACTTCAATCTCTCACTCTCTCTTGTGGTTTTGGGCACCTCCCCCTTTCCTTGAACCCCAGGGACTCTCAGGCTAAGCCCTGAGATTACTCAGCCCCCGCTCCCCTTTCAGAAAAATTCAAGGTCTTCCTCTAGAAGTTTCAAATCTCTCCCAACTCTATTCTGCATTTTCCAAGTTCGTTTCCCCCACCCCCGCTTCACCCCTCCCTCCACCAGCATATTCTGCTGAAGCACCAAATTCCCCAAGACCTTCTCTCTAGCTTAGCATAATACCTAGGGAAACAACCAAAATGGCAGTTTTAACAATATGCCTCTCTTCACTCCCATGCACTTTTTCTGACACGGTTTTCAGGTCTAAATAGTGGCTGCTTAAGTCCATCAACTCAATGGTTTGAAGCCACCGGCATTGAACTTTCCCATGGTGGTTTCAAGATGCTCCTCTTCCCCCCAATTCCTTGCACTTTATTCTTCTGGGTGGTTTCAAACTGCCCTCATTTTCTCAGTGGCCATTTGTTGCCTCCCTCAGGGGCTAAATGACTCCAAATCTGGGATCCTTCCCCTCTCAGATTCCCCTATTTCGGCTTAGAATTTGGGGAACATATATAGGAGAAGTCACAGAATCCCAGGAAAGGGAATGGGGCTGGGGAAAAGGGGTGCTTTTCCCCGGGGCAGGGCTGTGTCTTTGTGTCTCTGTCTCTGTGATTGTAAATCCTGCCCTGCCCCTCTCCCAATAAAATGCTTTGGTGTACACACCCAGTCGTCATTGGCCTTGGGAGTCCCCAGCACGCTTCTCCCTGAGACCCAGGAGTCCAGGCCCCCAGCCGCCTCCCTCCTCACATCCGGGATTCTAGGACCCCAGCCACTCTCCTCCCCCAGGACTTAGGCCAGAGCAGTTGTCTAGCTGTGGGAACACGTGATTTATTCGTCCTCAGAATATGTTTTCCACTGATATCTAAAGCATCTATCTCTGCGTGTAGGACCCTGATCCGAGAGGATCCCTATGTAGCAAAGCAGGCCAGGAGGACAGGACCTCTGGGTCCTTCCTCCGTCTGGGGAAGGTGCAGGTCTTGAGGGGCTCACACGAAGTTGTTGGGGAGCGTGGAGGGGGAGAGAGGTTCTAGGCGCTGGGGGCGGCCCCCGCGGGGCGGCGGAGGCAGCTTGGGTGGCAGTGGGGGGGTGGGCAGTGGCTGCTTGGTAGCGATGTGTGAAGGGACCCAGGCGTCCGGCGCATAAACGTAGAGGTTGTAGGGGTCCTTCGGGGCGTCCAAATGCATAACTGTGGGGACAAAGGAACGAGGTCATCCATAGGCTGACAGGGGGCCTGTCCCCTCTCCTGAGCCGCTGGCCAATGAGGAGACAGGGAAGAGGATTCCGACCTTCCATTGGAGCGGGGTTTTCGAATTAAAGGACCCCTGAATAGACAGGGGGCGTGGCGTCCACGCAGCAGGGGCGGGGCCTGCCGCGCTCCTGAAGGGGGAAGGGGCGGGGCTTGTAGGGAACCGCGGCTCCGGGCGTGCGGCAGCTCCCGGCTGGGCTGGGGGCGGAACTGGACAGGTGTGTGTGAAATTTCAGAAGATTGGGGGGCAGAACCTGACCCTGGAGGGTTCAGGGCTTCTACTGAGGTCCCCAAGGATGGGGACCTGTACTTTTAGGTAGGGCGCCCTGAAGTGCCAGGCGAAACCAGGTTAAGGAAACGTGCAGGCATTCAAGGAGCGGGACGCTACAGGGGTTGCTCACCCGGTTCATCTCCGTCGTTCGGGAGCCGGTGGTGTGTGAAGGGCTGGTGTCGAGCCGCCCGGCGGTAGAGACACCACAGGAGCAGGAAAATGCCAATAAGCAGCCCGGTCCCGGCGAGGAACAGGCACAGGGCCCCGCCTGCCTCGCCCGAGGGGCGCCCCACCAGGGTCACGCCTGAAGGAAGGAGGCCCAGGAACAGCAGTCTAAACTCCTAGCCCCCTCCACCCTCAGACTCAGGAATCCAGATCCCATCCTCCTCCTCCCTTGGATCCGGGAGCCCCGGCCCCCAGTCTCTCCTCCCTCAGACCCTGCAGTACCAGCCCTCAGCCCCCTCCCCGCTTCAGACCCCGAAGAGGGGCTTACAGCCTTCTCCTTTCGACCCAGGAGTCCGGCTCCCAGGGCCCTCCTCCCTCAGACCCAGGAGTCCGGGTCCTAGTTCCTCACCAGTCTCCTTCACTTGCTCCACCACGATGATAGTGTTGACTCTCTCACCTCTGCTGCACCGCTGGGGGGCCCGCGGAGTGACAGGGGCCGGCTGATTGGGGGGCCCTGGAGGAGCAGGGGACCTCACAATCCGGGCTGAGGGAGGAAGGGCGTCGGGCCCTTTAGGGCTAGAGTTCTGGGGGACTTTCAGATCAACGGCCCCAGGAGATTCTGAGGTGGGCAATTTAAGGGCGTCGGGCTGGGTGGCTGCAAGGGTTTCTGATTTGGGATTCAGCGGCAGCTCATTTAGGGCAGTAACTCCTTCCTTGAAGGGTGCAGGCGTTTCTGGGGGAAGACTAGTGGAGATCTCAGGATCAGAGGCTGGGAGAATCTCTGTTGCATCTTGGTAGGGGGGAGTGGGGAATTCTGTTTGGGGAATATCAGTGGGGTTGGGATTGTGGCCTACATGAGATGCTGGGTGGGGGATTTCGGTAGGGTCAGGATGGAGTGTCTGGAGGAATTCAGAATTTGGGGTCTCAGTGGTGCCAGAGTCATGGGTCTCCGGAGATCTGGGGTCAAAGGTCTTGGTGGGGTCAGGATGTGGGGTCTCAGGGGCTTCTGCATGTGAGATTTCAGTGGAGCTATGTTTGGAAATCTCGGGATTCTTGGAGTTTGTGTAGGGGCAGGGTTTGGGGTTTCAGGAAATTCTGGGTGTGAAGTTTTGGAGGAATTAAGTTTGGGGGTCTCATGGGATTCTGTGGGTGAGATTTCAGTGGAGTTACGTTTGGGAATCTCTGGGAATTCTTGGTGTGGAGTATGGGTAGGGTCAGTGTTTGGGGTTTCAGGAAATGTTGGGCGTGAAATTTTGGAGGAATTAGGTTTGGGGGTCTCAGGGGATTCTGTGTGTGGAATTTCAGTTGGGTCAGGTTTGGGGGTCTCAGAAGGTTCTGGATATGTCATTTTGGAGGGTTTAATTTGGAGGGGTCCAGGGATTCTGATATTGAGGTGTTGAGTGAGTTAGGTTTGGGGGCCTCAGGAGACTCTGGGTGTGGGCTTTCTCGGAGGTCAGTGTTGGGGGTCTCAGTGAATTCAAGGGGGGAGGGCTCAGGGGAAACCACATGAGGTGTCTTGCAGGGCTCAGGATAAGCGGTCCTGGGGGATTCTGGGTTAGGCCCATTGAGAGTGGAATTTTCAGATGCAGGAGGGGAGGGCTGAGAGGGGTGGTCTATCCTCGAGAATTCGGAACCCTCAGGCGGTGAGGTCCAAGGGGCAGCCTTGGAACCCAGCCAGGCGAAGAGAAAGACGAGGAGCAAGAGGATCGGGCTGAAGGATTTCATAACTCTGGGATTTACCTGTAGCAGTGGGGGAGCGGGAAGGAAGGGGTTAAAGCCAGAAGTCGCCAGGGAGGTGACTCCGGAGGCCGCGCCCACTGGTCTCCGGGTAGACCGCGTCTCCGCCCAGCTCGGGCGCCTGGTAAAGGAGAAGCCACCTGCAACTCCCTGAAGGCTGTGAGGCGGTAGCTGCCGTAGCTAAGGGAGACTGAGACGCAGGGCTTCTTGGGAGTTGTAGTAAATTTCCTTATCTGTTTCCCTAAGGGGTCCCAGGAAAACTGGGAAAGAAACACACCTTTCCAAGCCCCCAGACCTCCTTGACTTCGGCTTCGAAGGGTGTAGACCTCTGAGGGGAACATGGGATTTCTTCCTCTCCAAGGGCCCTGGGGACGCCTTGACTCAACAGTTGTTTACATTAGAGGAGGCTCAGAAGGAGCGCCTGGGGGCTGGGGGCCTGAACGCCTGGATTTGAGGGAGGAGGGGGCCTAAATGCCTGTAACTGGGGGAGGAGGGAGACTCCTGGATCCTGGTCAAGAAGGCTACTGGGGGTTCAGCCTCCTGGCTCCCAGAGGGTGGAGGGCGCTAAATGTGGGTCTAAATTCCTAATTCTTTAGAAAAGAGAAGCTTGAAGGTTCAGATGCCTAGAATTTTGAGGGAGCAAAGCTTGGAGGGGGGCTGGATTACAGGGGAGGAAGGAAATGGGTGTCTGGAACTCTTGGGTCCTGAGTTAGAAGGAAATTGGGAACTCTGGAGATAGGTGTATAAGGGTCTGGATTCCTCAGCCTTCAGGAGGAGAGAGCTGTGGGGCAGGACTCAGGTCTCTGTTTATTGAGGATGGAGCTGGGATCCCAAGGTCTCAGGGGCTGGTCTGGGGCAGAGATGCCTAGGTCTGTGGTCAGGTGGAGGTGGGGTGGGCGTACACCCAAATGAGACAGCGTCACTTGGGGTTTGGGGTCTCTTACCTGCTCAGTGGGGTCCAAGATAACAACAGGTGAGCAGAGCTGAATGCAGAGATCAGTGAATGCTGCAGAATGGCTCTGGGCAGGGCGGCAGGAGGTAGGGTCCCAGGGGTGCACATGACGCACCTGACCCCCACCCTGGGGATCCTGGGAGCCTAGCGACAGGCTTGAACTTTTAAAGGGACAGAGATAAGGGGCATTGTCTCTGGAGTGGGGAAGGGAGTTAGGGACTGGATCATTTGGTAGAGGGATGTGGCCCAACCAAGCTGTCCTCCCTGTGAAGCCAGGAGTCCCAGCCTTCTGCCCTCTCCTACACCCAAACCCAAGAATCCAGGTCTCGGGTAGCCTCCCACTTCAAGAGCCAGGAGTCGGTACCCTCAGACCTCTCCCCTCAGATCCAGGAATCCTGTTTCCCAGAGCCAGGCTCTGTTCCCTTCCTCTCTGGAGAACTGGGAGTCTAGGTTCGCATGTCCTGTCAATCAGAGATTCAGATTGCTACTGCCCTTTGGGACTTCCCAACCTTTGCCTACCATTCCATTGTGTAGACAGCACCCTCTTAAGAGCCAGTGTTAGGGGGATTGGGCCTTATCTTCACAACACCCCCAAGTTCCTCCCCGGGAAGGGCTTGGACACATCCTCAGGGTAGTCAGGGTCCTTGTCTGTCTCTTTCCCCTCTTTGCAGTGTCTCTAAGACTTTCCTGATTTTGCCTGTCACTATACCTGCCTTCACCGTCCCTCCCCCCACACATACCCTTCGCTTTCTCCTATCAACCCTCTCCCCCGATTTCTCACTCTTTCTTTCTGGTTTTCTCACTGTCTGGATTCATCTCTGGACCTCTCTGCCCAGGCTGGCTGTCCTTCCATTTCCTGTCGTTCTGAGTCCTCGTTCCCTCATTCCTCCATCTCTAGCTGGCTCTCTTTGTCCCTTTCCCTCTCTTTTCTCTCTTCCTTCCTTTTCCCTTCTTTCTTCCTCTGTTGCTCCCTTTCTTCCTCTCTTTCCTTTTCTCTGTCATTCTGTCTTTGTCCTTCCCTGTCATGGTTACTTCATCTCTTTGTGTCTCTGCATCTCCCCATCAGTCCCTCTTCTGCTGCTTCCCCTGTCTCTCTTTCTCTCTCTGTGTCTCTGGCTTCTGCTCTGATGGTCCTTCCGCAGGTCTCTATTTTTATCCCTCTGACACACCCCCTGTGTCCACTTCTCTGTCTGTCTGTCTCTCCCCCTCCCAATTCTCTTCAGGTCCCAGCTCTTGGTCCCAATTAGTGGGTGGCCGCTAAGGCAGCGGCGAGGCCCCCACCCCCAGCTCCTCATTATCGCTGGCGGCTCCTAATGAGCCGGTGGGGGGGCGGGTGGCCTGGCGCCCCCAGCCCCCTGGTCTGCGTCACTGCCCGCTGCGGGGGTTGTGGAGGCGATATAAGGGGGCTGCCAGCCTCGCTGCCAGAACCCACTGCGCGGTAGGGGGCCCTGCAAACAGGCTGCAGGGGGTGGGTGGATGGTGGGGTCGGGGTTCTGGGCCAGGACGCGGGCCTCACTGAGCTCTTTCCTGTCTCTCCACAGGTGATGGAGACCCACCAGATACCCAGGAGCCCCCGAGGACGGCTGCTGCTGCTGCTGCTGCTGCTGCTACTTTTGTCCTGGGGCCACCGCACGGCCTCAGGAGCCGCCCTGCCTCCCGCGGGGGTCTTCAGGTACGTAGGACATCCAGCTCCCAGGAAGGGTGGGGACTCAGAGAGGTGGGGAGAGACCCAAAGAGAATGGGGAACAGAGACT
This sequence comes from Lipotes vexillifer, assembly GCF_000442215.2. NCBI lineage: Eukaryota > Metazoa > Chordata > Mammalia > Artiodactyla > Lipotidae > Lipotes > Lipotes vexillifer. Next base: position 971,026 of record NW_006790237.1, on the reverse strand, counting down.
CAGAAAGGGGGAACAGAGACCCAGAGAGAGGACGGAGATCGGGGGTGGACAGGGAATCAGCAAGACAAAGAGATACACAAGGATTCTGAGAAAGGCTTTGAGAGACTTGAAAGGAGCCGAAGCAGGAACGGGTTTGTTCCTTGAGCAACGTTTATTGGGTCTTGGTGTGTGCCAGGCATGCGCAGGGCGCTGGGGCCGGACAGGTGCATCAGACTCGGTCTCTGTACTCAGGGGGCTCCGAACGTGGTGAACACAGAGACGAAGACCCACACAGAGAAAGAGAGAGACAGGGGACAGAGACTGAGCCACTGCACAGACGGTGCAGTAACAGGGCTTCGAGTTAGACCGCGGGGAGGACAGGTGGCGGGCGGCGGGCCCGGACACATGGAAACCGCCTCTTTCCATCTCCCGGCAGACTCCACACCCCCAGCCGGGCTTGGGCGGTTCCGGCCACCCCCCAGTCGCGTCGGAGCCTGGCGCTGGCGGACGATGCGGCCTTCCGGGAGCGCGCGCGGCTGCTGGCCGCCCTAGAGCGCCGCCACTGGCTGAACTCCTACATGCACAAGCTGCTGGTGCTGGACGCGCCCTGAACGCCCCGTCCGCCCCACCTTAATAAAGACCCTGCTGTGCGTCGGGACTGCGCCTCCTTCCTGCGCCTCGTGTGTGTGTGTCTGTGTGTGCGCGCGCGCGCGCACGGGGGCATCTACCTCCAGTTCCCTCTCTCTTTTCTCATCTCTCCCTCTACTCATCCTGTCTCTCTCTGCACTACCGCCCCAGCTCTGTCCTTTCCTCTCACTCTGTGCCTTTGCCCCTCTCCATTCGCATATCTGCTCCCACCCAATCCCCGATTCTGTCCCCTTCTCCTCTTGTTCTTTGTAACCTCCCAGGTCTCTGTCCCCCTCTGAGTCACTGCCCCTTTCTCTGGGTCTCTGTTGCTCTCTGGGTGTCTGTCCTTCTCTCTCTGAGTCTCTATACTTCTTTTTCACCCTCATGGCTTCCTGGCCTTCTGGGGAATCTGTCTCCTCTCTCAACTCTTCTTTCTGCCTAAAACTCTTCCTTCCATTCTTAATCACTTTCTTTTTCCTCTGCCTGACTCCTTCGTGTCTTTTTTTTTTTTCTTTCTTTCTTTCTTCTTTTAGGTCTTCGTCTCTCTCCCGGCTCTCATTTTCTCTGAATTTCTCTTTTTCCGCTCTCGCATCACTTCCCGACTTCTCTTTGGGCGCAGTGGAAAGTTGGGGGGAGGCGGCGATGGGGGGACTCTGGAGATGCATCTGCCATTCAAAACCGGGTTCCCCTAAACCTACTTGTGTAGTATTGGGAACGGCTTCTAACCTTCCAGCCTCTTTTTCCTCATCTATTTTGAGGATTAAACCAGATACACCATTAGAAGACTTAAATACGTCCTTCTGGAAGCAAAACACATTATTAGAAAAGGGTTTCCAGGAATTCCCTGGAATTCCCTGGTGATGCAGTGGTTAGGACTCGGCGCTTTCACTGCTGGGGCGAGTTCAATCCCTGGTCAGGGAACTAAGATCCCGAAAGCCACGGGGCGGCAGCCCCCCAAAATAAAATAAAAGAGAAGGGTTTATGCCTCTCTTGAAGCAGCCTGCAGCAGTTTCTTCAGGGTTTTCTAACTGCGCGCCTCCCGGGAGACCATTGGGGAGCCTGGTCGGGGCGGGAGCAGAGGAGAAAGGAGAAAGGCATTGGGCTCCTGCAGGCACGGGACGGAGGCGGGGAAACACCTGGCCCACCGGTGAAGGAAGTAAGGAAGCAGCCAATCAGACTCTCTCTCTCTCTCTCTCTCTCTCTCTCTCTCTCTCTCTCTCTCTCTCTCTCGGCTCGGCCAGCCCTTCCGCCCCGCCCCTCAGTGGTGACCATGGCAACTCACTCCCTTAACTGGACTGCGACGTATCTGAACCTAGTTCTCGTGGCGCAGCTCGCACGGACTGCACTCTGATTGGTCTAGAGAAGAGAGTGGAGCTGGGCGAGTCGACGTGAGGAAAGGGGGCGGGGCTGGCGCTTGGCAAGCTCTCCCGTAATTTGCATTTCCGAGAGGCGGACCGCGCCCTAATTGGCCCTTAGGCTGTGGGGTGTGGCCTTTTTCCCTGTTATTCAGAAATACTGAACAATGAATAACTGTATTTATTCCTTACAACTATCTGGAGTTGGCCAAATTTTACAAAGAAACACGGCTCTGAAAGTTGCCAGCGATAGTGAAGGATAATTGGAACCCAAATCTGTGCAACTTCAGAAGTCTAGACCATTCCACTACTCTTATGGAGAAATAGAATTAAAATGTTATGAGCAGTTACTATATGCTGGGCACTCTTCCACATACCATTGTACTGGCTCTTTCAGCCTCACAACAACCCTGTGAGAAACCTCATCCTCTGTTTGCTGAAGGGCCTGGTAACTCCGTCTTGGCCTGTGCTCTTCCTGTACTTCCTCTCCACGTCTTTTTCTTTTTTTAATTAATTAGGCTGCGCAGAGTCTTATTTGCGGGAATCTTCGTTGCAGCATGCGGGACCTAGTTTCCTGACCAGGGATCGAACCTGGTTCCCCTGCGTTAGGAGCGGGGAGTCTTAACCACTGGACCACCAGGGAAGTCCATCCTCGCAGATCGCTTGTCTAGCATTTGAGGCTTTTCACAAAATGGTGCCCCAAACCCCTTCCCTTCTCACTCTACTCCCCTCTCCTCAGGAAATTTCAGCAATCCCCACATTTCAATCACCATCACAGCTAATAACATCCAGACCCCCACTTCTAGACTGAAAGCTCAATGCTCAGGGGTCCAGCCACTTCTTGGAACCCAGACACTCACTCCTCCCCACATGAGCTCAGAGTGTCCCCCCCAAGCCCACCCCTTCTCATGGGTTCCCTATGTTGGGAATGGCTCCACTGTCTACCAGTCACTGGGTCAGATGCAGGTGCAGTCCTTGCCCCTTCCCTCTTCATCCTCCTTCATAGCCTGTCAGTCCTGGCTCTCTCCTTCCTGCTCTGCCTCCTTCTGCCCTGCCCATTTTTCCATCCATGCACCCAGCCCAGCTCAGGCCTCATGCTCTCTCACCTGGACCATGGCCCCAGGCTTCTCCCCACCTCCTGCCTCCAGCCTCACTCCATTATTATTCATCCTCTGTACTGGCTCAGAAGGTCTCTTTCCCACCCAGAGTTGATTCTGCCCCTTCCCTGATCACAGCACTTTCTTGGGCACTTGGCAGTAGAGTTCAAGCTGGTGTTCAAAACCCTTAATGGGCTCTAGTCTACCTATCTTTTTTCTCACAACTCTAAAGCCTCAAATCCTTCCCTGGCTTTTTTTTTTTTTTTTAAATCCAAGCAACATGGTGCTGCCTATGGCTTTCTACACACAGAGGTGCTTTCCAACCACCTGGTCTTCATACACTTTTATCCCTCTGCCTGGGACACCCTCCCCCGCCTCTGTTTACTATAACCAACCTTACCCATCTTCCAAGACTAAATGCAGATGTCACCTATTTGGGAAGAAATCTCTAACCTCCCATGCTGGGTTAGGTGCTTTTCCTGAGCTCTCACAGAGTCTGTAGCTACCTCTATCACTGTCCTGCCTGGCTCAAAGCTCTCCCAAGGAAGCCTCTACAGTGCTGAAACTGTTCTATATCTTGACCTGGGTTTTGGTTTCATGGATGTTTACATGTGCAGTAATTTATCCAGCTGATACTTGATTTGTCCATTTATCATTGTATGTAAGTTATACCTCAATTACAAAGTAAATAACCAAAAACAAGTAATTAAATGTCCCCCAAACTCCCATCATCCTCAGGAGAAAAATCAATGCTCCTCAGCCTGGCATTGGAGGGTCTATTTTTCTGTCTTCTAAGGTCTAGCCATGGCAAATAGATGATCACTAAGTGTTTGCTGAATGAACAAATGGCACACCCTTTCCTGCTGGCCGTTGGTGACATCTGTGTGTGTGCCTGGCCCACATCTTGCTCTCCCTCTTTCTGCCAAGAGAGATGCTTGCTCTCCGAGTTGCCCTTGCAGCTAGGGGTGGTCATGCCAAACAGTTCTGGCCGATGAGACAGAGTCTGCTGCTGGCTCTGGGAAGGCTATTGCTTTTCTTTATAAAAAGGAAGAGGGGCTTCCCTGGTGGCGCAGTGCTTGAGAGTCCGCCTGCCGATGCAGGAGACGCGGGTTCGTGCCCCGTTTCGGGAGGATCCCACATGCCGCGGAGCGGCTGGGCCCGTGAGCCATGGCCACTGAGCCTGCGCGTCCGGAGCCTGTGCTCCGCAAATGGGAGAGGCCACAACAGTGAGAGGCCCGCATAACGCAAGAAAAAAAAAAAAAAAAAAAAAGGAAGAGATGTGTCCCCTTCTCCCTGCAGATATGATGTATGAAGCTACAACACCTGCCACCTCCTGAGCACAGGGGAAGGGCCAAGAGAGTCACAGGGAATCACAGCATGCTGGTCCTGGTGCTATGGAGACTGAGCTGTGTGTCCACAACTGCCCTCCTCCAGACTTGTTTTGTGAGGGGAATATAACCCCTAGTGCTTAATCCATTATTGGTTGTGTTTTGCTATTGTTAAGAAATGTAGTTGTCAATGTTAAAAAAACAAGAGACTTCACATAAAAACCCAATACAGGGCTGTGGACCCTGGAGCACTGTATCTAGGGTCCCGGCAGTGGGATAATCCCAAATCACAGTGGCACACCCATGGGATTAACAGTAAAAAGAGCCCCAGTTAAATCACTGAACCAGACGCTGCTCTGAGGCGGCGGGATGCGTGCCTCACACTGGAGGTGGCTGGAGGTAGCAGAGCTGGAGGTGGGGCCAGGTGGGGGGCGGGGACTGGCCCAGCAGCCGGACCGAGAGCAGCAGCAGCAGCAGCAGCAGCAGCAGCAGGCCCAGGACTGGCGCCAGGATCAGCAGGTGCCGAGTGACTCTGTGGGGAGGCAGCACAGTGCTTGGGGGGCCCAGGGGAGCCCATGGTATCACGGCAGTGCCCTGTCTGACCATCACCCTCCTTCTGGAGACGCCTTGGGGTGCACCTGAGCTGCTGGGGGTGCAGGGGGCGCAGGCAGAGGTGGCCCCAGACTGGCCTCCTGACTGGGACCAGCTCCTTCACCACCGGCACCAGGGCTTGCTGCAGCTCCGGCTCTGAGGGCCTGCTGGGGGGAAAGGAAAGCAGGGCGATGGTGCTGGACTTTTTCTCTGCCCCCAAGTCCGCCCCCAGCCTCTTGGGTCCTGCTACCTCTCAGGGGGGCTTCCTGGGATGTCTCCAGGGTGTGAGTCTCCCAGAGGGATGGGGAGATCCATCTGGAAGGACAAAGGAGACAAACTTGAGACACCGGGTCCTAGATTGGGAGCGGTGCTAGGTTCAGCCCACTGGACAGAAGCGACCACATGGAAGGGGGTGGGACACAGTGGTTCAATGCGTGAGCCTCCCGCAGACACACTGCTGCGTTGGGCTCCCAGCTCTGCCAGTTTCCTGCTATGTGTCCCTTGGCACGTCACCCCATCTCTCCAGACCCCACTTTCTCCATGTGCTGGATGGGGATGATGACAGCACCCACCTCACAGGGCTGAAGTGGAGAATGAATGAGTGAATGTGGGCAAAAACCAAAAAATCAGGAGGCAGGCTCAGAACAGTGCCTGGCAGACAGTGAGCGTGCAATAACTGCGTGAGCTACTCAACATTATTATTTCCATCTTCCATCTGATTCTGGAAGTATACAGGCTCCTTGAGGGCAGAGACCCCATATTCTTGAGGAGCCCAGCCCTGGGCTGGGCCTAGTCCACCGTGGATACTCTTTTTTTTTTTTTTTTGTGCGTTGGGGGAGCCTCTCACTGTTGTGGCCTCTCCCGTTGCGAAGCACAGGCTCCAGACACGCAGGCTCAGCGGCCATGGCTCACGGGCCCAGCTGCTCCGCGGCATGTGGGATCCTCCCGGACTGGGGCACGAACCCGTGTCCCCTGCGTCGGCAGGCGGACTCTCAACCACTCCGCCACCAGGGAAGCCCCCATGTATACTCTTTGGGTCCATCTTCCTGCCCTGCGCCAGGCCCAGCAGGCGCTTTAAGATTAAAGCCCCAAATACTCCTCCCGACTCACTTTCCCACCTCATCCCCCGTGTCTTTCTGAAAGGGCATCCCCTCTGCAGATCTCAGGCTTTCCCACCCATGCCTTTGCTCTGTGGATGATGATATGGTAATAACAATAAGATAATAAATAAAGAGTTCCAAGAACACCAACCCCAGCCACTATCTTCACCACTGTCGCCTCCTGTGTGTCTGCTCTGTGCCAGGCACTTTATGACCTGATCCTTAACACTTATCCTCACCCTGAGAGCTGGGTAAAGATTGCTGTCACACTAGCCGCGAGGAAACTGAGGTGAGGCCACAGTCTCCATGGAAGGGAGCGTGGTGTGGTGGGAAAGAAGTGGGCTTGGGGTCAGGCTGCTCAGAGAGACCATGTTGGACGGTGTGGACCCTGAAGGGTCCCAGGTGCCTGGAACGGAGGCTGGCACACCTTCGGGGCTCACGGTTCTTATCTGAGGACTGCAGGCTTCTGACCTCGCCAAATTTCCTTCCCTCTCTTCCCTTGCCTAAGAATCAGGATTGTCACCTGCCACTTTGAGAAGCAAAGGAGCTGGTGTGGGTGGTACCAGGCGGGGCAGCTGTGAGAGGTGCGGTGCCCCAAAGGAGTTCTGGGGCTGGCCGGGGAGGGTACGGCCCTTCCTGAGTGTGGGCGCTTGTGCGTGTGCATTTTTGCAACCCGGGGGTGTAGCCACGTCTGTGGTGTAGCGGCTGCAGCCCTGTATGTGTGCTTGGGGGGTCCCCTGGGAACATTCTGGCCGCCCACTGGCCTGCAGCCTCCCTCTACAGCACCGTCTCCTCTCATTAGCTGCAGCGAGGGCATCGTTATCTCTTGGCCAAACTATTTTTCTGTCTGCCTGGGGGTGTGGGCAGGGGCTGGGGAGGAGCTGTGACTGCAGCAGCCTCATCTGAGGGCCTGCAGTGGATGGTGCTGGGGACTGCGTACCGTGACCGGGATCTCTGCTTCCTCTTCTTCCTCTCTTCTGGGCAACCTGGGGCGACAAGAAAGTTGCTGCAAGCATCTGTCTCCCCTGCCTGGTTCCCATTCGCCCGCTGTGTGGCAGAACCTTTAAAGGAGGGCTCTTAACATGGATGGGCACCATGGAGAGACCTGGAGGATATCCGGGAGTTTGCCAACAAGCAAACTGTTGCGAGTAGGTCTCAGCATCTGTATTTTTTCAGGGGAATTTTCACCAAATTCTCCAGAGTATGTGACTCCTACAGGGTCAGGGGCCTCTCCACCTCATTGGCTTTCTCAGCTGCTACTTTCCCAGCTGATCCCCCAGCCGATCAGAGGCTTCTGGTTCTCTCACACCCAAAACACCAGAGACTCAGATCTCTCTGGGACCCCACCCCCTGGCCCAGCTTCCTGCCTGGGGGGTTGGGCCATTTTCAGTCAGTCTCGGTCTTACTGGGTCTTCTTTGAGAACTGGGACTCCAGCTCAGACTTCCTTGACTCCAGAACCCAACTGTGTGGGCCCTGCCCCCATCCCAAATCATTTCTCTTAAGTGTGCAAGCTCCAGCCTCTGCGCCTCCTATGGTCACAGCTGTCTGAGCTCCTGAAATGCCTCTCTGGGGACTCAGGCCTCAAGCTGGCCAGCCCTCACGTCCCTTGGAGACCCAGAGGTCCACAACACCTGCCAACCACCTTCGCTGGGGATCAGGGATCCAGCCTTCCAGCCTTAGCTACCAGCTTCAGGCCCAACACCCTCAGGATACAGCTGTTTCCTCAACTCCCAACCAATCCAGGCTCGAGGGCCCCAGCCTCTGCCCCAGTCAGACACACAGCTGTCCGATCCTCTGGGACTTCTATTCGGGGACCCCCAGCCCCTCTCTCAAGGTCCAAGCTGTCGCCCCTGGTCAAGTCTAGGGGTCACAGGATTCAACACTTCCCTCGCTCCCAGCTTCCCAATCTGTGGATCATACTGCCCCTGCCCACCTCACCCTGCTCGGATGTCCAGCCCCTACGCCAGCCCTTGTCCCCGCTGCTGCTCAGCCCCCTCTTCCATTCCCTGGTGATGCAGGGGGAGGTCACAGCTCCAGGGCCCCCATCCTGCCCAATCTCAGCTTTCCCAGACAAGTCCAATTAGAGGCCGCGGCAGGCAGCCTCATTAGTTGCCGCAGCTGGGAGACTGCAAGAGGGGAGGGGGGACAGAGAGGCACCACAGGAAGGCAGAGGCCCCATGGAGGAGGGTGGGCCCAGACATCTAGTGCTTTCTCTATCCTCAGAGGCTGTACATGAGCCTCGTAACAGTCGGTAACAATCACAGGGCATGGGCTCACTCCACCCCATCACAAAGTAACCGAGCTGGGATCTCAACCCAGGCTGTCTGATTCCAGAGCCCCTGATGATCTCTCAACTGTCTGGCTGCTCTCCTGGGGCACAGTCTTGGTCTCATTCATCCCAGGGCTCCCTGGAGGCCTTGGGAGAGGTGTGTTCAGTGACAGTGACTTAGTGACTGAGCTGTCCCATCTGCCTGACAACTGTCTTCTTGTCTAAGGGCCTCCTATACGAATACCACTCTTAAAGGACCCCAAGCAGGGCCTCCTCCAAAAGTATTTCCCCCAGGTGGGGTTGGGTGCTGGATGTCCTTCTGGAAAGATCAGGGTCTGAGGGCAGGGCTGGGTTTCACTCATCCTGCTCTGCAGGCCCAGGGTGGCCTCAGCATGAATGAACGAGGAAATGAGTGATGCACTCTCTCAGGGCTCTTCCAGGCCTTGTACTCTAGCCATCTGAGAGTTGGCGTCAGCTAGAGGCAGAGGGATGGCTCAGGGAGGACCAATCTTCTTACCACATTGATCGCTCCTTCCTTCCTTCATGAGGGTAGGCAGGCTCTCCCTGGAAGTTTCTCTGTGGGAAAGAAAAGCTTAGGTCTCCCAGGCTGCAACACCTGCCAAGAATTCACCACCTGCTTCTAAGACCTGCCCTCCTCTTGGGCCCCCCTTGAGGATGGCTCTATCATCCCTCCAGGAGCAGAAGCCAGAAACAGGACAGTTGTTCCACCAAGCCCCTTTCTCCTTCAGGACACAGGAGTTCAGGACCCCTGCACCTCTCGCACTCCTACAAGCCTCTCACACTCATCTGGGCCCCAAAGAGGCTCAACGTTTTCCTTCCAACACTCTTCTCCTCCCAAATTCCCAGTCATGGGGACGCAGGTCCCCCTCCATTTTCCCTGGAGACATCCATCCTTGCCTGTGGTCTCAGCCACCAACTCGACACTTTTCTAAATACATCCCTGAGCTCCAGCCTTGTGCACCCACTGCCCCTGAGAAGCACCCCCCTATCCCTCAGGGTGCTTACCTCAGAGGGTTGCAAGCTAAGTTCAGCGTCTGTCTGTCTACTCCCTTCCCGGAATCCAGCGCCCTCAACCCCACTGTCAGCAAGTCGGCAGCTCTGTCCCCCTGCCCCAATTCTCTCTGCCTGTCCCTTTTTCTCTATCCCAAGGCCCTAGTCTGGCTCAACCTTCACCCTCTACCTCTGGATCACTGCCCCAGCCTCCTCCCTGGCCTCCCAGGCTCTCAGCCTCCAGTCAGTCCCCATGTGGCCTCAGAGGGGTCTTTCTACATCCAGAGCTGACCTGCCCCTCCCTACCCTCAGCCTTCCTGTGGCTTGATGGAGAAAAGCACAACCTCTCAGCTTCATTGACAGGGAATTCCTTTCATTATCCAGCCAGACCTCATCTCTCATTAGTCACCTCCAACTGCCCTCTGCTCCACAAACATATTATGTGGTTTCATGCTCTCACATCCTTGCATTTACTGTTCCCACTGCCTGGAAGACCTCTCCTTTCTCACACCACTTAACTTCTCTCTTTCTTCAAAATAAACTCGTGTCAGTTTCCCTGTGATATCTCCTTCAGTCGCCTACCCAACATGGAAACTCTCTTCTCGAGGCTCCCACAGGGCCCGCCGCCCACTTCTAGCACGTGGATCATCCTGCATTGGGATGGCCTGATTGCATGATCTCTACCAGGCCTTGAGCGCTGGAGGATCCAGGCCCTGAATGACTCCGCTCTGTATCCCCAGGAGCCAGCGCAGGCCGCACCTGGAGGTCCGGGTCAGCCTTCCTCTCCAGGAGGCAACGGACCGCTCTCAGCAGAAGCTCGCTCTAATTTACACTTCCCCCGAGGAGCGTGGCTCCGCCCCCCACAAGCTGTGTGATCTCCCTCTGAGCCTCAGTTTCCCATGAGTAACAGGATGAAGGATGAGGGTGCCTAAACCTCGCAGAGGCAGTGGAAGAGGTCAGTGAGGAATCCAACAGGAGTGCTGGTGTCAAAGAGAAACAGAAGCTTCTCTCAACTCAGGGAAAAAGTGAACAGAGAAACGAGTTTGTCTTTTAAGGATGATGAACAGCTTTGAAGCAGTGTAATTTTCAAGACAATACAGCGTTGTTACAGAGCTGTTAGCAATATTTCCTTTAAAAAAAGGAGTTCTGGCACTAACAACTTAAAATCTCACTTTTCAGCTGTGGACACTGAAGATGAGTTATCTTCGTTGTTTCAAACAACGTTTGAAATATTGTTCAGGTAATTACAGAAGTCATAAAACAATGGCTATTGTTGAATTCAAGATTACATAGAGGGCTTGTTAAGTTTTTCCTAAAGGTGACATATTCAAAAGGTAAATGCTTACTGTACCTTTATGGTGTCAAGAAGAACAATTCACTTACTCCCTTCCTACTGTAGTCCCATTTAAAATAAGGTGATTCCTGACAGTGTATTTGAAATAAGGACAACAACCACTAGCATGCAATTTGTGCGTTTGCTTTGTTCACTTTTGTCTTCCACACCAGCAGGCCAGTCCCTAGAGGGCAGGGGTGGTGTCCTGTCTGTCTGGGGGCTCCTTGGCCAGCACCCAGCAGGCCCTCAGTCAACATCTGTCTATGAGATGGGGAACAGTGAAGGCACATGGTGTCCCAGGCCCCTCTCCCGGCCCCTGGATCCGGTGGTCTCAGAGTCCCTCCTGTGCTCACCTGCCCCCCACTTGGGGCTTCAGGTGGAAAGTCAGCTTCCTCATTGGTCTCATTGATGACCTCCTCCCACTGCCACACACCACACAAAGGGTTGGAGAGATCGGCGGCTGCCACTTCTTTTTTCTGGGGGAGAAGAAGTTGTTTCTGAGGCCAGGGAGGGTCAGATTAAGGCAGAAGACAGGTCAGAGCGGGGATGGAGACGGGCTGAGGCGTGAGGATGGGAGGTGGAAAGAAGGTGGTGTGAGAGGGCTGGGTCAGAGTTGCCGCTGGCGGTGGGTCAGGGTGTTCTGGGGGTGTCAGGCCCACCTGCCGAATGGCCTGGATCTCCACACCCAGCGATGGTCGTGGCAGCTTGGTCCAGTCCACACTCCTCACCTGAGCCCCTTCGCGTAGCCTGGCCACACAGTCAGGACAGGGAAGGCTGCCTCCATGCCTGCCCACCACCTGTCCGTCAGCCTATGCTGGGGTTGCTGTCCTGCCCACCTTGGGGCTGGAGGCCAGGGGTCCCTGTCCTGGGGCTCCCCTCCTGCCTCCTCCACCCCTGCCATTCCACTCACTCATCCAGACCCTCATGGGTCTGACTCAGCTGCTCCTCCAGGTATGAAATTTCCAGCCTCAGTTCCTGCAAAGGAAGAAGTGGGGGACCCCTGGGTCTCCATTTTTCCCCACCCTCCATGCCTGGGCTCCTCTTCCAAGGTCAGTTCCACTCCTGTGACTTCTTGGGGCTCCTCCAGACACATTGCCAAGGGAGAAGGGGAAGAAACAGCGACAGAAACTTAGGAAGCCAAAGAGAGGCAAAGAGCAACAGGAACCCAGAAGGTAACCTATCAGTCAGGAAAATTAAGAAAAGGAAGGCAGAGATAGAGACACATGGAAAAACGAGAGAAACAGAAACAGATTCACAGAGAGGCAGGAGACACACGGGGTGCAAGAGACTCTGAAGACGAGGTATAGAGAGAGGAGTCGCCTCAGGAGACAGAGGGACTAGACCCAGAGAGAGGCCGAGACAAGAATCTAAGCAAGCCTGGCAGAGATACAGAAATAGGAGGAGGGGAGATGTGGTGAGAAGTCACCCACAGAGAATGAAAGTGGATGGGAGGGATTTCCCTGGTGGTATAGTGGTTAAGAATCTGCCTTCCAATGCAGGGGACGTGGGTTCGATCCCTCGTTGGGGAACTAAGATCCCACCTGCCGCAGGGCAACTAAGTCTGTGTGCCACAGCTACTGAGCCTGCGTGCTCCGGAGCCTGCACACCACAACTAGAGAGAAGCCTGCGTGCCACAACTAGAGAAGCCCGTGTGCCGCAACAAAGACCCCGTGTGCTGCAACTAAGACCCAACATAGCCAAATAAATAAATAAGTAAATATTTTTTTAAAAAAAGGAATGTGGGTAGGAGATGGAGATAGAGAGAGAGAAAGGAAGGAACAGAGGAAAAGTGAAAAGGCAGAGAGAGACAGAGAGGGAGAGAGACACACAGTCAAACAGTAGCGATGGGAGAAACAAGACGTGGAGACTTGGAAAAAGATCAACAGAGACAGGAGGAGGCAGCAAATCCCAGAGATGGCAAAAGAGAAGTCGGGAGAGTGGGGCCAGGCCAGTGGGTTACCTGGATTGTGGTTCTGTACTCCTCCAAGGTCTTGGCCAGACTCTCCGCGTGGCGAGTGCGCTGGGAAAGCCCAAAGCTGACTGAGACTGGGCCCAGCCCCGCAAAGACGCTGAGGCTGGGTGTTGGGGGGACAGGCGGGGTGGGCTTGGGGGAAGAACTAGGGCCTGAGGGAGAGCACCAGTTTCCCGGGAACCACTTTGATCTCTACTGGCTAATTATCCAAGGATTACAGCCAAGCAGGACTTCCCTTTGCAGACTCAGGGCAGGAGACACACAGAAGGCAAATGTTTTCCCCCAGCCCCCTCACCTCGGAGAGGATGGCGTCTCGCTGGCAAATGAGGTGTTCACACTCGTAGAGCTGCCGCTGCCAAGGAAGGAGCCCATCCATCTGTCTGGCCTGCCCTCCCTGGCCTGCCCACTCTCCTGAGCCCCTCTCCTCAACCTCCCTCCATGTCTCTGGACATCAGCTACACCGAGGGAGGTTTCAGCTGAGTTGCCCACGGGCTCTGGGAACCTGACGGCTTGACTGAAGTCCCTGATCTCACCAGACCACAGGGGCTGAAACTGGTGATGGTAAAAATGGCCTCGGGGTGGTAGGAAGTTGTCAAGGTGCTAGGGAGGGGTGGCACCTTCAAAGCATCTTTCTCCGTGGCCAGCTCCTCACTCCTCCTTTTCACTCCATCCTGCTCAGCCAACAGCTTCTCGTTCTGAAAGAAGGGACCCTGGTCACATTCACTTCAGCAAATTAATATTTGCATGTTAATATTCATAGCTGACATTTGCTGAGCACTTGATGTGCCTCGGGCCTCATGCTCAGCACTGTCTATCTTTTAGCCCATTTAATCCTTCCAACCATCCTATGGGATCTCAGCTTTGATTTGTGGATGAAAAATCAAAATAGAGCTGCAAAAATGGAGATAAGATAAGATGCATGGGGTGGCTGTGAGGATTAAATGAGCTAATTATTATTGCTAATAGTTACTGAACACCTTGCCAGTGTTAGCTTATTTCTTATGCCCTATTTTAAAGATAAAGATGGGAATTCCCTGGCAGTCCATGGTGAAGTCTCCACACTCTCACTGCTGAGGGCCTGGGTTCAATCTCTGGTTGGGGAGCTAAGATCCCACAAGCTGCGGGGCACAGCCCCCCAAAAAAATACCAGTATGATGAACCCCCATTATCCATCACCCAATTTCAATAATCATATACATTCTCCCCGTTTATTTCGTCTATATTTTTCAAATTTTTTGTTTTGTTTTGTTTAACCAGAGTATTTTAAAGTAAACCCCAGGCATCATATTATTTCACCTGTAACTACTCCAGCATTTGTATTTTCTACTTGAGGACTTTTCCTGTAGTAAAACCACAATACAATGATCACTCTTAACAAAATTAATCATAATTCCTTAATATCATCGCACACCCAGTGCTCTTTTTTGGTTTCGGTTGTCTCACAAATGTCTTTTCACGTCTAGCTTCTTTTTTTTTTTTTTTTTTTTTTTTTTTTTTTTTTTTTTTTTTTTAAAGTTAGGTTATTTGTAATCTTTCTTTTCCTTAATGTAAGCATTTATAATTATAAACTTCCCTCTTAGAACTGCTTTTGTTGCATCCCATAAGTTTTAGTGTGTTGTGTTTCCATTTGTGTTTCTTTCAAGCTATTTTTTTTTTTTTTCTTGCGTTATGCGGACCTCTCACTGTTGTGGCCTCTCCCATTTGCGGAGCACAGGCTCCGGACGCGCAGGCTCAGTGGCCATGGCTCACGGGCCCAGCCGCTCCGCGGCATGTGGGATCTTCCCGAAACGGGGCACGAACCCGCGTCTCCTGCATCAGCAGGCGGACTCTCAAGCACTGCGCCACCAGGGAAGCCCCCACGTCTAGCTTCTTTGAATGAGGATCTAAACAAGGTCCACCACGGCTTTTGGTTGAAACGTCCCATTTCTTTTCATCTGACAGTGATCCCCAACCTCCCCAGTCCTGGCACTTTTTCAGGTCCTTCATTTGTAGAAGAAACCAGGTCATTTGTCCTGTAGAATTGGTGCCTTTGGATTTGCATTACTGTGTTCCTGTTCCCTGTGCAGGATGTTTACCATGCTCTTCCCCGCTCATTATTTCCTATAAACTGGTGGGTAGGTCCAGGGCCTCACAGACTCCTGTTTAATTTTTGGAAGGAAGATTTCATGGATACGCTATATGCGTTATACTGTGCCTTTCAGGAAGAATGTAAAATCTGGCTGTCCCAATTATTAATTTTTACACTGTCATCATCCCCAGTTTTACAGAAGAAATTAAGGATTGGCGTGGCTGAGAAACTTGGCCACGGTCACGTGGAGAGTAAGTGGACTCAAACCCAAATCTGATTCCGAATCCTGCACCTTTAACTCCCAGACTCCTCTGAGCCAGATGCAGCCCTGGATGAGAATGGGGAACGAGTTTCGTCCCTCGTAACTGGAGGTGGAGACCGACACAGAAGCAGATGATAATACACAAGGTGGGCCTAGGGCCCTGGGCCTTGTGGGAGCCCAGGCTTTGCAAGGAGGCCGTAGTGGGTCCGAGTCCTCAAGGGTAAAGAGAGTTATCTGCGAAAACAAGGGGGCTGGGAGAGGGCAGCCCACGCCAGCCACAAAATGGGATTTGAGAATAAAACGGACCAAATTCCAGTCTAGAGCTTCCAGGCACCAAAAACCTAGCAAGTTGCGCTGAATTTTGACATGAGGCAGTCACTGGGGAAAGCATTTCGGGAGCACGGAGGCAGTCGACTTTCCTTGGCCACATCCCTCCTCCTGGCGCCCCTAGGGATACCAAGGCCAGCTCCCCCACCTCACTCCAGCCTGGCTCAGCTCCAAGCCCTCCATCAGCCGCCTTCTCCCCCTCTCAGGCTCAGCGGGCCTGGGCTGCCAGGTGAAGGGCAGAGGAAGGACGGGCCAGGAATGCTGTGTCAACATCTGTCCACCTGGTCAGGATTTACAGGCTGGATCCTGGGCCACTCGGCAGGGAACCTGGTTACTCAGCCGCTCCTGCCTTCTTCTGCAGTAACCTGAGCCCTGCTCTGTACGTTCTTGTAGGAAAGCTGAGTGTCCCTTACTCCAGCGTTATTCTACTGTAACTTGAGAACTTGATCTATAGATGGTCTGTAGGCAGCTGCTGAGAAGGGAAAGGTGGGGGAAGGGAACCAAGAATAGCTTGTTTATCAAGCATGTAGGATGTCCCAGGCGCTGCTCAAGGCACTTGACCTGGCACAGGCCTTCTGGGCCAGGAGGAGGCAGAGACTGCCGGCTGCCATTCACCCTGCTTATTCCCTCTCCTACTTTCCTTGGGGGTCCACTATCCACGCGGGCAGGTGGGTCCCAGCCGCAGTTCTGGAGGTGAATTAAGATGGAAATCTCAGCAGATTCAGGACAGATACCCGGCTGGTTAGCTAACCCAGCAGTCATTCTCACCCCCTCTCACTCGTTTGCCTCCCACTCCAGAGGCTGAGGAAGGTCAGATATTATCCCAGCCTCTCTTGTCATGTAATCCAGTGAGCTGTGAGAGGAGTCTGCTGGTGTGGGGGTGGAGTGGAGGTGCTCCTGGAAAAATGTTTCCTTCTTATGAAGAGAAAGAGCCGTGAGAGGAGCATTTGTCCTTCTTTGTCCTGCTTTGAGTGAGAATGCGAGGTCTGGAGCTGTTGCAGCCATCTGTGATCCTGAGGCCACAGGCAGACAAACAAGTCAAAAAGCTGCCAAACCAGCCCAGAACCTTCAAAACCTCTTGTTAAGTTAATTAGTGTCCTTCAGACTGAAGCCACCTGTTCTTCGGTCCTTTCTTCTTCCGAGCTGAAAGTATCCCAGACCTATCCGTGGCTGTGTTATCCATGCCAGGGAGTGGTTTGGCTATAATCATTTGATGTCACTTTAGCCAATGATATATGAGAGGGAGGTCCTGTCATGGGGCTTCAGGGAAAGTTTCTTCTTGTTCTTAAAAAGAGATGTTTTGGGGGAGGGGGTGGGATGAATTGGGAGATTGGGATTGACATATATACACTAATATGTATAAAATAGATAACCAATGAGAACCTGCTGTATAGCACAGGGAACTCTACGGCACTTTGCTGTACGGTAGAAATCAACACAACGTTGTAAAACAACTATACCCCAATAAAAGAGATGTTCTGGAAGAAACAGTCACATCCTGTCTGCACCCCATGCTTCACACCATGGCAGCCATCCTGCAGCGAGATTCCCATTGTCCCAACAGAGGGAATTTTCATGGAAGAGCCAGGGAATGACAGTGGAAAATTTTTGGGTTTACGTGTAAAAGCCATAATACAGACATAGGACAAAGAGATTTGGGAGGATCAGGCAGAATGAGTATTACTGCCTGGACTGGGCAGAGATCCTCAGTGCTGGAGGAGGAGTTCAGAAAGAGTCAAAGAAGAGAACAACAGAGTGAATATGGGCCCTGAGGCCAGTCCCAAGTCCCAGGTTAGACGGCTGGACAGGATGGATGCAGTTGAACCACAGAACCTCTGGAACATCTGGGAATCTGAGAAAGGTGTTTCCCAGCTCAGTCTGTGAAGCAGCAAGGTGTGTGAAAAATAGAACAGAGATGGCTATGTGAGGAGCTGAGGCACAGAAGGCCCAGTGAGGCCCCTATAGACACAAAGTCACAGGAAAGGAGCTAAACCTCCTCTGTGCCCCTAAAAGGGTGTGGAGGAACCCCAGTGGCATTTGTGGGTTGTGGGGTTCCGACGAGGGCTACCACCAGCAGATGCAGTGAGGACAGTACATCCAGAGACCAGAAGGCAATGTCAGCCCCGCAGTGGATGCCAGCGTGCAGTGGTGACTAAGGCTAAGGACCAGATGGGACAACGAACATCAGTCTGTGACCAGCAGAGAGAACAGACATTGACTGAGGAGCACTGAGATGCTGCATAGATCTCCAGCAACTTAGATGCCACCTTCCGTGCGGGCTTTATTTCCACCTAAAAGGAGTAGGTGGACCCAGAATTAACTAAGACGATGTTTTCTGTCTCAGAATGGGGCTCGAATCAGCCCTGAGGTTGGACTGGGCCTCTTCATGCTATGTGCTAGGCTCTGGGCTAAAACTGGCCATTTAATCCCCATAACAATCCTGACGAACAGATACCCTTCTCTCCTGTTATTAGAGAATAAAACTATGGCTCAGAAAGGGCATGTCACATGCCTAAAGGTTGTCTGTTGTGTAAGTGGCAGAGATGGGATTTGTTTTTTTTGTTGTTGTTCGTGCTGTGCAGCATGCAGGATCTTAGTTCCCCAACCAGGGATCGAACCCGTGTCCCCTGCAGCGGAAGCTCAGAGTCCTAACCACTGGACTGCCAGGGGATTCCCAGAGACGGGATTTGAATCAGGGTTGACTTTAAGGCCTGTGCTCTTTCCATCATAAAAAGTATGAACAACACTAGCTATCTTCTAGTGAGCTCTTTCCATGTGTCCTGCCTTGTACCTAGCATCCTCTTGTTTAAATCTCACACAATCCAACCAGGGAGATTCCATTATTTTTCCCTTTCTCGCAGGTGAGGGCACTGAGGCACAGAGAAGGGCAGACTGGCCCATGCTCATGCAGGCAGCCGCACTGTCACCGGGAGCCCGCCCCATGCCCCACCCTCTTACCGACTGCGGCGGTCCTCACGTGCAGCCAGCCGTGTGACCTTCAGGGACATTCACACATTGGGATTGGGCTTCAGAGGTCTCCCTCACCAGACTGAAGGGTGTTTGCTGCAGGCGGCTGGGGGTGTTTGGGGCAGCAGTGGGTAGGGCAGGGAGATCCTGAGGACTGGGGAAGGGGTGGGGGTGGGCACTGGGCCTCAGCTCACCTCCTCCTGCAGACTCTCTATCTCAGCCACCAGCTGCTGCTGCTCCTTTTCCTGACCGAGCCCAGAGAGAGAACAAAGCCTTCTTTTCAGGCCTCCTTGCCCCCAGATTGCCCTTTTTCCACCCCTGGGCACACAACTTGGGTCTGGGTCACTGAGGAGCAGGGCCGGGGGAATGCATCTGGGGAGCCCTGCTGACTGCTGCTGTCCCCTTTGTCATGAGAGGGATGGCAAGTAGATCCGGATCCAAAGTCTGGGGAGCAGGGCCTGGACTGAGGGAGGAAGCCTGGGTGACCTCTGCCCTTTCCCACTCCATAGTCAGTCTCTGTTGCTCAGACTCCAAGATAGTAGGAAGAAGAGTGCACCTTTGTGCCCCTTGCCAGAAACCCACCTTCTGCCGGGCTTGGGCCAGAAGGCCGCGATTCTGTTCCTCCAGGCTCTTGGCCAGAGTCTTCAGGTCCTCCAGTTCCTCATCCACGGCCTTGGCAAACTGCAGAGCCTGTTGGGTACTGAGTGGGGGCGGGGGCAGGTGGGCCACATGGGAGAGAGGAAGACAGAGATCACAGATGTAGATCCCCTCAGAGCAACAGAGAAATCCCAGACAGAGACCCAGAGAGAAAAGGAGGG
>NW_006790237.1:930062-951911 GCF_000442215.2 Lipotes vexillifer | reverse complement strand
GGAAAGAGACTGAGTGTGGGGGACAGAAACCCAGTTTCTACCTAAAATACTAAGAAAGTGGGAGTGAGCCTGCGCCTGTGGGCAGGTGGGACACGGGGCTGTGCAGGAGGGTGGGCGGGGCCGGGCCCACCTGCGGAGCTGCTTGCGCAAAGCCAAAATCTCCTCCCCAAGGCGCAGGGAACCCTCCTCGGCCGTCTCCACGCTGCGCTGCAGTTTGGCGTTCTCCCCGGCCAGCTGGCGGTTGCTGAGCTCCAAGTCCTCCAGGCTGCTCAGCAGGTCAGCTGTGGTGGGCCTGGGGGCAGGGAAGGTCCAGGGTCACTGCCCACAGCCCTGGCCTCCTTTCCCCAGGTCGGGGTAGGTGTTGGTGGCGGGGAGATGCGGCTCTTCTAGAGAAAGAGAAATAGGAGACTGCCCCACTCTCCCTGAGCTATTAGCACAGCCTGTGTCCCTCACCCACTTCCCGAAGGACCCCAAGCCCTAGGCCAGGCCCTGGGCCCTAGGCAGGCTGGAGGGCATGGGCAGGGGGAGGGCAGGGAGGGGCTGAGGATAGGTACAACTCAGGTCTGGGGTCTTCGCCTCCGAAGCTCTCCAGATTGGCTGGATCCTCAGCTTCTGAGCATCCTGGAGGGAGACAGACAGAGGGTGGTGGGTTCCCAGGTGGCCTGAGATGTTGGATTGCTCCAGGATTCCGGCCTTGATCTTCCTTTGGCCTCCATCCTCAGATTCACTCTGGGTGATCCCATCTGCTCCTGGGGCTGCAATTATACACACCATCCAGAAAGCCTCTTGCTCATGGGTACCTTGAGCTCAGACTGGATCTCCCCATAGCCCCCAACCACCCCACATTCATCATGCCCAACACTGGGCAGCACCTCAACTGCCCCAAACTTGTCTGTCCTCCCAGTTCTCCCACTCACCCAGCCAGCCCCTGGGCTGTCCTGCCTCCCTCACTCCTCCTGCCTCAGGCCTCACCTTCTCCCCCTGGATCCTCACCACAGCCCTACTCCCTGGATTCCTGGCCTCCAGCCTCTCCTCCCCGGGAGCTGACCTGCCCCTTCCCTGCTCACAGCCTGGTTGGAGGAGGTTCAAGAGAATAACAAGAAAGCTATATTTTTTTACTTTTGTTTTGTTTTTATAAGCCTGGAGAAATAGAACATGAACACTTTTTTGTGGAGCACCTCCTGTGTGTGAAGACTTTGGGGTAGAATGGTGAGCAAACCAGCCAACCAAACAGCAGGGCAGGTAATGAGTCAGATAATCAGATTTCTGCAGGGGAGGACTACAGGTCTGTGCTGAGGGAGCTGGACAGAAAGGGACCTTAGCCTGCAGCATCCCAGGCCTTCCCCACCAGGGCTTCCCTATCAGGTGTGAAGGATGAGGGAAGACACGGAAAGTTTAGGCTGAGAAACAGCCTGAGCTGAGGCCAGGCCAGAGCGGGGCAGTGCCAGCAAAAAGACCAGAGGGACCGTGAATGCAGGGACTAGAGTACAGGGAGGGGCCGGCTTGATGATGATGATGGAGATGATAATGAGAGGTAGGAGGGGCCTCTGTAACCGGGCTGGTGTTAGGAGGGGTTGGAAAGAACCCGTGAGGAAAAAAACAAACAAACCCCAAAGCTCAGGGCAGCTGGGAGGCAGTCATGTCATGGAGGCGCCTAGAAAGCCAAACTCACAGCTCCAGGTTAGAGCAAAGGTCTCTGGAGTCCTGCCCCATCCCCTGCTCTGCCCCTGGGTGGGAAGTTCCCCACACTGTCTGACCCTGGGCCTGCCTGCTTCATTCTATATATAACAATCTCACCAGATGGCAGTTGCTGGGAGGTCAGGGTTCCCTCAAAGGCGGTCTCCTCTTCCAGCTCTAATCCCCTGTATCAAAGGGATGAGGCTTAGAGCTCCCTGCAACAACCTGCCCACTCCTGACCAGCCACTGGCAGGGGGATTGCGGGTGATGGGAGGTGACAGGTCAGGTGAGAGTGAGCACCATGGGGAGGAAGGTGAGGCCAGATGGCAAGCGCCAGGGGCCAGATGGAAAAGCAGGAGGGGCAAGGACTCAGTTTGGAGGAGGGATGGGGACAGGCCTCTGTCAGCCCCTTAACGATCACCCTTCTCCTCCTTCCAGCCCATTTTATTTCTGCCTCCCCATTTCAGGCACTTTGTCCTCAGACCCCCCCGCAACCCCATCTCTACTTTTCTCTCCTCCTCAGCTTCCTTCCAACTACAGCAGGTCGCTGTGCCCAAAGGGTGCTGGCTGCAGTAAGCAGGTATGAGGTTAGATCTTAAGAAGGGTTTCCTGGGGGAGGGGGGAGGTGCGGGGACCCACCCATCCAGCTGACAGGCAGCAATCCAGTCCCGCATGATGACCAGGAAGGTGTCCAAGTCCACAGTGGCCTGAGGGCCCTCGCCATTGGGGTCCAGGCTGCAGGCCAGTGTTTGGAGGCGTGCATCCTGGGGGCCCCGTCCCGTCACAGCCTCCAGGTAGGCTAGTACATGGGTCACAGCCACAGTGCCTGGGGATAAAGCAGGCTGTGAGGGAGTCTGGGGCAGGTGAGGGGTGGGGGATGGGGATAGGCAATGGCTTTGAAGTGGGACGACTGGCTGGGCTGGTGGCACCCCAGCACCATGGCCCTTGGGCAATGGGGCCCAGTCATCCCCACCTCAGAAGATGGACGAAAGAGGGCCAGCTGTGCCCCACCAGGTCCACAGTGGCTGCCTTTCCTCCCTCTCCCAGGCCCCAAAGCCCCACCTTCCTCTGTTAATGTTCCCCAAGTTTCCTCCCCTCACTGTCCTTGTCCTGAAAGGCCTCCATCCCCTTATCCATTTCCTTCCTGAAGCTTCCCACAATCATCCACTTCACCGTAGCCCATCCCTCTCACTACGGCTCCCCAGTTCCTAGCCGCCCATCTCCATCCCTCATAATTCCTTGATTCTCTGACCTGTCCTCTGGGGGTCACAAGCTTCAAACGTGGAGTTGAGTATTTGTTCCTCTAAGCTGAGCGGTGTCCCCAGGCTCCCCTCCTCTGGCTGGTCCCAGAGGTACACTGAGGAGACAAGAGGGCCAGCCCACCTATGAGGAGGGGGGATGATGAAGAGCAAAGAGGGGTGACCCCAGGTCCTGGCTCCTGCAGAGGGGAAGGAATTCATTTCAAGCTGCCTGGAGTTTGGGCTGGTGGGGAACCGCAGGAAGCTTTGGGTGGCGGCGCAACGTGAGGGTCTTTGAGTCACCACCCCCATCCCCTGACCTGGGAATGTGGGCCCCATCTTTCAGGCCAGGAAGTGCCCCTGCTGTTGAATCCTTTGTGTTCAATCGGCTCAGGAGGCCAGATACTGAACAAATAGTCTGAGTACAGCCTTTCCTCCTCTCTTCCCCTGCTTCCCAGGCTCGGCTCAGAGGGGGCTAAGGGTGGAGGAGGGCAAAGAAGAGAGGATTCTGGGAGAAGCCGAGGGTGAAGGTGGGCCCAGGAGCCAGGAACAATCCAATATCGCGCGGGCAGCCTGGATCGATCCCTCCCGGCTGCATCTCCGGTCTCCCAGCCTGCCTTGGGGCTGGGTCTCTCTCCTTCCCACATCCCTGAGGCTGGCGTCATCAGTGCCCACGGCCTGGGGCCTGAAACGAAGGGGGATGGGGCAATCCAGGCAGGGTGGGTGGGTGGGGAGCAGTTAGGAGCTCAGAGTCCAGCTTCATGACTGTGGGCAAGTCTTTTCTCCTTTTGGAGCCTCAGTTTCCCCACCAGTAAAATGGGTGGATAGAGTGATCTCCCCTCCCCAGGGCTGGGAGGGCTAGGTCTATGTATTTGAAGAGCACCCCCTCTCCCCTGCCTCTGCACAATGTGAATATCCTGGGGTCTGTTTGTCCACTGCTGTATCCACAAATAACAGGCACTCAACAAATGCTCTAAGATATAGAAGGAGCCTATATATTCTCTACCCTAGGACCCACTGGGCCAGCCCAGCCTCTTTCCCAGGGCTGGAAGTGACTTATGAGACTCCCTGCCCTGACCCTGGACAGCTGGGTACAGCAGAGGGCCAAGCACAGGCTGCAAGGTCTGACAGACTCAGGGGGCAATCTGGGCAAGAGACTCAGGCTCTTGGAGCCTCAGTTTCTTCCTCCGGAAAACGGGTGGTGGGGGGTGGTTACTTCGCTCCTGGAGAAGAGATGAGATAAAATCTGGAAAGTTTCCTGGCAGAGGACCTGGCACATGGTGGAAGCTCAATAATAAAACTGAACATTTATTCAGGCTTTAATAGGAGCCAGGCCCCTCCTGAGCATCTTACACGAACCATGGTGGCTGCTATTATTAGCCCCATTTTAAAGATAAGGATACTGAGAGACGGGCAAGTTAGAAACTTGCCCAAGGTCACATGTTCAACATATGAGTGCCCTTTCTCATCCCTCTGATTCTTCAAGCGTTCTTTGTAGTGAGCTAAAATTTGTCCCCTTGGGTTTGAACTCATGCTTCTAGGGAAGGGGAGCGGGAATGTATAGTTAGGGGAGACACCTCCTCTCACTGTGCCCCCATGTTATGGAGGAGGACCCTGAGGCCCAGTGAGGTCACCCAGGACTGGCTGGGTCCAGATGTCGTGGGATCTGAGGATCTGCATGTATCTACAGTGCAGATGTGACACTCTGCCTCCTGGGGCCCCTCAGGAAGATGTCACTCGGCTTCTCTCCTGTCTTCTTTCCTTCATTTCCTTCCTCAGTGTCTCTACCTCTGTCTCTGTCCTGTCCCTTTTCTAGTTTTTTCTCTCTGGCTCTTTCTCTCCATCCTCCTCCCCATCTCTCTGTCCCCTGAGTCCCGCCTGCCTGTCTCCATGTCCACCGCTCCCATTTTCTTCCCTGTCTCTGTGCTTCTTTCCCCACAACTCAGCGACTCTCCGTTCCCTGAGCCTTCTCTCTCCCTCCTCCGCTGTCTCGTCTCTTTCCCCCCCTGCCTTCCTCGGTCTCCATCCCTTCTGGGTGTGTTCCTCCCTTTCCTTCGGGAGCCTCCCAAAGCTGGCTCAGCCCTTGGCCATGGGTTCCTCGGTGGCCGCACGCCCTCTGCTGGCGGAGACGAAGTTTAGATGTTTAGATGTTGGTCCCTCGGTCAGGCTGCCCTCGCTTCCCGAACCCTGTGTCTGCCTCCTACCTGCTTATCTGGAGAGCCTCCTGAGGCCAGAGTCCAGGCCTGCTAGGAGCCTCTAAGAAAGGGGTCTTGCCTCTCCTCTAGGGTGGGAGTCTCCCTCGGGCTCTCTCACTTAATAGATGAGTTTCAGAAAGGGCAACCCAGCATCTTCCTCTCGAAGCCGCTTTCACACCCCTTTGGTCTGCATCCATCCAATTATTCAAGGACTTAGCAATTGGGTTCCTATTACATGTCAGGCATTGCTCCAGTGCAGCGTGACCAACAGGGCAGCCGCTGGCCCCAGTGGTTCTTGAGACCTGAACTGTGGTGAGTGTAAATTGAGATGTTCTATTAGTGTAACGTACACACCAGATTTTGAAGACTTAGTATGAAAAAAAGAGAATGACTCCAACACATTTTTATATTGTATGCTGAAAGGATACTGTTTTGGATATATGAGGTTAAATAAAATCTATTATTGCCATTCATTTTGTCTGTTTCTTTTTTTTTTTTCTTTCAATGTGGCTACTAACAAAATTTTAAATTACATATATGGCTCGCAAGTTGACCAGCGCAGCTCTAGGGACTGGGAATACCAGAGTGAATAAAACCGAGGCTGCCCTGTGGAGCTCATGTTCTAGTGGGGGAGACAGAGTCTAAACAGACAGACAAATAGATGTCAGTGCTATGAAGAGAAGTAAAGCAGGAAAGGGGAGAGAGTGCGACAGGGCAGCTGCTTTACAGAAAGCAGAGATCTGAATGAAGTGAGGGTAGCCTGTGGGTCACTGGAGAGGGGGCTCCAGGCAGGGGGCACAGCGCATGCAGAGGCTTCTACTCTCGCAGTCTGGCCTCCCCAGAGCAAATGAGATAAGGTGTCCAGGCAGGTGGGCACACAGCAGGCACTTCATCCAGGATCCCTCCCTGCCGCCCACCCTGCCTTGAGGTGGAGGCTCAGCCACCCCAGGCCACCTCTCCCAAGTCCCCGAGTCACAGCCTGGTGCCCCATCCACCCACTCCTCCCTCTTCATCCTCCCACAGGATAAACAGGGACGCAGCCACTTACCTTCGGCAGCGGGGCCATCCGCCTGGCTCTCTGGCAGGTCCATGGGCCACCCCCGCTGCTCTGCAGCTGCTGGCAAAGCTAACAGCTCCCCCCCATCACTGGGAGGGACCGAAAAGGGACCAGCTTCTTCAAGTGATGCTGGAAGGACAAACAGGGGAATGGCCTCTTCAGACCAGCCACCCGCGGATGGAGACCTGCCCTGCCCCACCTGTGCCCCAGGCCGCTCTGGATTCTCAGAACCAGTTTGCCTACCCCTGCCTGGACCAGTGCAGCTCCCACTCAGACTTGTTTTATGGACTGGAGGTGTGAGCTGGGAAAATGGGGGGCCCAAGGAGTGGGCGGCAGAGATCAAAGGGGGTAGGGTCACTCCTTCCTGCCATCCCTCCTCCTCGCAGTTTGTCAAGTTCCCCAGCCCTGTCCCTCCTGCCCAGTGACCCTCCCCTGACCCTTCCTCTCCTTCCCTATGGCCCCAGGTCAGGCCTCAGCCTCTCCCCCTGGGCCCTTGACCCAGCCTCCAACCCAGCCTCCTGACTCCAGTCTCCTGCCCCAATCCATCCTCACAGGGCCCCAGAGCTACCTGCCCCGCCCCTGCTCAATGTCTTTCCACAGCGCCCAAGCACCCCGTGGACAAAGCCTAGCCCTTGGACTTGATATCGAAGGCCCTGCATGGCCTGATCCCACCTGTCTACCCGACCCCAAATCCCACTTGCTGCTCCAGCAACTCTGAACTGTGTGCTGTTCCCCAAACTGAGCCAGTTCTTCCCACCTCCAGGTCTCTGCCTGGGACATCCTCTTCTCTGGCCCTTCCTGTCTCAGCTCCCATGTCCCCTCCTCTGGAAAACATTTCCGAAAGAGGGGCTGTCCCTGGGTTCTCACACCACCCTGGGCTACTGACATTCTTGCCCTATCAGCTTGTATTTGGAACTGCTGGCTTCGCCTGTGAGTTTGATCCCCACCTCTCTCCTGCTCCCAGCCCTCCCATGGCTCCCTAGTGCCCTCAGGACTAAGTCCCAGCCCCTCAGGCTGGTGCAGCACAGAGTGGTCCCTGAAACTCCTGGCTTCTTCTTGTCACTTTTCTCTCCACTGGCCAACCTCCAGGTCCCTCACGGCCCATATAGGGACTCAGCATCTTCCCATGGTCCTCCCAGGCCCAGGCTCCCAGCTCCTCTGGGGAGCCTTCCTTGAGTCCCTAGAGCAGTTAGGGACTCCCTCCTTTGTGCCCTGACAGTGCCCTGTCCTGCTTCCATCATACCCAGGTTGACCATACGACTTACTGTCCCAACTCCAGGACACTTTCAAGAGTGAAAGGGGAGCTACGAATAATGACAACAGACAATGGTGCCCATATAAAGCTGAACTGGGCACACTTGGGCACACGGTCAACATACGGTCACCTGGGGCTTGTCTGTCCTCACCCTGCCCACTCAGCCCCCCCTTTCCTCACCAAGTACTCCCCACGCCCTGCTCTCCCTGGTGCCAGACGGGGTCCACAGCTGTGGAGTGCACACTTCCTGGTGGCTTTTAGAAGGTTCTAGAAAAAGGGGTCTTTCAAGAGAGACCCTTCCAGAGTGTGGACCAGGCTGGTGGGGTACAGAAGGGGGGTGACGGCTGTGGGGCCTGAGTGGGGAAGGGTCCCTGCGAGCAAGGGGGCTGACAGGCCCTGGGAGCCTCTGACAGGGTTTGGGGGACACACTCCTGGTGAAGGACCGAGGGAGGCTCTGGGGGACCTCAGGGGTCTTTGACGGGGAGATTCTAGCAGGAGGAGGACCCAAGCAAGCATTGTGGGGATTTCAAAGGGGTCTCTGACTGGATTTCTGGGGAGTCTCCGGATTTCGGGGGAGGGCGTCGGGGAATCTGACAGGATTTTGGAGGGGAATCTGACAGGATTTTTGGTGGGTTTGAAAAGATTTCTGGGGACCTCTGGCAGGACTTGGGGGGAGGGTTCTGATAGGAGTTGGGAGGAGCGAAACAGGGTTTGAGGGGGTGTCTCTGACAGGCTCTGAGGGAGAAGTCTGACAGAATTTCTAGAAGATTCTGACAGGATTTCAGGGGTCATCTACAAGATTTCCTGGGGGGGTTCCTTTCAGTATTTCTGAGGGGATCTGGTCAGGATTTCAAAGACTTTTAACAGGCCTTGGAAGGCCCTGATATTGGGGACTCTCCCCTAGGATTTGGGGGCTCTGCCAGGATTTCAGGAGGGGCTCTGACTCGGCTGGTCCGGGGAACCTCGCCACGGCCAGGGCGCACCTGAGACTACGTCCCAGTCTAGGGACACAGCTGAGGGCCACGAACGACAAACAAACGGCACCTGGGTCGTTGAGGAGATGCGCGTGCGCTGTCCCCGCCCGGAAAAGCGAAGGCGGTGGGGTGGGACCGAGAGCGCGCGCGGCGTCTCAGAGCTCCTCCCCCGACGCAGGCGCACACGGGGGCCAGGCGTACGCTGGTGTAGTCGGTTACCTGTAAGGCCGCGCATGCGTAGGGCTGCCGGGGCGCGCGACCGGGCTCGTGGAGCGGGCGCATGCGTATTGGCCGAGCGGGCGAAGGGTGAAGGGACTACAGCTGCCGGGAGAGGGCGGCGGAGGCTGCGTCACCTGCGCTGGAATCTTCTCTACGCCCTTAAGCTTCGGTGAAATGGGCCCAAGCAAGGGAAAGTTGGCCTGAGGGACCCCTAGTCCATCCCCTACTTCTTATCAGTCAGCAAGTCGTTCCCCTTTTGCCCTCTGTTCCGTGCCAGGTTGCCGATCACCGTCACAATGATGCCCTGCCCTGTCCTGCCTCACCACTCTCGTGCCTTTTTGTGGCTCTAGTCACCATGTATTAATAGGTCCCCGAAGGATTCTTTCCCAAACCGTTTTATTCATTCCTTTTAGGAGAGAGTGGAGGAAAAATAGCCTCACCTTTTCTGGCTAGAGCGAGGAAGAGAATTATATCCCAAACTGACTCCTAAGGAGGGGCATTAGGGGTAAAAGATGTCCCACGCCTTCGGCCTCTTTGCTAGCCTAGACACAGAAAAGGAATCATTTTGCATTCTCGCGTTCATTCCATCAGTATTCGTTCAAGTGTTACTTCCTCAGAGAGGCTTTCCTCTGACACACTGCCTGTAATTCAGACCCCCATCTCTCTACTTACTCTTTTTTTATTGGTCCTCGTGGCACGTCTCGCCACGTGACATATTCTATATTTGTGTACTGTCTTTGTCACCCCCCACTAGAATGTGAGCTCTGAGCAGTAGGAGGCTGTTTGGGGACTAGAACATGGCTGGCCCAGTGTGGGCGCTCAAAAAATTTTCGTTGAGTGAATGAATGAAGGGACAGAATCCGTGCCTGGTAACTACTGGTCAGTGTAGAGTGATGATAAGGCTGGAGTCAGACATTCTTGGGTTTGAATTTTGGCTCCATCACTTCCTACCTGTAACCTTGGCACAATGGCTTACCCTCTCTGAGCCTCAGTTTTCCTCCCAGAAATGGAGATAATAATTGCTTCTTAGGTTACCTTGAGGACTTAAGGTGGTAATCCTTGTTAATTGATAGTTATTATTTTGGCTGTTAGGTGGCAGCTTGTTGTAAGACCTGGGAAAGAACCTGTTTGACAGGTGATGTGGTGAATGGTTAACAGTGTGAGATAGGGAATCAGGCAAACCTAGTGCCATTGCTCTGTGACTTTGGCAAGTGATTTCACCTCTCTGAACCTCAGCTTCTTCCCTGAAATGGGAACAAGTAATATCCACTCTATGGGGTCTTATGAGAGTTCAATAAGAATGTTTGCCTAGAGTTTTCTTAGCCCTGGCTGGTAAGTGTTGGACGTCGTTAACTTTATTAGTATAATTTCATTCTTTCATTTTATTCCTTCAGTATTTCTTATTTTTTTCCTTTTTTTGAGGAAAATAATTTTGTAAAACATAAAATAATTAAAAAACCATTTTATAGTATAGTTATACATAAAGTGCTAAATCTTAAGTTATGCCTCAATTAAATTTTTATAGAGTAATACATTAATGAAACCATCCATATAAAAAAAGAAAGTATTGCCTGCAGCCCAGAAATCTCCACACTTCCTCTTAATAATTACCCTCCAAAGGTAACCGCCTTGAATTATGGCCTCTTTTGCTCAACGTTATATTTATAGAATTCATCATGTAGCAGTAGGTCATTTATTTCACTGCTGTGTAATATTCCATTGTATGAATATGCCACGACTGAATCATTTTACTCTCGATGGACATTGGGTTGTTTCTGCTTTTTGGCAATTATGTATACTGTTACTATGAATTATTTATCCAGATTTTCTTTAATTACTCTCAGTAATGTCAGAGATCTAGCAAATCTTTTGTTAGGTTTATTCCTAGGTATTTTGTTTGTTTTGCTAATGCAAATCATATTTTTAAAAATTGCATTAAAAATCTTTTTGTTCCTAATGTTTAGGAATATAATTGATTAGGGTATATTAATCTTATACACAGTGAAGGGTAGCAGAATATGCCACCCCAAAATATCCAACTATGGCATAAGGATCATTTTGAACTGAACACAATTGAGAAGAAGCAATTACAAGAAAAGCTCTCTGCCCTTCCCTATTTGCCTAAAAGCTGGATATAAATTTGTTTTGTTTGTTTGTTTGCTTTTTGACTGCACCATGTGGCTTGCGGAATCTTAGTTCCCCGACGAGGGATGGAACCCATGTCCCCTCCAGTGGAAGGTTGGAGTCCTAACCACTGGACAGCCAGGGAATCCCCATGGATATAAATTTGTAAAGGTGTTCCCTCTCCCCTCTCTACCAGGAAGGACAAAAGTTAATAACTCTAGACCCTTGTCCACCCAGACACAGCACCAGCAGTCTCCCCAAGGGTACCCCCTACCCTTGTTGCTAACAGCATAGATTACTTTTGCTTGTTTTCATACTCCGTATAAGTGGAACCATATAGTATATACTCTTTTGTGATCTGGTTCTTTTGCTCAATTGTTGTGAAATTCAGCTATACAGTTGCATATAGTTGTAGATCAGGAAATCTTTGCCTTTATTGGGAGTATTTAGTTCCAGTTACTTAAAAAAAAAAACCTTCATTTTGAAAAACCTCAAATATATACAAAATGAGCAGAACAAAGCCCCATGTATCCAACACCCAGCTTTAACAATGGTCAACAGTCTGCCATTCTCTTATTTATACCTGTACCCTCATCCCACTTTATATTGTCATTTATTTTTTTAACATTTCTTATTTTCAGGTAAACTTTACATGTGTTAAAATGCACGAGTCTTAATAGAACAATTCTGATAAAGTTCCACTTAGTTTTAATGTAATACTGCTATTTTTCTTTAGATCTACCATTTTGCTATTTGTTTTATATTTCCCCCATCTAATCTGTTCTGTGTATTCTCTTCTGGCTTTCTTTTATATTAGTCAAGTTTTTTTGTTTTTTTCTCTTCTGTTATGTTTTATTCTTCTTCTTCTGTTATGTGGATGGTTATGTTCTTTTATTCTTTTTTTGGTGGTTTTCCTAGAGACTACCATAGGCATCCTTGGCTTATTAGAGTTCTACTTTAAATTAGTACTTTTATCATTTCTTGGACTACGTGAGGACCTAACAACACTTTAATTCCATTTAGCTCCTCCTGCCTGTTGTCTTGCATTTTATTTATTTAATTTATTTATTTATTTTGGCTGCACCGAGCAGCTTGTGGGATCTTAGTTCCCTGACAGGGGATTGAACACTGGGCCCTTGACAGTGAGAGCACCGAGTCCTAACCACAGGAATTCCCTGTCGTTCATTTTAATTCTGCATATATTTTAAATTCCACAAGGTATTATTGTTATTGTTTTAAGCAGTCAGTATTCATTTAGATTTGGCACATACTTACCTCAGGGTTCTTTATATCTCCCCTCATTACCGAACTTTCATCTGGAGGCATTTCCTCCTACCTGACAAACTCTAGCATTTCTTTTTGTGCAGGACTGCTGCTGATAAATGTTTCGTTTCAGTTTGTCTGAAAAAATGTCTTTATTTTCCCATTACTTTTTTTTTTTTTTGGCTGCATTGGGTCCTAGTTGTGGCGTGCGGGCTCTCTCATTGAGGCGTGCGAGCTCAGTAGTTGTGATGCGTGGGCTTAGCTGCCCTGGAGCGTGTGGGAACCTAGTTCCCCAACCAGGGATTGAACCCGTGTTGCCTGCATTGGAAGGCGGATTCTTTACCACTGGACCACCGGGGAAGTCCCTTTACCATTACTTTTTTTTTTTTTTTTTTTTTTTTGTGGTACCCGGGCGTCTCACTGCAGTGGCCTCTCCCATTGCAGAGCACAGGCTCCGGACGCGCAGGCCCAGCGGCCATGGCTCACGGGCCCAGCCGCTCCGCAGCATGTGGGATCTTCCTGGACCAGGGCACGACCCCGTGTCCCCTGCATCGGCAGGCGGACTCTCCACCACTGCGCCACCATGGAAGCCCCCTGCCATTACTTTTGAAGGATATTTTCACTGGGTATGATATTCTAGATTGACGATGGCTTTCTTTCAGCCTTTTGACTGTGTCACTGAATTGTTTTCTGACTTCCATTTTTTTTCCTATTTAAAACTCAGCTGTCTGTCTTATTTCCTCTTTGAAGTAAAGTGTCCTTTTCCTTTGGCTGCTTTCAAGATTTGTTGTTTTAGGTTTTCATAGGTTTTAATGTGATATGCCTAAGTGTGGTTTCTTTGTGTTTATTCTGCTTGTGGTTCCTAAAGCTTGAATCTGTGAGTTGATGTCTCATCAATTTTGTAAAATTCTTGGCTAGTGTCTCTTCAAATGTTGCTTAGTACTCTTTCTCTTTTCTCTCTACTTCTAGGACTTCAGTATATGTTTGAAAGTCTTTTTCACCATGACCAGTATGTCTCATATGTCTTTTGTATATTTTCCATCCTTTTTCACTGATTCAGTCTGGCTATTTCTACTGACCTGTTTCCCACTGTGTCTAATCTGCTGTAAAACCCATCTGCTGAATTTTTAATTTATTTATAAGTTCTAAAATTTACACTGGATTCCATCTCCTCCCCACCCCCTTTTTAGGTTCCGGTTCTCTGATGAAATTCTCCATCTTTTCATCTATTTTTTTGAGCATATTAATCATAGTTACCTTAAGGTCTGTGTCTGATAATGCCAGTATCTGGATCACCTATGGATGCATACTTCTATTGATCTACAGACAGGGAAACATCGATTTCCCCAGATGCCAGGTGTGGTTAAGGTTATGGAATCCCCATGGACTGCTAGAGGGAGTAGGCTTGTGAGAACATTCTACCTAATCAAAATAGGTAGATGCATCCCCTACAACCCAGCAATTCTTTTACTGGTTATAGCTCCCCAGATCCCTCCTGCCCTCCTTCTGGACCACAGGGGGACATATATACTAATGTTTATTGTAGCGTTATTTGTAATGGTGGGAAGTCAGAGGCAATTCAGTTGTGCATCACTGAGAGTGTGGAAAGGTTACATGTGGTGAAGACTGACCATGGAATTTATTAAGTGGATTGGATGGATATTGGATGTACCAATGCAATATGGAGGAGTCTTAAAGAGGGTGCTGAAAAAAAAAGCCCCGTAAGAATGACATGTGTAATACCACCTATGGAAATTACAAATACATGCATAAAAAGGAATGATCATATTTAGCAAGAATATGTACTGTTAGAAGCTGATGTGTGTCCTCCCAAAATTCATATGTTGAAGCCCTACCCACTGGTACTTCAGAATACAATCATATTTGGAGACAGATCTTCAAAGAGATTATTAAATTAAGATGAGGTATCTAAGATGGGCCCTAATCCAGTATGACTGATACCCTTACAAGAGGAGGAAATTTGGACACAGACATGTGTGTGCATGAGAAAAGACCACGTGAAGACACAAAGAAAAGATGGCCATCTGTAAGTCAGGGAGAGAGGCCTCAGAAGACACCTAACTGGCCGACACCTTGATCTCAGACTTCTAGCTCCAGAACTGTGAGAAAATAAATTTCTGTTGTTTAAGTCACCCAGTCTGTGGTTTTTCTTATGGCGGTCCTAGCTGACTAATACACTTATCAAAAACACAAGAAATAGTGTCAATGGTGGGAAAGTGAATGGGACTGGGGGGTGGGTAGAGAAGGTATGGAAAGGCCAGTCAAGTTCTGATATTCTCCATGAGGACATATTGATGCTTATTTGGAATAATCAAAAACCTATTTTTTTTCGAAAGGAAGTTCTCTTTTATTTATGCCCACACATTGCTAGTTTCCTGAATGTGCTGAGTCTCTCTGTGGAGTGATCCAACCCTGAAGCTGGGCTTCGAGGGAGAAAGTGCATGTTGTGTCTGCACCCCTACAAGACGCAGCACCATAAAGACCCTGATGTGCCTTCTCAATTTTTTTTTTTTTGCCCACACAGCGTGGCGTACAGGATCCTAGTTCCCCAATGAGGGATCGAACCTGCGCCCCCTGCAGTGGAAGTGTGGAGTCCTAACCAGTGGACCGCCAGGTAAGTCCGTCAATGGTGGGTCTTGAGAGAGGGGTCTTGGAGGGAATAGGGGGTGCTTTGAGGATGGGGGATGGGGGCACAGTGGCAGGGCACCCAAGACAGGGTCTCTGAGCTTCCAGGTTTGGCTGAGGCAGCAGGCCTGGCTTGCAGAGTTAGAGTCTGAGGTGACGCTCATGGAGGGACAGACAGAGGGACAAAGGGAGAGAGACACAGAGCAATTCGAGATGGAGTCAGCATGTAAATTGAGTGTCAGGGAATGAAAAGACAAAGATGAGAGAGTGGAGACAGGTGGATGTAACAGAGATGGGGCTGGAAACAGACTTGGGGGCTGGAGGTGACAGGGTCTGGACAGAATAATGGCCCCCCAAAGATGGCCCCTCTCTAATTCATGGAACCTGTTTAATATGTTGTCCAGGTGGGCTCAATCCAATCCCATGAGCCCTTCAAGGCAGCGAACTCTCTCCTGCTGGAAGAGGAAGAGGAAAGCATAAGGGAGATGGGGCAGAAGGCAAATACAGAGAGATTCCACGTGTGAGATTTGAAGTATGGCATCCACATGCAAAAACCGGAGAGAGACCTCTAGGAACCAAGTGTGGGTGGCCCAGGTGACAGCCAGCAAGGAAGCAGGGACCTCAGTTCAACCCCAAGGGACTTGATTGTGCCAACAACCTGAATGATCTTCGAAGCAGAGCTGTCCCAGAGCCTGCAGGTAAGAACCCCGCTGGCTAACACCTTGATGTTGCCCTTGTGATACCTGCACAGAGGACCAGCCCAGCCATCCTGGATTTCTGACCTATAGATCAGTGAGAGGATACATTTGTGTTGTTTTAAGTTGCTACATTAGCGGTCATTTTTTGCGGCAGTAACAGGAAACTAATGCAAGGGCAGAGTGGACAGACAGGACTGGAGTGAAAGAGCTGGGAGCTGGAGGGCAGACAGAACTGGAGGTGACAGGGATGGGGACTGAGGATACTTATGGGGCTGGAGGTCACAGCGTTGCTCAGTCAGAAGACAGACGGCGTGTGAATCAGAAAACAGCACAGAGACATTGGCAGGAACTAACATCTCAGCCAGATGTCATGCTGAAGGTTAAGGTTGGGGGGACTTGCCATGGCTTGGCTGGCTGAGGCCTGAGGACAGATCTCCAAAGGAGACAGTGCTGCTGGATGTAAGAAAAAGTTTAATTTCCATATGGTGCCTGGGGCGGGGTCTGGTGGGGGGGTACGTGCAGGTGTTCCCCGGTCCCCCCCTATAACTGCTGGGAGGGCCTGAGGATATACAGGAAGTGGGTCTTGCGGGCAGGCAGCCTGGCATGAGAGATCTGGGTCCCCTGTTTGAGGACGTCCTCGCGGGTCCCCTCTCGGAGCCCATCCCGGATGGCCTGCAGGCGGTGTCGCTTCTCACTGAGCCAGTGGTCGCTCTCCTGGGCATCCTGGTGGGACCTCCGCCGTGGCAGCTTCATGATCCAGAAGGCCATTCGGGGGTGGGGTTCTGGGTGGAAGCTGTCCACGGCCTTTGGGACAGGCACCAGGGCCTCCTTCTCCTCTATCTTGGGTACCTGGTGAAGAGGGACAAGGAGACCCTCTCAAACTCCAGGTGACAGCCTCAAGATGCTCCCCTGGCATAGTCAACCCACTTTGCCACCTATGGGGTGCTTTGGGAATTAAAAGCTCACCCTGCAGTTTACAAAACACTCGGGTTTATAAGCGCTTTAGAATTAAAAATACTCTGAGGTTTATAGAATACTCTGGGTTTGAAAACACATTTTGGAGGTTTCAGAAGCACTTTAGGATTGAGCATTCCCTGAGGTTTAGAAAGCAGTTTGAAATGTACAAAGCACTTTGGGATTAAAGAATCATGACCACAGTTGCAATATGTGATCCTTGACTGAATCCTGGATCAAACATCAATCACATCAGCTCTTGTGGACAGCTTTTCATCCAGCAGGGACATTTCAATGTCTGTTTGGTCCTTGCTACTCAAAGTGAGGGTTGTGGACCAGCAGCGTCAGCATCACTTGGGAGCTTGTTAGACATGCAAATGAGCGGGCCCCACCCCATCCAGACCTACTGAATCAGAGTCTAAATTTCAGTACGTTGAGGTTTGGGAAGTCCCATAGGAGATGGTTACAGGTTGAATTGTGTCTCCCCCACTCTCCAATTCATATGTTGAGGTCCATTAGGACCCTAGTAGCTCAGAATGTAATCTCGTTTGGAAATAGGGTCACTATGTAGTTTTCATTAGTTAAGATGAGGTCATTAGAGTGGGCTCTAATCTGACTGGTGTTCTTATGCAAAGGGGAAATCTGGACATAGAAATGCACATAGGGAGAACCCCATGCAAAGATGAAGGCAGAGATGGGGATGATGCCTCTACATGCCAAGGAACGCTAAAGAATTGTCAGCAAACCACCAGAAGCTAGGGAAGAGGAATGGAACAGATTCTCCCCAACAGCCCTCTGAAGGAACCAACCCTGCTGACACCTTGATCTTGGACATCTAGCCTCCAGAACCATGAGACAATACATGTCTGTTGTTTAAGCCACCCAATCCGTGGGACTTTGTTACGGCAGCCCTAGAAAACTAATACAGAGATAATAGTCTGATTTCTTGGGTGTAAAAATGGGACTGTGGTAACACACAAGCGAATGCATTATTCTTAGGAGATATCTGCTGAAGGATTTAGGGGTGAAGTGTCATGATGTCAATAATTTACTGTTATGTGGTTCAAAAATAAAAAAGTAAAAAGAAAGTCAGTATGGTAAAATGTCACAACTGGAGGGGGTGTGGGTGCTACTTGCGTCTAGTGGGTAGAGGCAGGGATGCTGCTAAACATTGTATAGGGCACGGGACAGCCCCCTACAACAAAAAATTATCCAGCCGCAAATGCCAATGGTGCTGATGTTGAGAAACCCTGCTCTGTGGAAAAGTGGATACAGGTTTATGGTACTATTGTTTTTGCAACTTTTCTGTAGATTTGAAATCTTTAAAATAAAAAACTGGGAGTGTGTGTGGGAGAACCATGTGGGTTTGCCAAGCACTTGAGTGTTCTTACAACATTTTAGGATCAAAAAATAAGCACTTTGTGATTAGAATCACTCTTAGAGGTTTATGAAGGTGAGATACCCAAAGCATTTGGGGTTCATAAAGTACTTAGGAATTATTAAAAATCACATTTTGATGTTTACAAGGGAGAGATTTACCAAGCACTTTGGGATAGATTAAAAAATCCTTGGAGGTTTGCAGAGCACTTTGAGATCAAAACACACTTTGAGGTTTACGTGGGTGAATCTTACCAAACACTTGGAATGAAAAACACTGTTTCTGGCTTACAAAACCCTCTGGGGTTTGAAGCAAGCAAGGATGTACTCTGAGGTTGTAAACCTCATTTCTGAGAGCTGGTTAGTCCCTTTTGACAGATGATAAAACTGAGGCCCAGAGAGAGGGTGTCCAGCACAGAGGGAGTGGGAGAGTCAATTCATCTTTTCCTCCTAAACTACAGAAAGTGTTTGGGCTTGGACACTTTGCTGGGGGCGTGTCCTAACCTTCCAGTCACCCTGCAAGCTCCCCTTTCCTGGTTCGATGGATGCCACCACCTTCTCAGAGATCAGCACCTCTCCTGTCTTGTTGTTGGTCACCTGTGAGGACCGGTAGGAGAGTAAGAAAAAACTTCTTTCCTCCTATGCCCTCCTCCCTGACAGATACTGCAGCTTGAGGGATCTTAGGGAGACTCCAGGAGGGACTTCCTGGCATAGGCACCTTGTCAATCTGGAGGTGGCTGGAGAGAGTTTTGTTTCCCAGCCTGTGCTTCTGGTTCTCTTCTTGGTGGTAGTTCCTAGGGAGGCCCCGGAAGTCCATAGGAGCAGAGAAGAAGCTGTCCATGCCCCACAGCAGGTCATCTTGGGGCTGGGGGAGGAATTGGTGAGCTACTGGACCTCCGGACTCCCCAGGATATCTGTAGCCTTGGCAGGATCCCCTTCTCTCTCCATCCTCTGACCCTTAGGGCCTAACCAGGTCACCTCCTTTCCCCATCTGTCCCATTACTTTCCTATTCCTGCCCCCATCTGTCTTCTGTCTCTCTGTCCCCATCCCTCTCTCCTCCTGTCTGTCTCTCTGCCTGTCTCCCTCCCTCTCTTCCTATCTCTTGGTCTCCCTGTTGCACGATCTCTCTGTCCCTTGACTCCTCTTTCTGTCTATCTTTCTATCTGGCCGCGACCCGTCTCCCACTCTGTCTCCCTGAACCCCTTCCATCCCTCAGTCACCATCTGCCCCGTCCCTCTTCTCTGTACCTCTTCTTTTCCCCAACACACGGCAGCGCTTACTTTCAGGAAAAGCCGGGTGAAGGCTTGGAGTAGACTCTGGAGACCTAGGAAACCCGAGGAGCTCTGCTGGGCGTCACCATCGCGGATCGGGGCTGCAGTGGAGGGGGACACCGAGGCAGAGGGGAGCAGCAACAACAGGACTAGCGGGTGCCACATTGCGGGACGGGCCGGGAGGCTATGGCAAGGGCAGGGGTCAGAGCCCCCCCGCCCCCCCATAAAGGCTCCGTCCCCTAAGTGCCCACACCCCCACGCTAGACAACAACTCCTTCCTATCCCTGGCCCAGGAACTCCGCACCCCACGCCCATTTCCCCCCCCTTATCTTCTGCTCCAACCCCCTCCATTGTGTCAGGCCCCTCC
This sequence comes from Lipotes vexillifer, assembly GCF_000442215.2. Classification (NCBI taxonomy): domain Eukaryota; kingdom Metazoa; phylum Chordata; class Mammalia; order Artiodactyla; family Lipotidae; genus Lipotes; species Lipotes vexillifer. The sequence continues at coordinate 932,595 of NW_006790237.1, read as the reverse complement.
CATCCCCTCAGGCCCGACTCTTCTGGGCTCTGCCTCACACAACAGATCTCGTTCCTCTCCTTCGCCCACATTCGTAACCAGATCTCGTTCCTCCTCACCTTCTCCCACGCCCTGCCCCTTCTTCTGGGACCCGCCTTTATACTAGACCACAGCCCGGTCACCGGACTCTCAGACTCTGGCCGTCCACGGACTGTTAAATCCAAACAGTTCTGATCTCGAGCCCAGGCCGGATACCTGGAGCGCTGAATGAGCTCCTCGAGGCCTAGACTCGCCTCTATTGTCTGACCACGCCCCCATTTGCTGACCTCACCCATGAGCCCAGCCCTCTATTGGACAGTCACGCCCTTAAGGGAAGGGCCACGCCCCTTGAGCCAGAGCCGGGCGTTGATTTCAAGTTCACACCCCCATAGTCAGACCACGCTCCTGTTGGTGGACCTCGGCACTGGAGACCCAGTGTTGCCCCTGTTCTCTGATCGTGGCCATCGTGCCGGAGTCACTCTGCAATCGCAGGTGGCCCCGCCCCTGTCTTAGAGCCCCGCCCCAGCACCTAGGCCACGCCTCTGTGCCCCAGATCTTGCCCCTAGCGCCCTCAGTTCCATTCCTAGGCTCTCTCTGCTCATGAAATACCCGTGTCCGAGCAGTCCTGATTATCCCACTGCTTAGTTTTGTATCTATCTATGAGAGTTTCTCCGTGTCCTTTTTCGTTTTCTCCAGGTTTTGAAACGATTAATACGCTCAATAGAGTGCAATGTAGGGACGCTGAACCCCGAGCCCTCTTCGGTTCCACTAAAAAGCTCAGCCCTCTCAAGAAACCCTAAATCCAGTCCTCTGTACCACCTTACAAGGAACCCGGGACCCGGGCTCCCTTTTTCCTCAGGACCCCAGAGTCTGGACCCCAGCCCCTCTTGTCTCTTGAGTTTGAACACTCAACTCCTCATCTTTAAGGGACCCTTCCTCTTTAAGGGGTATAATTACGGGACCCTCATCTTTTTCCTCAGGCACCAAGGCTCTCCCCGGGTCCTGGGAGAGCTGCCACCTCTAGTCCACTAGTGCGTGTGGATGCGGGAGTCTCCACCTTGGTGAACCTCCAATAAACTCCCAGTCGTCTTGCCCACGACCCTTAACTCTGATGAGGTCACAAGGAAACCAATCAATCAAAAGAAATCAGTGGAAATCAATCAAAAACCCATTCCCATACCTCTAGTCTCAAAAATATACTTGACGCTGAACCGGATTCTTTTGTGTTCCTATCAATCACTTCCACATCTCCAACACACAAACTACACTAGAGGGTAGCCAGGAGTCCAGGCCCCCAGACCATTCCTCCTCCAGACTCAGGAATCTTGGCCCCCAGTTTCCTCCTCTCTCAGATACAGACAGGTTTCCTGGTCCCCATCAATCCTCCCTCAGACCCAGGTGTCCAGACCCCCAATTCTCCTCCTCTCTCAGGGATCCAAGCATCAGAATTCCGAAATTCTCACCAGGCCTCAGCTAGACTTCACCTGTCTTTTCCCAAAGCAAAAATCCTCTCCCAGACTGTCACCGTCGGATCCCCCATCCCGCTGTCCGGCGCCCGGACCCGCCCCCCCTCCGGTCCCTCCCACTTTTCCCAAACAAAGCTCCCGGGCAACTTTCTCCCTCGCAGCGCCCCGCCCGCCCGCGGCTCCCCAGCCCCAGGCCGGGAGGTAGGTAGGAAGGCGCCGGCGGGAGTCGGGGATCCTGCTTTGGGGTGTGTGAGTTCGGGTGGGAAGTTATGCGTTATGAGTTGAGGTGTTTGTGGGACCGTCTCTGAATTGCTTGCAGCCCTCTTTTTGCCGGGGGGGCCCGAGTTTGCGCTCGTGACTGAGTCTAAGTGTGGAGTTGGAACTTTCGCCAGAGTTGGGGTATCTGTTGATGGGTCTGAGTTTGGGAGTGTGCGCCTGGGAGTCGGTGAGGATGGGGGACTGTGGGGGGAATGTCTGAGGAGGTATCGGTTTCAAGTGAGAAAGGGCCCCATGCTTGTTTCTGATCGAATTGGTTTGTGTGTGTCATTTGTGGGCGCCTGGTCCTCCTCATGGAGAAAGGAGGCCTCCTGGGTGGCAGAAGGGGGGGCTACGGTGCTTTCTGGATCTTCAGTCTTGTCTCTTTGGAGGTTTGGGGCCTGGGGCAGGAAATTAGTGGGGACCTTTCTGACTCAGCTCCTCTGTCCCTTTGTCTGGCCACATGGGGGAGAGCTGGGCTGGGATTTTGGCCTACGGGGGTCCTGAATGCCTCAGCGCCACTGGGCTCGGCCAGGGGTCTTTGTCTGTCTGGGCCGGAGCTCCGGGGTCCGAGGAAGGAGGGGGTTGGGGGCCTGGACTCTGGGGTCCTGGGAAAGCTGTGGAAGACGTGGAGCCGCCAGGGAGGCGGGATCTGACTGTATTGGAAAAAGTTTTCCCCTGTTCCCGGCCTCCGGAAAGTCACTGGGAACTTGAGTTGGATCCGAGCCCATGCCGCGGGGCGGCGGGGGGGGGGGGGGGGGGGGGGGGGGGGGGGGGGGGGGGGGGGGGGGGGG
>NW_006790237.1:927553-930042 GCF_000442215.2 Lipotes vexillifer | reverse complement strand
GGGGGGGGAGGGGGGAGAGGAAGGGGAGGGAAGGGGCGGGGCCGGGGGCCAGAGAGGAGGCGCCCTCGCTGGCCAGCCCCTCCCCTGATGGGGGTTGTGGGAAACTGGGGGAGGGGACGCCTGGGCCCTTTGTTCTGACTCTCCTGATGGCAGGGCGCCCCTGTCCCCCAGTCTGTGGTTCTGTAGGTTTTTCCTGGTCTTGGCTTGAGTTTGTGCCCTGAGTCTCTGTCCCCTTCCCTCTGGGTCTCTGTCCCCCGACACTGAGTCTCTGTTCCCTGTCTCTTGGTCTCTGTCCTCTCTCTCTAAGTCTCTGTCCCCCTCTCTCTGGATCTCCCCTCAGCCTTACTAGGGCCTGTGCCCCTCCTTCTTTTCTAGCAGCTGCTGCTCACATCCTGGCACCTGTTCTCGGGGTGGGACTGAGAAGATCTCACCCACGTCCCCCTTCCCTGCAACTAGGCTCTGACTCCTGTCTTCTTTAAACCAGTAATCCACACCCAAATTTTCAGCCCTCCTGGACCCTAGTCATTACTCTGGGGTCCTCAAGACTTCTTCACAATCCAGCCTCCCCTGAGAACACAGGAGAACGCTCTCAACCTAAGCTTCCCCAGAAATCCAGCCCCTTTCTCCTCCAGGACCCAGGAGTCCAGGCCCCCAGTCTCCTGCTTCCCTCAGATCCAGGAGTTCTGCCTGCAGCCCCCTCCTTTCTCAGACCCAGGGGTCCAGATCCCCGAAACTCTTCTCCCTCAGATCCAAGGGTCTGGGTGCCTCCAGCCTCCTCTCTCAGACCCAGCAGTCTGGACTTCTAGCCCACCCTGCTCTGAGGTCCCTCTGGGTAGGTCAGGGGAATGTTGCTGAACTCTGTGTTCCTCCAGGCCCAGATGGGGGAACCCCGGGCTGGGGCCCCCCTGGACGATGGCAGCGGCTGGACAGGAAGTGAGGAAGGAAGCGAGGAGGGCACTGGCGGCAGTGAGGGGGCGGGGGAAGACGGGGGCCCAGACGCAGAGGGTGTCTGGAGTCCAGACATCGAGCAGAGTTTCCAGGAGGCCCTGGCCATCTACCCACCCTGTGGCCGGCGGAAAATCATCCTGTCCGATGAAGGCAAGATGTATGGTGAGTCCAGCCCGCTCTTTTGCCTTAGCCCCCACTGGTTAATAAAAATATTAAGCAACACTGATGGACCTGTAAGCACAGTTCACATAAAAGCACATTGTATCCTCAGAATGACTCAGGTAGGAGTTAGCATCACCATTTGCACAAATGAGGAAACCAAGGCCCAGCAAGGCTAAATGATTTGCCTGAGGCCACAAAGAACCAGTATGTGGAGGAACTGGGATTTGAACCCAGGCAGCCTGGCTCCAAAGCCTGCAGTCATAATTCCTCTCCCTTACAGCCCCCGGCTTACTGTGGACCTCTGGGAAATGTTGCTTCTCTCTCCTCCCCTGGTGTCCTCTCTGTTGGGAAGTTCTGCTGAAGGTCTAACTCTGTTCCATCTTTGATTTTTCAGGTCGGAATGAACTGATTGCCCGCTACATCAAGCTGAGAACAGGGAAGACTCGAACTCGCAAACAGGTCTCAGGACTGCCTTGTGGGCTTCTGTTTGGAGTGGGCTTGTCTTGTCAGGGTCAGCCTACCAGCAGATTCACATTAGAGGAGAGGCTTGTTCATGTGTTTTTGTCTTTCCTTTTGGCCCCTTTGTTAGTACACTCTAACTGTGCCTATTTTGGTGTAGTTCTCTTAGCAGTTGCATGAGAACTAGAGGGTAAGACAGACCAGAAGAGCCAAAGAGAAAAGGATGGGGAAGAGAAATAAGACCCGGATTTGCTGGGTCTTGGGATGATCAGTAGTGTTAGTGAGAAAAGAATAGCCTTTATGGACACCTGTGTTCTGACGCTGCAAGACAGCTGGCACTTTCTATGTATTTGTCATCTTTCATGTTTCAGCAGCTCCATGGGACACCTGGAGGGCGGGAAGGGGTATGGGACGCAAGAGGTGAGTGGCTGTGGCCTGAATCTGCTTCTTTGTCACTCCCTTCAGGTCTCTAGTCATATCCAGGTTTTGGCCCGAAGGAAATCGAGGGAAATCCAGTCCAAGCTCAAGGTAGAGGTCAAAGGACTGTGGCAGACACCCTGAGAGGGAGGCAGAGACCTTGAGAGGGGGGATAGAGACCCAGAGAGAGGAGGACAGGGACCTGGGTGGAGGGAACAGAGACCCAGAGAGAGAGGGCAACAGAGGTCCAGAGAAAGAGGGAGAGACCCAGCCTGGGGGACAGAGACCCAGAGATGGGGACAGAGTCACACAGAGAGGTAGACAGATGGGGGTAGCAGAGACCCAAGGTGGGGGTTAGTGGCCCAGCAAGGGGGTGAATAGAGACCCTGGGTAGGAAAAGTGTCATAGAGAGAGGGGGACCGAGATTTAGCTTAGGACAGGCAAGAAGGTTGGGTCGTTGGGCCTATCCTCTGACTACTGCTGTCTTCACCCTCCCTCCCCTC
>NW_006790237.1:923223-927543 GCF_000442215.2 Lipotes vexillifer | reverse complement strand
CCTCCCCTCCCCTCCCCTCACTGCCTTCTTCCTCTCATGCCGTGAGGATCTCCTCTTTGTCTCCTTCTGGTTCATCTTTCCATGTTGCCTGCCTGCATTTTCTGTGCCCAGAAATCTTCATTTCCTTTTGGAGATGTTCATCCCTTTTCTTTTTTGCATCCTCTGGATTTCCTGTTCCATCTTGGCCTGAGACCTTCATTTTCTACTCCTCTGAGTATGGGGTCTTTTCTGCCTCTTCCTTAGGACTTGGGGACCACTACTTCCTGTTCCTTTTGTGCCCAGAAGCCTCCCCATCCTTTTTCTTTAAGTCTGAAAACCTTCACTCCCAGTCTTTGGTCTTTTGTGGACCTCACTGTCCCCCTCTTTCCTGTCTGAGTTGGGAAACCTTCACCGTCTCTTCTCTCTGGGTTTAAAAGTTTCATTTCCTGTTGCCTGTGTATTCGGAAACCTCCACTTCCGGCTCTTTCTGAACCTAGAAACCCTCGTTGCTGTCTTTTATTCTGGGCATGGGAACCCCTTTCCTCCTCTAGGCCTGGCTTTCTCTACTTTCTATTCTATATTCATCCCTTGCTCCCCCTTCCTTCCATCGCTCAGCTCAGGGTGGCTGGACTGTAGGGGTTGGGAGGGCAGGAAGGTGGAGTGGGGCAGTCCAGACCTCATTTCCTAAGTCGTGTTTTCTTTCTTCCTTTGGCACCCTCCCCCACCCCCATGGACAGGCCCTGAATGTGGTAAGTCCTCTTGCGCATCCTCCCACCCTCTCCCTTTCCCAGACATCCCTGAGGAGGCCAGGAGGGGCAGGGGGCTGTAGTGAGAGGGATTTGGACCCTCACCCAACCCTTTGCCTTGGCTCCCCAACTCTGCATCTCCGCGGGCTTGCCCTGCCATGTCATTGTCCCACCCTTCCTGTGTCTACTGGGACTTCGCACTAACATGGACCTCCAACTTTTCCTCCAGGACCAGGTTTCCAAGGACAAGGCTTTCCAGACAATGGCCACCATGTCCTCAGCCCAGCTCATCTCAGCACCTTCCCTGCAGGCCAAACTTGGTCCCACCGGTCCTCAGGTGGCCTGGGTTGGGGATTGTGGGGTTCAGGGCTGGAGCGGTGGGGTTGCAGTTTCAACAGGAAATTGATTGAGCCCCCTTCTTTGTCTCTTCAGACCCCAGAGCTTTTCCAGTTTTGGTCGGGGGGTTCTGGGCCCCCCTGGAATGTTCCAGAGTAAGTACTTCCTATTCTGGCTCAGCACCTGCTCCCCCTCCCCCCACCTCCAGCCCTTTCTCACCCCATCTTCCAGCTCCCAACTCTCTTGTGAGCATAGATTCTGGAGTCAGGCTATCTGCATCTGAATCCCAGGGAGGAGGCTGGGGCAGTGATCCAGAGAAGAAGACTAGGTCTGAGCTGGGATAGTGAGGAGGGGATGGGGAAGAGAGGAGAAGGAGGGATGGGGCTGGGGCCTGATGGACTGAGAAGGAGAGACGAGGCAAGGAGAGTGCTTGGGGTCTGGCTGGTGACTGGGGTTGGTGGGACCATCCAGAAATGTGCAACCTGGGAGAGGAGTGGGTTTGAGGAGGAAATAAGCTCAGCATGGGATTGATGTGATGAATGTGAGGGGCCTGTAGGATGCCCATGGGGATAATGACCTCCCAGTGAGATTGTCTGGGCCCCAGAGACTCATGGGAAAGGCTTGTTCTCATCCCATAAATGTGGTTCTTGGGCCTGAGGGTAGAGCAGGGCTCTTCTCTCAGAGTCGGAAGGAAGAAAATGGGCCCCTTTTCAGCTCTGAGAGAGCCCTGAGGGTGACAGGATATGTTTTAAGCCTAGAAGATAGAAAGGGCCCCAGAGGCTCATGGGAAATGGAGTTTTCAGCCCATGGAGGTGACAGTGGATCCAGGCTGGGAGAGAAAAAAGTTTGCTGGGGAGGTGCTGCTGGATGGGGACACAGGAAAGGGCCAGAACAAGTCCCTGGGGGCTGAAGGAACTACAGGTTTGCAGGGGAGAGGGTTGGGCTGGAAGGAGGGGTGGTTCAGCAAGCATCGCACTGGGCATCGGGGTCCCACCTTTTATGGAGCTGATAGTCAAATGGGGGCAACGAATGTTAATTAAATCGTCACCTAGATAAACACAAAATTGAAGTGTGTGCCGTTGTGTGGAGAATCAAAACAGGTTCTTGGTTGACGGAGAGAGTTCTGGGGGTTTTTCTGAGGAGGTAACACTGAAGGCCAAGTAGGACTTAGCAAGGTATATAACGGGGTTGGGAATATTTTAGGTAGAGAAAACAGCATGTGCCAAGGCCCTGAGGTGTGAAAGTTTGGGGAGTTCCAGAAACCGAGAGAAGTATTAAGCCATTGGCTGGTCAGTCAGATGTTTACTGAGCACCTACTAAGTGCCTGGTACTCTTTTAGTATTGGGGACCCAGCATTGAACAAATTAGAATTCCTGCTTTCGTGGAGCTTATATACTTGGAGAGGGGAGGAGGCAGACAATAAACATATAGATAAATAAATAAGCATTAATAAGAAAAGAATAAATGTGGGAAATAAAGCAGGGTATATATCCTCTTTTTATGATTTTTTTTTTTTTTTTGCGGTACGCGGGCCTCTCACTGCTGTGGTCTCTCCTGCTGCGGACCCCAGGCTCCGGACGTGCAGGCCCAGCGGCCACGGCTCACGGGCCCAGCCACTCCGCAGCATGTGGGATCTTCCCAGACCGGGGCACGAACCCACGTCCCCTGCATCGGCAGGCGGACTCTCAACCACTGCGCCACCAGGGAAGCCCTATCCTCTTTTTAGACAGGGGTCATGAGAGGCCTCTCTGAGGAGGTGGCATTTGAGCAGTGGCCCTAATGGGTAAGAGGGTAGGGTATTGGGGTTTAGATTTCAGAACTGGGATGGCAAGTACTAGGTTATGGTTTCTGCGGGCTCAGGTCTAAATGTCCATGGAGTTTGTGTCTTTCTGATCCTGATCTTTTGACACTTGGCCTCTGCCTGCCTTCTGACATCTCAGTCTCCTCACCACTATCTCCTGGGCTACCCATAGGTTATTGGCTTCTAGAGCCTTGTTGTCAGATACTGCAGTCACTAGCCACATGTGGTTATTGAAATTTAAGTTAATTAAAATTAAATAAGAATTCACTTCCTTGGGAATTCCCTGGCGGTAGAGTGGTTAGGACTCGGTGCTTTCACTGCTGTGGACCGGGTTCAACCCCTGGTTGGGAAGATCCCGCAAGCCACTCAGCATGGCCAAAAAAAAGAATTCAGTTCCTCAAATATCCTAGCCACATTCATACTCAGTAGTCACAGGTCATGTGCTCAGTAGCCACATGTGGCCAGTGGCTACTGTGTTGGATGGCACAGATACAGAACATTTCCATCATCGCAGAAAATTCTATTGGACAGCCCTGCTTTATTTTATTTTATTTTTTAAACATTTATTTTATTGAAGTATAGTTGAGGCTTCAATGAAATGGTGCCCATAATGTGCTTGCACAGGGTCTGGCTTGTCACGGCCCCTCAGTAAATGTTAGATGGTACGATTAGCATCTTTCCTTCTTACTGACCCCCAGTTTCCTTTCTCCCTCAGTGTGAAGCCATTCTCGCAGACACCGTTCTCCTTGTCACTGACTCCTCCATCTACTGACCTCCCAGGTAAGAGCCTGTTCTCCACCCTCTCTTGTTTTCCCCTCTCTCTTCTCAGCCCTGAATGCCTTTCCTTCAACCTTCCATTGATCAGGGGATACATTCTTACTGAGATTCAGCTCTCAGGCAGGGCCTGTGGATGGAAAGATGAGTCACAGAATTTATAGTGGTTAAGAGCCTGGCCTCTGTAGCCAGATCTACTGGGTTTATGGTCTGTCACTTGCTAACCTAAAGGACATCAGGGATATTGATATATTAATCAAGATTCTTTAGCTGCACATGACAGAAACACAAATCAAGCTAGATGACCAAAGAAAAAAGGGGGGGGGGAATTTATTGGTTCAGGTAACTGTTATTTCAGGAGTTATGGCTTCAGGCATTGCTGGATCCAGGGGCTCAAATGGTAGCATCAGGACTTGCTTGGGTCTGCTTTCCTCTGTGGTGGCTTCATTCCCAGGCAGGCTCTGCCCACCTGGTAGCAAAGATGGCTTCCAGAAGTCCATGCTGATGTGGTCCTAAGAACTCACATTGGTGAAAGAGAGCTCTCAGGTTCCACAGATTCATCAATTGGGAATGCTTTTGGCTGCAAGTTACAGAATATCCAAATTAACAGTGCCTTAAATAGTAAAGGCTTTAATGATTCCACATAACAAAAAATCTGGAGGTGGGCTGCTCCTGTGCTGGTTC
>NW_006790237.1:900921-923213 GCF_000442215.2 Lipotes vexillifer | reverse complement strand
GTTCAGCAGCTCAGCAATACCAGGACTGGCATCTCTATAGGTCTCTTGGCCTCTGTCTTATTATCCCAAGATGGCTGTTGTGACTCCAGGCAACACATCCCAAGCAGGACTTGGCCAGAGCCAAAAGCTTTCTCCTCCCAAAGTTCTGTCTTTTTCATTCAGGAAGAAACTCCTTCCCAGAAGCCCCCCAGCAGATTTCCCCTAACGTCTCATTGGCCAGGACTGTGTCACATGGCCACCTCTAGCTGCAAGGGAGGCTGGGAAAGTGAGTATTTAGCTTTTTCAGCTTCTAAGTGGAGGCAGGCAAGAGAGAACAGTGCTTGATATATTCAATAAATGTTAGCAATTATTATTGTTTGTTCTTCTCTCTCCAGGGTACGAGCCCCCCCAAGCCCTCTCACCTCCTGCTTTGCCCCCACCTGCCCCATCACCCCCAGCCTGGCAGGCTCGGGCTCTGGGCACTGCTCGGTTGCAGCTGGTGGAGTTCTCGGCCTTTGTGGAACCTCCAGATGCAGCTGACTCTGTGAGTGAAATTTTGGGATAGTCACTGGGGGGTTTTGGAATGAAGGGGACTATAGGAAGGGAAAGCATAAAGCAGGGGTTCTCAAATTTTAGCATGTGTCAGAATAACATGGAGGGCTTGTTAAAACACAGATTGCTAGGCTCACGCTTGGAATTTCTGATTCAGTTGTTCTGGTGTAGGATCTGAGAATTTGCATTTCTAACAAGCTCGCAGGTGATGTTGATGCCGCTGGTGCAGGGACCACACTTTGAGAACTACTAGAATAAAGGAAATGGAAGGTCATGGGGTCATGGATTGGAAAGGCCAGAGAAATCATCCAGGGCATCGTTCATTCATTCAGTAAACATTTTTGAGTGCCTACTGTGTGCCAGGCTTTGGGGTGGATACTGGGAGCCTGGAGAAGAAAATCTGTTTCTAGGTGCCAGCTTTCCTGGCCTAGGATGGAGACAGATGCCATATTAGTCAGAGTGGACTGACTGTTAGAAGAAATAACTCCCAACCCTCAGGGACTGAACAACATAGAAGTTTCTCACTCATTAACATTTCAGTGTGGCTGGTTGGTAGGAGCCTTCCACACAGTGATTTGGGGAATCCAGGCTTCTTCCATTTTGCGGCTCTGCCATTTTCTAGGGCTTCAGAAGATGCTGCTGGATGCTCTGCATCTGGCTGGCAGATGGTGGAAGGCAGAGAGTCAAGACTTATGCAGGTTTTATGAATCTGGCTTGGAAGTGGCAACTATCAAGTCTGCTCACATCCCATTGGCCAGAACTTAGTCATGTGATCACACCTAACTGCAAAGGAGCCTGGGAAATGTAGTTTAGCTGTGTGAAAAGGAACTGGGATTTGTGAACACAGAGTCTCTGCCATAGTGACCTAAACGCCAGTTGCTGTATATCGTGGTCCTGGTAAAACCCAAGTCAGATGAGGTTAAAACCCTCCCATCTCACTTGGAACAAAAGCTAAAGTCCTTTCAGTTGCCTCCAAAGCTCTGGTTGATCTGACCCTCATTCCTGTTCTGATCTTACCTCCTGCCCTCTCACCCTTGTTTACTCTGCTCTGCCACACTGACCTCCAAGCCCTTTCTCAAACATGCCAGGCCCACTCTTGGTTCAGGACCGTTGCATCTGGATGACCTTTCCCCAGATATCCCCATTCTCTCCCTCCATTCATTCAGGCCTTTGCTTGTCTTCTCAGATTGGATTTCCCAAGTCACTTTATGGAAAATGACAGTCTTGCCCACATTACTATGCTTATTTTTTCATAGCATATGTCACTCTCTGAAGGTTATATTATCCATGGAATGATTTTTTAAAATTTCTGTCTCTGCCGGTAGCTCCATGAGGTAAGGTAGCCCTGGGACCCAGAATAGTGTCTGCACACAGTAGGTCTCTTGACAGATGTCTGTTGAATAGCAAGTATGTGCTGGGATAGGGGAAGCTCACATTTCTGTGGGTGTACAGAGGAGTAATTATACCTGGGGAGTGAGTGAAGACTTCCCTGAGATAAATTTGCCACGTGCGGAACTGGATGTTTCAGACACAGAGAAACAGCATGAAGTTTTCAGGGAAACAAATAATTGAATATGGTGGGAGCTGGTGAGGCTGCAGATAGGTGGGTAGGTGGTGGTTCTGGAGGAACTGACATTGCCAAGCTGAGTGAGGGACCCAGACTTTGTTTAGAGGGTAATGGGGAACCATGGAAAAGGTAGGGTATAGAGATGCCATCTGATTGCGATCAAGGGAGGCTTTCAGGAAGAGGCAGATCTGGACGGACTTGGGCCTGGAAAGACAGAAGGAGGATTTGTATTGGAAGAGAAGGGGAATATTTTCAGGGTATGGACAGAAGTGATAAGAATAAGAACAGATAGGAAGTCCTGACGTGGGCTCTGTGGATTTCCACCCATCCATCCATGAACACCTATTCAATACAGGGTCAGGTTGAGGGGGTGTGGGCTTTGTCCTAGGGGTACTGGGGAGCCAGCCAGAGCTGGGCCCAGTGGAACAGCAAGCAGGAGCTGTGGCGATGGTGACGGGGTGTGGGATGGGCTTGGGCAGTGAGGGCTGGGGGTCCAGCCCATCTCCAACTCCTCACCCGCGGCTGTCCCTCCTCAGTACCAGAGGCACCTGTTTGTACATATCAGCCAGCACTGCCCCAGCCCCGGAGCGCCCCCTCTCGAGAGTGTGGACGTCCGGCAGATCTATGACAAATTCCCTGAGAAAAAGGGTGGTCTGCGGGAGCTGTATGATCGTGGGCCCCCCCACGCCTTCTTCCTGGTCAAGTTCTGGGTGAGTTCCACCACCAAAAACAAAAGTGCTCACAAGTCACGTGGCCTCCTAGCTAAGGCCACTGGCTCTAACGGAGAGTCTCAGGACTTACCAGGTCAGCTTGGGCCTTACCAGTCCTCATGGCTCAGAGTGTCAGCCCCCTCAGCAGCAAGGAACACCAAGGAGTTTTGGATGGGACCAGTGCAGGTGTGGAGACCTCCAGCCTCCCCAGGTCCCAGTAGACTTTGCCACACCCAGTCACACAACTGATATGGCCCTGGGGATTTGCTTGTGACATTTCAGACTTCCCTATGTCTCACCTGACCACACCAAACGTTGTTGCTAAGGAATGGCTCCTTCCCCTTAGCAAATGAGTCCTGGAGTGTTTGGCTCTAAAGAGGGGACGAGGCTTTACTGGGTTTCACCAGACCCTGTTGCTAAGAATGTCTGGCCTTGAGGAAGGGACTGAAGGAGGTGGGGAGTGGCTTTGTAAAGTCCTGTATTTATTTAGCAATCATTTATTGAGCACTTAATGTATATAAGCCCTGAGCCAGGTATGTAATTGTGAATAAGAGGGTTTCTTAGGCTCATTTGCTGTGGTGTCCAGTACAATGACTGATGCTATAGGGGTTCAATCAATATTGTGAATGTTTAGGTGGTGCTAACTCTCGTGGTAACCAGGGCTGTGGAGGGATATACATAGTCTCCAAGAAGGAAAGCCCGTAGCTTCCATGGTTATGAAGCATTCTGGTATGTGATGTGGAGGCCTGAGATGGCTCTGAGGATGTGCTGCTGAAGTTTTACGCATTGTTAGGGCTTAAGACAGGCCTCACAAGGTCCCAGGTCTGGAGATTAACCCTTCAGAAGCCCAATATGTGAAGGGCTGCAGGGTAGTGGCCGGGAAGGCCTTCTGTTTTCTTTGGCTTCACAAGGCCCTGTTGCCAGGGTAATGGATGGAGTCAGGCCTCTGAGGAGAGGACTAAACCACCCTGGAGGATGACCTGACCAAGTTAGCAACTACAGTTAGGAAAAGGAAGAGATGTGCCTCCTGGGAAGGTGACCAAGGGGCTCAGACCAAAGGTGTGATGGGGTCTTAGGCTTCATTAGGCTCCACTTGGCCTAATGGACTGTCTTCCAATTGGCCACTGGGGTCATGAAGGGATCGGACACCTGAGAATTGGCTGAAAGGTCCTGGGAGAGTTTTCTAGAGAGGAGTCAGGCTTCCCCAGACCTCACCATGCCCCGTTGCTAGGGAATAGCCACTTGTCTTAGCAACCAGGGTCAGGAAGGGCCTCTGGTTGCTAGGGAATAGCTGCCTCCTTAGTAACCAGGCCCTTGGAAGGGGCTGAACACCTGAGTTGGGGGTTTCAGGAGAAAAAGTTGAATTCCAGGGCCTCCTTTGTGGGGAAGTTACTGAGGAGAGAGGGTCAGGACCATGGGGGACCCAGACATCTTTAACACCGATGGAAGGAACGGTGGGTCTTCTCCAGAAACTGGCCCATGGAGAGGTGGGGACTTTAAATGTTGAGGAAGACAGATGGGCAACTGCAGGGCAATGGGTGACACCAGGCCATGGAGCAGAGTTCCCACTTTAGAAGAGTCCCCACTGTTTATAAGGGACACCCCTTCCAACTTACCTGTGCCTCCCCATCCCCAGGCGGACCTGAACTGGGGCCCGAGTGGCGAGGAGGTGGGGGCCGGCGGTAGCAGTGGTGGCTTCTATGGAGTGAGCAGCCAGTACGAGAGCCTGGAGCACATGACCCTCACCTGTTCCTCCAAGGTCTGCTCCTTTGGCAAGCAGGTGGTGGAGAAGGTGGAGGTGAGGCTGGAGGGGTGGAGCTCTGGGCCGGTGAGCGCCCAGCCACCTGCCACTTTGGGGGTGCAGACTAAATGGACTGGGAGCCACGACAGCTCAGGCCTTTGGGGGTCTGCATGGTGGGTGGGGGGTGTCCTAACCTCTTTAATGCACGGGCTTAGAGCTAATCCGGAGTTCCAAAGTGATGTGTAGAGGTCACTTTGAGGGTTTAAAGATACTGTGTGGTATAGAGATTTACAGTCACTAAGATTCAAAAGGTTCTTGTGGATTTGGAGGAGTCCGCAGGGCAAGGAGGTTCAAGGGTCACACTTAGGGGTTGCGGAGGGCTTGAGGGGGTTCTCAAGTACAGAGGTCAAATAGACTTTGGAGATCTCATGGAGGGTCTTTGGAGGGTTTGAGGGTATCTGAGGGCCTGGAGAGTTTTGAGGGTTCAGAGCACAGCTTTGAGGGGCTGGAGGGGTCCCTAGTTCCAGGCTCAGTGATCCTGAGCTGGGTACCCAAGGGTTCAGGGTCCCATCTTTGTTCACTGTGGATGGGGCAATGGAGGGAAGATGGCAGTGGGGAGTGGGTGTGGCATCTGAGAGGTGGCGTGGAGTGGGGTTCAATTCCTGGGGTGACCCCTGTGTCTCTGAGTCACTGTCCTCTCCACTCCCTGTCCCCTGGTTCAGACGGAGCGTGCCCAGCTGGAGGACGGGAGGTTCGTGTACCGACTGCTGCGCTCACCCATGTGTGAGTACCTGGTGAATTTTCTGCACAAGCTGCGACAGCTGCCCGAGCGCTATATGATGAACAGTGTCCTGGAGAACTTCACCATCCTCCAGGTGATGCGCTGGTGCTGGGCCTGAGCAGGGACCCTGACATGGAGGGGAGTGCCTGCAACAGACGCTCAGCCTAAGGACCCTTTACCTGGGAAACTGACACAGTGGGGAACTCACACTTGACTCTTAGCTTAGGGGACCCGTTTACCCAGGGAACTGTTATGGTGGGGATTCCACAGTATTCTCATAAAAGGGAAATTGACCTGGAGGACACCCCACAGTGGATCTTCAGCCTAGGGGACCCCCTTCACAGGGAACCTAACCTTAGCCTAGGGAACATGATATGGTAGAATCTCCTTTAACTTTGGGAAGTATGATGTGGTGGGGACCCCCTTGACCCTGTAATGTGATATAGCATCTGATGTGAGGCCCCTCCCTACTGACCCTGAGCCCTAGAACCTGGCATGTTGGCATCCCATCTACCTGGGGGAACATGACATGGTGGGGATCCCTTTCTTGGGTATCCCATGATTCCTCAGGGAGGGCACAGTGTTCCCTGCCCTCCCTTCTAAGCATAAACCCCTTCTCCTGGCCTCCTTGGCAGGTGGTGACAAACAGAGACACCCAGGAACTGCTGCTCTGCACCGCCTATGTCTTCGAGGTCTCCACCAGTGAGCGGGGGGCCCAGCACCACATTTACCGCCTGGTCAGGGACTGAAGGGGAACCCCAGAAGTGGCTCACCCCCGGAATACCCTCCTCCCAGGAAGGACCTCCAGCTTTCCTCACGTTTCTTACTTGGCAGGGTGGGTGGGGGGTGGGCTGCTCCCTCTTAGGACCTTAAAAGCTCAGTGGTGAGTTGAATGGGCTGGGACTGAGAGGAAAGGATGGATCCTGATATTGGGACCTCACAGGGGTGTCTGAAAGGACAGATCACTCCAGAGCATTTGACACTGGGGACAGGAGTGAGACAACCGGTGGGACATCACTGGTTTCTGTCTCTGACAGGCATCCTCCCCCTTCTCTGTTTTGGATGTTTTGGAGGGTCCCAGTTACACATTGGCTTGTCCCTCTCTTTTTCAGCACCCCCCTTCTTCCCAATCTGCCTCTCCTTACCAGCCCCATCCCAGGACCCTGATATTGAATTTTGAAGGTTAACCCTTTCTGTGCAGGAGTAGAGCCAGGTGGGCCCTGGAAATTTTTTTTTTTTTTAATATAACAAGAGATATTTATAAGTGGGTGTTAGGGTCGTGACTTTTTCTCAGCTGGGCAAGCAGTGGGGTGAGGCTTTTAAATCTCATGTCCTCTTCTAAATGAGCCGTGGGGCTAGACTGTGTTGCCTCCTTCTCTTCCCCTCCCCCCAAAGTGTGTTGGTTTGTGTTTTGACAGAGGATAAAGCTATTTTACCAAAACGCAGGGGATTTATTTGGCGTTTGGGCTAAAAATCTAGTGGGAGGTGGTAGGCCGACAGATGAGGCAAAGAAATGAGGTGTCTTTAGGGGCAGGAAGCTGGTGGCCGGAAACCCCAGGTCCCACGGGAGAGGTGACAACAGCGGGTCAGGCAGACATCTGGGTCCCCGAGGGGAATGAGGGCTCAATGGCTGGGGATTTAACAAATATTTACAGGCGACAGGGAACTAAATGCCCAGGGCACTTGAGGGGGGCGGGGCGGGGCGGGGCTTCGGGAAGGTCGGGGTCTAGCGGTACCGAGCGAGCCGATCGTAGACGTGGTCCAGGTTTCTGCACAGGAATATGGAGAGCGTCATGAAGCTGAGCTATAGAGAAAGGAGACGCGGTCAGAGAGGTCGAGGGGGTGCCGGGGAGAGTTGGGGGCCCCCAGGGAAAAAACCTAGGGGGTGGGGCCAGGGGCAGAAAATAAGGGCCCGCGAGCTGGGCGGGGCTGCGTCATGGGAGGTGGGGAGAAGGGAGTAGGTAGGAGATGGGCGGGACTAGAGGGAGAACTGGGCCTGGTCGTGAAAGACTCAGTCGGGGACGGGAGTTTGGAGAATATGGCGGAATTAAGGGTAAAAGGGCTAGAGGTCATTGGGTAGGACACCAAAGGGCGGGCCGGGGAGGGGTGGGGGCGGAGTTGAAGCAGGAAGGAATAGGGTTGAGTAGAGGGAATCCAGCTGCGTCTAGCATAGGTCTAGAGTCTGAGAAGCCGCGTGATCCGGAGAAAGCCCAAAGTCCTTTATTCCGGAGGCTTATCTATCTCGCCCTCCGTCTCGGCCTCTAATTCCATCTCGGCCTGCACTCCCGGTCTCAGGTTGTTCCTCGTCTTGATCCCAAAGCGGCCAGGGCCCCAGAGCCATGGGCAGTTTACCCTGCGGGGCCTTGTCCCCCCAGTTAGGGCAGGCACCCGCCATGCCCCAGCCAACCCACAGACTGCCGCTACGCCCGCTGCTGCTCAGCACACCATAGCCGCTGCCATCGGTGCTCGGGCCGGGCCCAGGGTTCGAACAGTAGGCATCCGGCACCTGCGGCTGGCGTTCCCGGTGGAGCGTGCTGCGTGGTAGTAGTAGGCTCAGCCCCGCCACACTCACCTGAGGGGAAGGGGGAGGGATATTGCGGCCAATAGCAGGAGGCTGATATGCCAACGAGGACCAATGGGAGCCTCGCGAGGAAGGGCGGGAACGCCTGCTCCCTCCGCGCAACCAATCAAGGCTCACAGAGGCTAGGTCTCCTCCCTCGCCCCAGGTGGAGCCTCAGGAGGGCCTGGATTGGCTGACGCTGTACCACGCATGAGCCTTTCCCTGAGAGAATGGTTGGACGCGCAATTTGGGGCGGGGCCATCTAGACCAATGGCGAGTGGGGGCGGGACCAGATTACCTCAAGTAGACCCACGCCGAGACAAATGCCCACTATGGAGATGAGGTTGTTGTGCAACCATTTCTGGAGGCTCCGTGCGCAGCCCTGGGGATATAGGGGAGAGGTTACAGGTAGGGTTCTTTTGGGGATTCGCCCTCAAGCCCGGGCCCACTGTTCTCCTCCGCCCAGCCCTAAACCTTCTTTCAGGTACTGCCCCCCTTCCCTTGTTACCAGGGTTCTCTAGTCTCTCCGCTTCGGCCGGTTCAAGCCTTCCCACTCCCCAGGCATCAGCGTTCCAGATCCTGCCCTTTCGCCTAGGCCTTTTCTTTAGGCCCCGCCCTTCAAAAGACCCCGCCCCTTGTAGGAGCTCTGCCCCTCTTGTAGTACCTCCCTTTCTCGTAGCTCCACCCTGTCAGGCCCCTCCTACGTCCTGCGCTCCAAATCCTCCCCACCTCGCGGTAGATGTAGATGTTCGCGGGGACCAAGCAAATGTCTGCATTGTGTCGGGGCCGCGCCAGTTGTCCGAGCCGGCTGAACTGAGGGAAGGACGAGATCTTATCGAAGATTGCGGAGTCGTTGGTCGCCGATGAGTTATAGCAGGAGCAGGGCACGCGGTGCCCTCTCGATTCGTTGCTCCTCAGGCTGGGGATACGGAACCAGTCCTGAGGAGAGTTCCAGCCGCAGCAGCGCAGCTAGGAGAGGGACAAGAGTCAGAGGAACAGGGGCTGGAGGGATGCAAGATGCTTTGGGGGATCAGGGGACTGGGTGATGGGTATGAGGTCATACTGGGGAGTAGAGGGCTAAGTGGTGGGTGCAGGGTGGGGGACTGTGAGCTGGGCTGGGGTCATGGCAGGGCCAGGAGACATTAGGGGAACATGAGGTTGGGAGAGACAAGTCACGGGGGTAGGGGTCATGGGGCTGGGGGTAGGAGCTGCAGAATCGTGCTGTGGACTGAAGAGTGGATAGGCAGTACAATTCAGCCTCAGGGAGGGGACAAATGGATGGGAGGGCGGGGTCATGTGAGTGACCAGGGAATGGAGTCTCACTTGGGCCGGGTCCCTTGGGAACCAGAGTCGCTACTGGGCAGGGAGTGGGGTCACGCTAGGGCCTTGGGGCTGAGGGTGGAGTCTTGTCGAGGCGGGAGGCGGAGCCACTGCAGGAGCTGAGAGCTGGGAGACTGGGCCACGTCGCCACGGCTGGAGGTGGAGTAGGTGAGTAGGGTTACATTAGGGTCCTAGAGCTAGGGGCTTGGGTCGCTTCTGGGCCAAGTCTCTTCCAGGCAGTGGGCGGAGCCACGTCAGAGTCCCAGAGCTAGAGGGAGGGATCCTGGTGGGTGGGGACCTCACGCACCTGAAACTGCACGTAGTCCCAGCTCTCCTCCGCAGCCGTCTCCTCCGGGTGGGCGCGGTAGGTTTGAATCGTCTTCAGCACGACGTTCTCCACTTTCCGCTCCAGCTGATAGGCCGAGAGTGAGGATGAACCACCACCTGCCTCCCCACCGCCACCTGCCCCAACCCACTCCAGCCACTCCGTGGCTGTCTTAGCCTCAGGTAGTCCCTGAGCATCTTCAGGTCGGCCTCGGTTTTTCGCTGAATGGCTAGCTATGTCTCTATCCCTCAAAATCTCTCTCTCTCTGCCTGTTTCTATCGTCTGTCTTTCCGTTTCTCCACTATCTCCTATGATCTCATTCGGTTTCTCTTTCTCGGAGCCTTCTGTTTCTCTGAGGTTTGTTTGTTTGTTTGTTTGTTTTGCTGCTTCCTTTTGGATTTCTGTCTCTCTCCCTCTGTCTGTGTCGGTGAGTCTTTCTCTGGCCCTCCCTGTCTCTAGCTCCTTCTCTGTGTCTCTCTGCTAGTCTCTGCGTCTGTCTCTGTCTTTCCGTGTCTCTGTTTCTTTCTGTCTTCTCTATCTCTGTTATTTCCCTTTGTCTATGTCAGCCCCTGTCTGCCTTTGTTTCCGTCTCTTTCTACCACCCACTAGCTGGGGTTGGGGGGAGGACAAGGGGAACTCACCTGGACCTTCTGAGTGGAGATGAGGATTCCCAGGGTGATCTGTGTGGCAAACAGGAGCAGCAGTGTCCCAAAATACTGGGGAGGGGCAGAGTGGAGAGGTCAGGCTGAATCCCTCAGCAGGATGAAGGAGCTGCCAGGGCTCTATTTGAGGTCAAGATGTGAATGAGCCTAGGGATGGAGGGGGGAGGGGCACTCACCAGGCCCAGGAGGCTGCGGAACTCCTTCAGGGCCCCCACACAGCCCAGGAGGGCAAGGCCCATGGTGAGGATTCCTGAGATGGCCATGGCCTTGGACCAGATCTGCAAGGGCACGAAGGACAAGCCTGGGGGAGGTGAGAGGCAGTGACGTTTGGCTCCATGTGCACAGCTCCAGGCAGCCCCATTCCATACCCACACACCACCCAAGCGGGGAACAGTAACCTGGGGGACCTCTTCCTGGGCTCCTGGCATCCTTTTCTCTGGGTCTCTGTCCCTGTCCCACCCTGAATCTCTCTATCCCTTTCCTTCTGGGATTCTCTCCATCTCTCTCTGTGGGTCTCTGTCCCTCTCTCTCTTTGGACCTCTGTTCCCTTCTTCCTAGGTCTCTGTCCCTCTTTCTTCCCGGTCTCTGTCTTTTCCTCTTGTTCTCAGTCTCTCTTTCCTCCGTCAGCTCCTACCCACCCCCAATAGTTTCAGCCCCATCACTTGTTCTGTGACACTGGATCAGCCATCTAAACCTCCCTGAGACCTAGGGAATAATGTTATCTATTTCCTAGAGTTGTTTTGAGCAACACATGGGAGTCATGTGTTCAACTGGTCCTCTACACAGGGCAAATACTTATTGTATATGAGCCATTAGGATTTTGACTATTACCCCATTGTTATTTTCCTACAATTATTATTAGTGTTGATCTGTTCTTCTACTTCCTTGCTGTGTGACATCCAGTAAGTGACTTCCCCTCTCTGAGCCTCAAGAGAGGGAAGATTTATGGGAGAATCTGATGAGCCTCTGCCCAAGATCTGACACCTAGGAAGTGTCTTGAGAAATGGCCATTATTATCACTGGTATGCACAACTCATTTGCCCGAGGAAGAATCTGAGGCTTGGAGAGTTATGGCAGTAGCAAGTGGTGGAGCAGAGCCTGAGGTCAGAACAGGGAGTTGGGCACCATGGGCCTCCCTGGGATGAGGGAGACCACAGGAGGTCCTTGGAAGGGAGCCCAGTTCATGCCTGCTCCAGGAAGGCCCACCCGGACTGCCCCAGCTCCCTTACCCACAAAGGACACGAAGCTGGTCTTGTCGATGAGTATCCAGATGCCGAAGCAGAAAATAAGGCTGCCTAGGACCTGGGGAGAGGAGAGGAGAGCATGGCCGGTGGGCAAAGGGGGATTTGAGATTCGGCAGCTGCGGCAGGGCCTGGGGCCTGGGCTGGGGAGCCGGGAGGCAACTCACGAAGAAGAAGAGGTTGAAAACGAAGAGGAGGTACTTGATGAGGCTGAGGCAGCTGTCCTGGGCTGACATCTTCGCCTAGAGGTGTGAGAGGACAGTGGGAGGGACAGGACAGAAGGGGTGGTGGCAGTAGGGGGACGCAGGCGTGAGAGAGAGATAGGGAGAGGCCGAGAGAGAAGAGAAAGGAAGGACTCAGAGAAAGAGGAAGTTCCAGGGGCAGAGCCCCACCCCGTCTCTTTACATGCGAGGTGACTTGCTTCTGTGTCTCTGTCCCCATCTCCCTCACCTGCCCCACTGGGATGCACACACCGGTACCTGAGGGGCCTTGGAATTGGTGGGCACCAAGGACACACCAGGCAGTTCTTCCCGGGTCTCCATGGCTCAGGCTGGGGGACGCACAGGGAATCCTGATCTACTTGCACCCACCTACTCTGGGCACCAGGACCCCAGGCCGGCCCTGGACAGCAGCCGACCTCACAGACACTCCGACCTCACCGCCTGCAAACCTCTGCCATCTCTGCATTCATCTCTGTCCCCGCTTCCCGGCCCTCCCAGTCTCTTGTCCTCTCTCTCGGTCTCTGTTCTTTTCTCTCTGGATCTTTATCCTCTCTTTACCTCTGGGTCTCTGTCCCCTTCCGCCCCAGGTCTCTATCCTTTCCCTGTCTGGTTTCTGGCCCCTTATCTATGTGCCTGCCCTTCTTTCTCTGTTTATCTACCCCCTTCCCCCACCTTCCCGACATTGCCCCTCTCTCGGAGTCTGCATCCTGTTCTTGGTAACAAGTGTAGACCAAGGTCCTCCCACGTGCTGGGCCAGGGGCTGGGCACCTGGGGGAAGTGAAAGTGCTGCAGGTCCCAAGTGGGAAGGTACCCAGTGCGAGGGGGTGACTTGGCGGTACCAGAACAGCCAGAGCGGAAGCTGAGCCTTGGGCAGTACTTCCTGCTTCTGCAGTGAGGCCCCTAGAGGGGCAGGCCCCACAGCAGTCAGGATTGAGCCCAGGACCTTGGCGATTACATCCAGGTGTGCAGTACCTGATCGTCTCTAGGCCTGAGCCCCGCAGCCATCAGCCTTTGAGGTCTCCCCTGATGCCCTGCAGGCTCCTCAATTTTGTCAAGTCCTAAACGCCTCATGGATTTTTAACATCATGGATGTTCCTACATCTTGACATCCACCCAGGCCCTAGAAAACCAGACCTTCTTAGAGACCCAGTACCCTCTCTCTCCTCTGAGCCATCTCATCCATTTTTTTTTTTAAGTCTCCAAATGTAATTATTTCTTATTAATGTCATCAAAAATCAATTCATATTAATAGTATTCTGATTTTTGACTCGGGGCTTTCTTTTTTCCTCCAACTTTACTGAGGAATAACTGCCAAGTATAATTGTACATATTTAAAGTGTACAGAATGATGATTTTATATGTATATATGTACATACATATATACATATATGTATGTAGTGGAATGATTGCCAGGCTCAAGCTAATTAACATATTCATCACTTGACATAGTAAACTTAGTGTGTGTATGGTGAGAACACTTAAGATCTACTCTCAGCAACTTTCCAGCACACAAAACTGTATTATTAACTATAATTGTCATGCTGTACGTTAGATCTTCTGATCAGAACTTATTCCTCTTATAACTGAATGTTTATACCCTTAGACCTGTGTCTCCCCATTTTCCCCACTCCCAGCCCCTGGCAACCACCATTCTACAATCTGTTTCTGTTTCTATGAAATTGGCCTTTAAAATTTTTTTAAAAAAGATTCTACATATAAATGGTACCAGTATTTTTCTTTCTCTGGCTTCTTTCACCTAGCAGAATGCCACCTCCCCCTCCCCCCCACTGCAGGTTCATCTATATTGTCCCAAATGGCAGAATTTTCTTTTTTATGGCTGAATAATATTCCATTGTGATTTTATATATATATATATATATATATTAAAGTTAGGGTTAGGGATGTATCACATTTTCTTGATCTATTCATCTGTTGAAGGACATTTGCTTCCATATCTTGGCTATTGTGAATAATGCTGCAATGAACATGAGTGAAAAGATATTTCTTCAAGATACTGACTTCATTTCCTTTGGATATCTACCCAGGAGTGGCATTGCTGGAGCATATGGTGCTTCTATTTTTAATTTTTTGAGGAACCTCCATACTGTTTTCCATAGTGGCTGCACCAATTTATACATTCCCACAAGAGTGCACAATGGTTCCTTTTTCTTCACATCCTCGCCAACACTTGTTATCTCTTGTCTTTTTGATAATAGCCATCCTAACAGCTATGAGGTGGAATCTCATGGTTTTGATTTGCATTTCCCTCATGATTAGTGATGCTTAACACCTTTTCATACCTCTGTTGGCCACATGTATGTCTTCTTTGGAAAAAAATGTCTATTCAGGTCCTTTGCCCATTTTCAAATTGAGTTATTTGCTTTTTTGCTGTTGAGTTATATGAGTTCTTTATGTAATTTGAATATTAACCCTTTATCAGGTATATGGTTTGCAAATATTTTCTCACATTCTTCATTGAAAAGGTTGCCCTTTCACTATATTGATTGTTCCCTCTGCTATGTAGAAGCTCTTTTGTTTCATGTAATCTCACTTGTTTATTTTAGCTTTTGTTTCCTGTGCTTTTGGTGTCTTATCCAATAAACTATTGCCAAGACCAATGTGGTAAAACTCAAGGAGCTGTTTCCCTATGTTTTTCTTCTAGGACTTTTACAGTTTCAGGTTTTACATTTAAGTCTTTAATCCTTTTCAAGTTAATTTTTGTGAGTGGTGTACAATAGTGATTCAGTTTCATTCTTTTGCATGTGCTTATACAGTTTTCCCATTTATTGAAGAGACTGTCCTTTTCCCATTGTGTGTTCTTGGCACTTTTCTCAAAAATTAGTTGACTGTATATGCATGTTTGTATTTCTGGACTCTCTATTATGTTTCACTGGTCTACGTGCCTGTTTTTTTTTTTTCAATTAATTAATTAATTTACTTATTTATTTTGGGCTGTGTTGGGTCTTCATTTCTGCACGAGGGCTTTCTCTAGTTGCGGCGAGCGGGGGCCACTCTTCATTGCGGTGTGCGGGTCTTTCACTATCGTGGCCTCTCTTGTTGCGGAGCACAGGCTCCAGACGCGCAGGCTCAGTAGTTGTGGCTCACGGGCTTAGTTGCTCCGCGGCATGTGGGGTCCTCCCAGACCAGGGCTCAAACCCGTGTCCCCGGCATTAGCAGGCAGATTCTCAACCACTGCGCCACCGGGGAAGCCCTATGTGCCTGTTTTTATACCAGTACCATATTGCTTTGATCACTATAACTTTGTAATATAGTTTGAAATTAGGAAGTATGATGTCTCCAACCTTGTTCTTCTTTCTGAAGAGTGCTTTGGCTATTCAGGGTCTTTCATAGTTCTATACAAATTTTAGGACAGTTTTTTCCTATTTCTGTGAAAATTGGAATTTTGATAGGGATTACATGGACTCTGTAGACTGCTTCGGGTACTATGGGCATTTTCACAATATTAATTCTTTCAATCCAAGAACATGGGATATCTTTCTATTTATTTGTGTATTCCTCAGTTTCTTTTCTCAATGTCTTATAGTTTTCAGTGTACAGGTCTTTTGCCTCCTTGGTTAAATTTATTCCTAAGTGTTTTATTTTTGATACAATTATAAATGGAATTGCTTTCTTAAGTTTTTTTAGATAGTTTGTTGTTAGCGTATAGAAATGCAGCTGACTTTTTTTTTGGCTGCATTTGGTCTTCGTTGCTGCTTGCAGGCTTTCTCTAGTTGTGGTGAGCGTGGGCTACTTTTCGTTGCAGTGTGCAGGCTTCTTACTGTGGTGGCTTCTCTTGTTGTGGAGCACAGGCCCTAGAGAGTGCAGGCTTCAGTAGTTGTGGTGCACGGGCTTAGTTGCTCTGTGGCATGTGGGATCTTCCTGGACCAGGGATAAAACCCATGTCCCCTGCATTGGCAGGTGGATTCTTAACCACTGTGCCACCAGGGATGTCTGCAGCTGACTTTTGTATGTTGATTTTGTATCCTGCAACTTTACTGAATTCATTTGTTAGTCAGGTTTTTGATGTGTCTTTAAGGTTTTCTACATAAGATCACGTTGTCTGCAAACAGATAATTTTCTTCCTCTTGATTTGGATAAGTTTTATTTCTTTTTCTTGCCTAATTGTTGTGGCTAGGACTTCCAGTACTATGTTGAATAGAAATGATGAGAGTAGGCATTTTTGTATTATTCCCGATCTTAGAGGAAAGGCTTTTAACTTTTCACCTTCATTATGTTGAGGTACATTCCTTCTATACCTAATTTGTTGAGAATTTTTATCATGAAAGGATGTTGAATTTTGTCAAGTGCTTTTCTGCATCTAATAAAGCAATCATATGCTTTTTATCCTTCATTCTGTTAATGTGGCATGTCACATGTGTTGACTGCCATGTGTTGAACTATGCTTGCATCCCAGGGATACATCACACTAAATCATGGTGTATGATCCTTGTGATGTGCTGTTGAATTCAATTTGCTAGTATTTTACTGAGGATTTTTGCATCTACATTCATCAAGGATATTGGCCTATAATTTTCTTTTCTTGCAGTGTCCTTGTCTGGCTTTGATATCAGGGTAATCCTGGTCTCATAAAATGAGTTTGGAAGTGTTCCTTCCTCCTCAACTTTTGGGAGGAGTCTGAGAATGATTGGTATTGATTCTTCTTTAAATGTTTGGTAGAATTCACCCATAAAGTTATCTGGTCCTGGGCTTTTATTTGTTGGGAGATTTTTGATTATTGACCCAATCTCCTTGCTCATTATTGGTCTGTTCAGATTTACTTTATGGTTCAGTCTTGGTAAGTTGTATGTTTCTAGTAATTTATTCATTTTTTCTAAATTATCTAATTTGTTGGTGTATAATTGTTCATAGTAGTCTCTTATGATCCTTTGTATTTCTGTAGTATCATTTGTTATGTCTCCTCTTTCATTTATAATTTTATTAATTGAGCCGTTTATCTTTTTTCTTAGTCTAGTTAAAGGTTTTTCAATTTTTGCTCATCTTGTCAAAAAACCCACTCTTAGTTTCATTCATCTATTTTGTTTCTTTCTAGTCTCTATTTCATTTATTTCTGGTCTAATCATTATTTCCTTCCTTCTGCTACCTGTGGGCTTATTTCTTCTTTTTCTAGTTCCTTGAGTTGTAAGTTTAGAACATAGATGCAACAATCCTCAACAAAATGTAAACAAACTGATTTCTCTCTTTTCCATTCTTATTTTTTTCTTCTCTGACTGGATAATGTCAAAATATCTGTCTTCAAGTTCACAGATTCTTTATTCCTTGGTGGACCAACCCCTGGGTGATGTCCTCATTTCCTCTCTCCCTCTTTCCCATATGGCCCATCAGTCCCTAAGCCAATCCCTTCTTCCCCCTGATTCTCTACTCAGTCCCCTCCCCTCTGTCCTCGTGGCTCGGGTCGACTCAGGACTTTTGTTCTCCCACCTGGACCCAGACCTCAGGCCCTTCCCTGGCCTTATTCTCTCCCCTCCAGTCGATTCCTTACGTGGCTCCAAAAGAGACTTTTTGAAACTCATACCTAGGTTACACAGCCCTGTGTTCAAATCTCAGTTAGGACACTGACTCACCACCCCTTCCCCTGAGCGCCCACTTCTAAACCACCATGAAGTCCTTTATGCTCCACTACTAAAATACATTTCGAATCCATCCACTTGTGTTGAACTCCATGGCTACCATCCTAATCCAGGCTCTTATTATTTTCCACACAAATAATTATAATTGCCTCTGAAATGATTGTCATGTGTTGAATGGTGACCCCCCCCTAACAAAAGATATATCCATGGCCTGGAATGTGATCCTATTTGGAAAAGCTTTTTTTCGCAGATGTAGTTAAGTTAAAGATATCAAAATGAGATCAACCTTGATTATTCAGGCCCTAAATCTAATGACAAGTGTTCTATAAGAGACACATAGGAAGACACAGAGAGAAGAGGAGAATGCCAGGTGAAGAGAGAGGCAGAGATTGGAGTTATGTAGCCACAAGCCACAAAACTCCTGGAGCTATCATAAGTTGGAAGATGCAATTATCTGATTCTCCCCTAGAGCCTCCAGAGGGAATGCAGCCTTGTCAACACCTTGACTTTGGACTTTTGGCCTCCAGAATAGTGTGAGAGTAAAATTCTGTTGTTTTAACCTACCAAGTTTGTGATAATTTGTTCTTGAAGTCACAGGAAACTAATACACCAATCTTCCACTTTTCTACCCACTGTTCCCTTCCTCAGAGATGAGTACGTGAGTACCTGGAGATCCAAAGGAAGGTGGCAGAGGTTGGCTAGATGCTCACCAATTTGGTTTCCTCTTTCTTAGGCACACGGGAAGACTACATTTCCCAAGCCTCCTTGCAGTGAAGTTGAGGCCATGTGACTGGTGTTGGGCCAGTGGAGTGGGTGCAGAGTGATGTAGGGCACTTGTGGACCCAGCCATAAAATGTCCTGTACAATTTTTACCTTGTCTCTCTTCATTCATTCATTGGCTGTCTGTAAGCTGAGAATTTATTGGAGGACTTAAGGATGGGAGAGCCGAGAGATAAAAGAGCTTAGGTCCCTGGTTTCTCCTTGGAAGAGAGCCTTTTGGACTTTATGTAAGTAAGAATTTATTGCATTAAGTTATATAATATTTTATTAGTATATAAAGTTTGTTTGTTAGTACTAGTATTAGTAAATAGGGTTGTGTGTTAAAGCAACTAGCTTTAATAATCCTGACGGCTACAGGTAAAATACCTGTCACTGCATTTTAGCCAGCATCAAAATTCAGATCTGTGATAAACTCCAGTGCTTTCAAATTTTCTTTTAGTAGTTTTGAGTGCATACTGTTATTTTTTTACCTCTTTCTTATGGTGAAGGATGACACATATAATAATGTTCACAAAACACAATGTACAGCGCAATGAATTATCACAATGTTAATACCCATGTAACAAAGATCAACATCATCATCAACCCAGAAACCATTTTCTCCCTTGCAAATCACTATCCCACTCCTCTTGACTTATAATGCTATATTTTGGTTTGGCCTGTTTTGCATGATATAAATGGAATCATACAGTATTTATTCTTTTGTGTTTAACTTAATTTTGTTCAACATTATATTTATGAGATTCATCAATGGAATAAGTAGCAATATTTCTTATATCCTCACCACTTTCAAGTATTTTATTGTCTGAATATCCCACAATTTATTTATGCATTCAACTATTGATGGACACCCTGGTTGTTTCCAGTTTTTTTGATTATTACAGATCACACCAGTACAAACATTAAAAAAAAGGATGAAATTTGTTTTAATAATATATTTTATTTAACCCAACATATCCAAAATATTAGCTTATAATCCTCTCTTCCAAGTCTTCCTTGAATCTACTCTAATAAGGCTTTCATTCTGACTCGTTCACCAAAACCACTTTTGTCAAAGTCACCAATGATACCCATGTGGTCAGTTCTTGGTCCCCATCTTACTTGACTTCTCTGCATCACTCATTGTGGTCCCCACACAGGCAGCATCAGTGTCAGCTGGGAGTTTGTTAACATATTCTAAGTCCTCATCCCAGACCTACTGTAGTAGTCCTCCCAAATATATGTCCTTGTCCGAACTGCTGGAGCCTGTGAATGCGACCCTATTTTTTTTTACCCTATTTGGAAAAAGGGTCTTTGAAGATGTAGTTGAGGATTTCAAAATGAGATTATCCTGGATTATCTGAGTGGGCCCTAAATCTAACGACAAATATTCTTAGAAGAGACACCCAGAGGAAAGACACTCCTAGAGGAGAAGGAGAAGACAGAGGTGGAGACTGGAGTTATGCAGATACAAGCCAAGGAATGCCTTGAGCCACCGGAATACCCTTAGCCCACACATCCTATTGTCTGCCCAGAAGCCAAAGGGATCCTCCTGTTAAAACATGAGTCACTTCTTGACTCAGAACCCTCTAATAGCTTCTTATCTCACTCAGGAAAAAACCCCAACTTCCCATCATGACCTCTAAGGGCCTCCGTACAATACTCTGGCCCCTGCCACTTCTCTCATTCCACCTACTACCACCCTTCCCTCAAGTCACTGGGATCCAGCCATACTGGCTTCCTTGCTGTTTCAAGAACCAGTCAAGTATACTTCTGCCTCCAGACTTTTGTCATTGCTGTTCTCTCTGCCTGGTATGCTCTTCCTCATGCTGTTCCTAGCTCCTTTCCTCATTTCCTTCAAGGCTCTGCCAAATGTCACTTCCTCAGAGAGGTCTTACTTGACTGCTGTCTACAGCTCTCTGCCTTGTCCCCTCATAATACTCTGTTTTGCTTTCTTAACAGCACTCCCATTCTCGGAAATTCTTATTTGTTTACATGTTTCCTGCTTCTGCAACTAGAATGTAAAATCTTTTTCATACAGTATCCCTAGGGTCTAGGGCAGTGTGGGGCACATATCATTCAATAAATATTTACTGACTGGCATTTTTCCTGGTGTCTTGAGTTCACAGATTTTCCTGCCCCAGGGCTTTGCATAGCCTCAGGGGCTGAGATGTTCATATTCCATTTTTCACCTAGTAAATCAACCTTCAAGTCTCAGTTTCAGTGTTACTTCCTCAGGGAACTCCTCTTGTAACAGAGAAGAACAAGCCTGACTCCATATTGGATCTATTCCCTTAGTTCTAACCCTTGTGCTCTGTTGCCTGTGCTTAGTCATGCTGGCTCTGCATCTTTGTAAAAGAATGTTGCCAAAGCCTGAAATACACATGATAGCCCATTCTCAAGGCTCTGACCTTTAAATGTATAATGCTCTTCCATTCATATAAAGATAAAAAATTGGAAAACAGAAAATAAGTTGTCTTGTTGGAGGCTTATAGGAACATTGTGACCAGACCTACAGGTCACATAGGTATAAAAGAAGCCTGAATTTTAACTCCGGTAAGATTGTTCTTCTGGACGCTAGTCCAGCATCTTCTTGGTATGCTGGCTTTCCAAATAAAGCTGCTATTCCTTGCCCCAGCAAGGATTTATTGGCCTGTTGTGTGATCAGCAGTATGAACTTGGGCTCAGAAACACTCTCTCCAAATTAGGTCTCCGTATTAAGGATTGAATAATTTCCCCAGATTGTAATCTATGCTTACAGCACCTAGACATTTTCCTTTACATCTTTTTTTTTTTTTTTTTTGACGCGCAGGCTCAGCAGCCACGGCTCACGGGCCCAGCCGCTCCACGGCATGTGGGATCTTCCCCGACCGGGGCACGAACCCACGTCCCCCGCATCGGCAGGCGGACTCTCAACCACTGCGCCACCAGGGAAGCCCTCCTTTACATCTTTTTTGCTCAGTCATAATGATCTAAGCCTAGGGACCACTGGTGGTTCTCAAAATGTGGCCTAGGGACCGCTGGTGGTTCCTGAGACACTTTCAGGGGTTCATGAGGTGAAAATTATTTTCATAATACTATTAAGATGTTATTTGCCTTTTCACTCTCACTTTCTCTTGAGTATACAGTGATGTTTTCCAGAAGCTACAGCACATGAGCTATTTTGACAAACCCTGTGCAGAAGCAGATATGAGAATCCAATTGTCTTCTAGTAAGCCAGGCGTTAAAGAGATCTGCAAAAATGTAAAATACTCTTCTCACTAAATTATTTTTGGTGTGGAAATAAGTTATTAAAAATGTTATGTTTACACAATGAGTTTTTGATGATAATACATATTTCAGAAATTTCTCATTTTAATATTGATAGATATAACTCACATAAACAACCCACATAAGTACAACCCACATAAATTATTGGGGTCCTTCATTTTTTTTTTTTTTTTTTTTTTTTTTTTTAGGTGTACCAATTCTTTAAGCTTCTGGGATCCATTTAGTGAGCTGGAGATGACAACGGTTCTGGCTCCCGGGCCCAGCCGCTCCGCGGTATATGGGATCTTCCCGGAACAGGGCACGAACCCGTGTCTCCTGCATCGGCAGGCGGACTCTCAACCATTGCGCCACCAGGGAAGCCCGGGGTCCTTCATTTTTAAGAGTATAAAAGCAGTCCTGAGACCAAGAACTTCAAGTAAATCTTTAGCTTTTTTTTTTTTCTTTTTTTTGTTGTTATTGTTTTTTTGTTTTGTGGTATGCGGGCCTCTCCCGTTGTGGAGCCGAGGCTCCGGACGCGTAGGCCCAGTGGCCATGGCTCACGGGCCCAGCCGCTCCGCAGCACGTGGGATCTTCCCGGACCGGGGCACGAACTCGCGTCCCCTGCATCGGCAGGCGGACCCTCAACCACAGAGCCACCAGGGAAGCCCAATCTTTAGCTTTTTTATTCTTGTCTGCAAGCCCAGCAGACTTCGGAATTCTCTGAAGGCAAGGTCCCCGTCTGTCTTATTGGACACATACTTAAGGTTTGGCTAGTAGTATGGGGAGACTTAAGTGTTACTGTCAAAGATCTGAAGGCACAAAGAAATTAATGGGAAGGCCAATCCTCCCACCTCATCCTCACCTCCACATTACTCGGGGGACTGGAAGTGAAGCCCACGCTCCAGACGAGGGACTCAGCTTAGAGCCTGGACTGAGCAGTGCTGGAGGATGGAAAGGGAAGGTTGGGCACGCGGTCTGAACTGCACGAGAGGAAAGGAAGGAGGGACGCATGCGCATGTGTGCACGTGTGCGCGCGT
>NW_006790237.1:886722-900911 GCF_000442215.2 Lipotes vexillifer | reverse complement strand
ATGTGTGTAGGTGTGGGCGCGTGTGGGGAGCGAGGTGGGTGTTGGAGGGGGTGGAGCCGCGGAATCTTTCCCTCCGGAGAGGTGAGCGAGGGGTGCGGCGGCGCATGCGCAGAGGAACGCGGGAAAGTCGGTGCCTGAGGTAGAGCAAGGAGCTGCGAGCGGTAAGGCCTGAGGCTTGAAGCGGCCCGAGGTGGTTGCTAGGCTCCTCAGTTGAGCCTTCTACACCCTTATTTTCGGTTGATTGACCAGACTGAAGGGTCCAGGCCTCGAGGGTGAGGGTGAATTGGCTCCCGCAGGATCCCTGAAACGTTCATAAATCTGGGGTGTGTGAGGTTGGGCGTCACCCCCTGGGGTCACTGGACTTCGTCAAGGGATAACAGGCCACCTGACGGAGCCTCCCAGACCCTGGGCTCTGTGGAGCTGAGAGGTCAAACGGCCCGAGAGGGCCCTCCTTTTTTCTCCCCTAGAACCTGGGAAATTGGCGTCCGCCCCTTCACTCACCAGATCTGACTTTGAGCCAATCCCAAGGCCCGACCTTCACGGGAAGCGGCCGTCGATCCCTGCCCAATTGGGGAAGCCCTTTGGTTCAGGCTCCCAGGCGGCAGAGACCGGGTCTAGCCTCCTCACACGCTTGTTAAGGACGAAGTTATTGCCTGCTCCTTGAGGAAGCTGGACACCAGCTCCCTCCTTTCATGTTTGGAGTTTATAGTTCCAGGGTAGGAGGTAAAGGGAGAGGAACGGGCATTCCCGGGAGGCCCGAGCGCTCTCCGGAAGGCATGGGCCTAGGAGAGCAGTTGCTGGGAAGGGTAATGTAGAACCTCACACGTTGGGCCACCATCAGGGCCTCTCCAGGCGGCGAGGAAGGGTTTGCCAGGGAAGCAAGGGGCTTTCTAGGTGTCACAGTGGCCGGTTTGCAGAATCTGTTTGCTGAAACTTAGTTCTCTCAGTAAGTCAAATTTACCAGTTTACCAGAAAACTTGTAAATTCTGGTAAATGTACCAATTTACCAGAATACACTTTCTGAATGTGTTCAAGAAAGGTGGATATATTTTTCGTGGATACAGTTTTCCTTGGTTTAGTGGAACTCAGTGTCAGGGTCAGTGTTAACATGCATTATGGGAATCAGAAGTACGCCTTGTAATTTTGAGTTATGGTTCATTTCAGCGGCTGGCAGACCATCTAGTAATAGTGAAGATTTGTGATCTTAGGTAAGCTGCCGACTCTTCTTTTTTTAATTTAATTTAATTTTATTATTATTTTTTATACAGCAGGTTCTTATTTGTTATCTATTTTGTACATATTAGTGTATATGTATCTCCATATGTGTACCAATCTCCCAATTCATCCCGCCAGCTTCCTCTTCTTGGTTAACTTTTGAACAAATTGAATTAAGATTTCTGTTTTTCTGTGTATTCTGAATCCCAAAGGAAAGAATTCACTATGGACACACTTTAGAGTTTCTCTTACTTGCTTTTGTGTTGATAATCTGAGGCTCTCTGTTTCTTTTTCATATCCTTAGCTTTTGTGACAGCATTTCCTTCTGGCATTTCTCCTAATTCTCTGGCCATTTCTTCTTCTTTTCTTTATATTTTATTTTTAATGTTCTAAATCATGAAATATGCATCCACAAAAGGGCATAGAATGTATGAACAGAGTTTTAAATGAATAATTATAAAGCTTACATCTGTGTAACTGCCACCCAGATCAAGAAGAATATTACCATGACTCTGAAATATCTTCTCTCATTATCATTTCACAATCAAGTACCCCTTCTTCCCTTTTAGAGGTAACTTCAAGTCTGACTTTTGTGGTGATCATATCCTTGATTTTCTTTATACTTTTTCCATGTATATGTGCATCCCTAAATTACTAGTTTAATTTTGCTTCTGTTTTGAACTTAGAAATATGGACTCATTCTGTCTAGAATATTATACGCTGTGCTTCTTTTGCTCAACATTGTGAAATTTATATTGTTGAGTGTAGCTGTAGTTCCTTTATTTTCTTCACATATGCATAGTATTCTTTTGTTTGAATAGTCTATGATTTATTCATTTTACTGTTGATGGGCATTTGTGTCTTTCAACTTTATGACAATTATGAATAATGTTGCTGAGAACATTCTTGTGAGAAGTAGAATGTAGTTGGTTAAGAGCTGCTTCTGAAACCAGACTGTGTTAAATCGTGACTACCACTCATTGGAGGTGTAACAATGAGAAAGTTGTGTAACTTTTTGTTTAAATTTTTTTCACTTTTGTAAAGTGGAGGTAATAAATAGTACCTACCTCCTAAGGTTATTGTGAAGAGTAACGTAATTTAAAAA
Organism: Lipotes vexillifer; assembly: GCF_000442215.2. Lineage (NCBI taxonomy): Eukaryota > Metazoa > Chordata > Mammalia > Artiodactyla > Lipotidae > Lipotes > Lipotes vexillifer. The sequence continues at coordinate 898,591 of NW_006790237.1, read as the reverse complement.
TGTAAAGCATTTAGAACAATGCCTGACACAAAGCAAGCACAATGTGTTAGTTATCATTATTACTGTATTCTGTTGCACAAGTGAAAGAGTTTCTCTAGGGAATATATTGGGAGTTGTTGGGCCATAGGGTATGTGTATATTTGATTTTACTACTAATACCAGGTTGTTCTCCAAAGTAGTTATGACAATATACAGTAACGTTAATTGAGGATGAGAATTCCTGGTTGCTGTACATCTCATCAACACCTGGTATTATTAGACTTTTCCATTTTTTCCCAATCTGGTTGGTGTGCAGTTGTATTTCATTGTAATTCTAATTGCCTTTCACTGATTATTAATGACATATTTGTAATAGTTATTGGGATCATTTAATTAAATGAATTATTTAATAATTATTTAAACATTATAAAATATTTATGAAGTGCCTGTCAAGACTCTTGCCCATTTTCCTATTGGGTTGTCCATATTTTTCTTCCTAATTCGTAGGTGTTCTTTATATCTTTGGAATATTAGTCATTTGTTGTTAGGTAGGTTGCAGATATCTTCTCCCATTCTACAGTTTTTCTTTCTATTCTCCTTTTGGGGTCTTTTCAAAAAAGGAAGTTTTTAATTTTAATGTAGTAAAATGTATCACATTGAAATTTTATGGTCATTGCTTATTGTGTCTTTTATGAGAAATCTTTTCCTATACCAAGGTGTGGTGTTTCAAGGGGCACCATTCACATCAGCCGTAATTTTGTCCCCTGGAGTAGTATAACACAGTGATCATTCTTTTATACTTTCTAGCATTTTATAGTATTGTTTTTCACATTTACTTCTTTTGCCCCTCTGAGATTGATTTTTGCAGTTATTTGAGGTAGGGGTCAGTTTCTTTTTTTTGCTGTATGGATACCCAGTTGTCCTAGCACCATTTATTGAGAAGTTCACCCCCTACTTACAGGTCTGCTAAGGCATATCTATCGTGTATCAGACTTAATATAACAATGGGTCTAATTTTAGGCTCTCTGTTCTGTTCCATTAGCCTTTTTGTTTGCCCCTGTCTCAATTCACACTGCCTTACTACAAATTTATAATAAGGCTTAATGCTTGTTAGAGCATGTCTTCTCACTTTGTTTTTATTAAGGAGCATCTTAGCTATTTTTGGGCTTTTGAGTTTTCAGATAAATTTTGGTATCAAGGTTGAGCTGGTCTTATAAGTTGGGGAGTGTTCCTCTTTCTGTTTTCTAGAAGAGCATTTCTTTCTTAAAGGTTGGTAGAATTTGCCATTAATGACATCTAGTATTAGAAAGGTTTGCATATATGTCTGTGTAAGTGTGTGCATGAACACATATGTGTGTTTGAAAGATTTTCAGTTACAGTTTCAAGTTATTTAATGATTATAGGACTTCCTGGGTTCTTTATTTTTCCTAGGTAGTTCTTTGGTTAATTTTTAAAAGGTATTTGAGTATTTCACCTATTTTTTGAAATTATTGGTGCAGTAATGTTAATATTCTTTATTATTATTTATTTAATATCTGCAGCATCTATAGTAATGTCCCCTTTTTTAAATTCCTAATACTGGTTATTTATACTTTTCCTCCTTTTTCCTTTATTTTTAAATAATTAATTAATTAAATTTTGGCTGCTTTGGGTCTTCCTTGCTGCGTGCGGGCTTTCTCTAGTTGCGGTGAGCAGGGGCTACTCTTTGTTGCGGTGCATGGACTTCTCATTGCGGTGGCTTCTCTTGTTGCGGAGCACAGGCTCTAGGTGTGTGGGCTCAGTAGTTGTGGCTCACAGGGTCTAGAGCGCAGGCTCAGTAGTTGTGGCACATGGGCTTAGTTGCTCTGTGGCATGTGGGATCATCCCAGACCAGGGCTCAAACCCATGTCCCCTGCATTGGCAGGCGGATTCTTAACCACTGAGCCACCAGGGAAGTCCTCCTTTTTCTTGATCAAGCTTATTAGAAGATTGTCAACTTTATTAGTTCTTTCAAAGAACTTTTGGGCTTTGTTGATGGTTTTATTGTTTGTTTTCTATTTCATTAAGCTTGGGCTATTATGAATAAAACTGCTATGACTGTTCTTGTAAAAGTCTTTTTGTGGCATATGTTTTTATTTTTCTAAGGTAAATCCATAGGAGGGGAATTACTGGGTCTAGCAGTTTAATAAGAAACTAAGATTTAAAAAGCCCATTTTCATAAGAAACTGCTAGACCTTTTTCAGAATGGTTGTACTATTTACACTCCTGGCAACAGTGTATGAAAGTTCCAGGTGCTCCACATCTTTGCCAGCATTTGGTGTTAATCTTCTTAATTTTATCAATTTTGGTAGGTAAACAGACCAGTATTTTTCTTTATCATTATAATGTTCTCTTCCTTATAGTTATAAAGTTGTACACTCTGTATTTATTTAGTGATCACCTTAGAACTTAAAAAATGCACACTTAATTTATTGAAGTTACAGTATGTCTCCCTTTCTCCCAGAAGATACAAAGAACTTAAAATATTTGAATTCTATTTACTTTCTTCTCAACTTATATTTTATTATTTTGATGGGTTTTATTTTTACTTTTTAACCTCCCAGGACATTATTATTTTGTTTCATATAGTTATTTTTTTCATTCGGATTTTCTTGCATATTTACTACATATGTATTCTTTGTCCTTTATTTCTCTTGGTTCTCAAATCACCCATCTGGGATTACTTTTCCTTCTGCTTGAAAGATGTTTTAGAATTTCCATTAATGAAGATGTGTTGGTGACTGATTGTCAAAATGTTTTTGTCTGTTGTAAACTATTTTTATTTTACCCTCATTTAAAAATATTTTATTAGGATTTAAGGTACTAGATGAGCAGGCTTTTTTTCTTTCAATATGTTGATCATATCCTACCGTTGTCTTGTGGCTTCCATTTTTGATATTGAGAAGTCACCTTTATGTCTCTCCTTTGTAATAGTCTGTATTCTTCTTATAAGTGTTTTGAAGTGTTTTATATAAAATAATATGTCTGTATACAGAGTTCCTTTTGTCTCCAGTGGACTTCGTTGGGCTTTTTGAATCTGAGATTGGTTTATTTCACCAGTTCTGGAAAATAGTCTTAATCTTTTCAGACATTGTTTCTGCACCATTTTCTGTTCTTACCTTCTGAAAAGAATAATTAAATATCTATCAGACTTTCAAAAATTTCTTTGATTTCTGTGTTCACTAACCTCCTTTTGTATTTTCCATATTATCTCTCTTTGCTATGTTCTTGGTTGTTTTTCTGACCTAAGTATTTCGGTTCACAAATACTATCTTCAGCAGAATCGAATCCACTGTTAAATTCATTCAGTAAACTTCTAATTTCAATTATTGTGTCCTTCATTTCTTTTTAAATCTGTGAAATCACTTTTTATAGAGTCCTGTTCCCTTCAGATATTTTCAGACTTTTCCTTTATTTCTTAAAAAATAGAAACCAGTTATTTTATTGACTTTGTCTAATGATTCCTTTATTTGATGTCTTTGCTCATTTTATTCTGCCATCTGTTGTTTCTGTCAGTTCTCACTAGTGCCCTTTTTCCCTTATGTGCTATGATTCTCCCTGTTCTTGACAAGTTATTTGTAGGAATAATTTAAGGCCTTAAGATTAAGGTGTCTTACTCCAGGAAAGATTTCGGTTTATTTCTGCAAAGTATCTGGGGGGACACCATTAGTCTTGTAACAATTATACTTAATTTTGGGGGTTTAATAGTATATTACTGTGATTTTTTTTTTTAACTAACATCATGAGATTGGTGTGAGCTTTAATTAATTTTTATTTATTTTTGCTGTGTTGGGTCTTCGTTTTTCTGTGCGAGGGCTTTCTCTAGTTGTGGCAAGCGGGGGCCACTCTTCATCGCAGTGCGCGGGCCTCTCACTATAGCGCAGTTGCGGAGCACAGGCTCCAGACGCGCAGGCTCAGTAGTTGTGGCTCACGGGCCTACTTGCTCCGCGGCATGTGGGATCCTCCCAGACCGGGGCTCAAACCCGTGTCCCCTGCATTAGCAGGCAGATTCTCAACCACTGCGCCACCAGGGAAGCCCCTATTACTGTGATTTTAATGTGCATTTCTCTGATAACTAATGATGTCGAGGACCTTTTTTCAGATGTATTAATATATTGGCCATTTGTATGTCTTTGTGAAGTGTCTTTTTAAATCCTTTACCCATTTTTAATTGTATATCTTTTTAAAATTGAGATATAGTTGATGTATTACATAAGTTACAGGTATACAACATAGTGATTCACAAATTTTAAAGGTTATACTCCATTGATAGTTATTATAGAATATTGGCTATATTCCATGTGTTGTACAGTATATCCTTGTAGCTTTTTTATTGTATACATAATAGTTTGTACCTATTATTCCCATACCCCTGTTGTATATCTTTTAATTAAGCTGTAGGAGTTCTTTATATTCCCTAAATACAAGTCTTTGTCAGTTGTGTATCTCAGGATCATTTTCTCCTAGTCTCTGACTTGCCTATTGATTTTCTTAAGTCTTTTGATGAGCAGAGGTTTTTAATTTGGTGAAATCTAAATGATCAGTTTTAAAGATGATTGCATTTTATGTTCTATGTTTGAAATTTTTGCCTACCCCTAAGTCACAAAGGTATTCTCTTTAGTTTTCTTTTAAATGCTTTATAGTTTTAGATTCTACGTTTAGATCAATGATTCATATCAAATTAATGTTTGTATATGGTGTGAAATGGGATTCGAGTTTCATTTTTTTCCCCATATGGATATTCAGTTATTCCAGAAAGGACTTTTCTTTCCCAGTTGGATGTCTTTGTACTCTATTTCAAGAATCAAAAAACCATATGCTGGGACTTCCCTGGTGGTCCAGTGGTTAAGACTCTGTGCTTCCAATGCAGGGGGTGCAGGTTCCACCCCTCGTCAGGGAAGTAGGATCCCATATACTGTGCATGATGGTCCAAAAAAAAAAAAAGACCATGTGGTTTATTTCTGAATTACATTGCTGCTACTTTTTTTTTTTTCTTTTGGCCACGTGTTGCGGCATGCGGGATCTTAGTTCCCCAACCAGGGATCGAACCAGTGCCCCCCTGCACTGGGAGCACAGAGTCTTAACCACTGGACCACCAGGGAAGTCTCCTACCTTGCTACTTTTATATGTTAAATCGACCTTGCATTTCTGGGACAAACTCCATGTGATCATTAGTTATGCAGGATTTGCTTTGTAACTTTTGTTGAGGCTTTTTGTCTTCATCTATGTTCATGAAGATATTGGTCTTATATGGTCTCTTTTACTAATATGTTTATCAGGTTTCGGCATTAGGGTAATGGTAGCCTTATAAAATGGATTGGGAAGTGTTTCCTCCTTTTCTATGTTCGAAGTACTTGTTCTTGGTGTTTTTTGTTTTTTTTTTCAGTATTCTATATAATTCACTATTTGAAACCATGTGGGTGTGGAATTTTCTTTGTGGGAAGGGTTTTGATAAGGAATTCAATGTATCTAACAGACATAGGACTATACAGATTTCCCATGTCATTTGATATCAATTTTGTTAAGTTGTATTTTTAAGGAATTCCCCCATTTCATCTAAGTTGTTAAGTTTGTTGGCATAAAATTCTTATAATATTTTCTTATTATCCTTTTAATGTCTATAGGATATGTAGTAATAATCCTCTTTCATTCCTGATATTGATGACGCGCATATCTCTTTCTGTCCTATTATATTGTTGATCATTTCAAACAACCAGTTTTGGATTTCTTACTTTCATCTAGTGTCTGTTTTCTATTTCATTGATTTTTGATTTATATTTTCCTTTTTTCCATTTTAGATTTACTTCTTTTCTTGAAACCTTCTTGTAAGACATTGATTTTAAACCTCTTTTCTAATTTCAGCATGTAAAGCTATAAAATTCTCTCTAAGCATTGCTTTTGCTGCATTCCACAAATTTTGATATTTTATAGTTTTATTATCCTTCAGTTTAAAATGTTTGGTAGTTCTTTGACCTACGGATTGTTTAGTAATATATTCTTTAATTTCCAAGTATTTGGAGTTTCCTTAAATATGTTGTTACTGATTTTAAATTTACTAACGTTGTAGTCAGAGAACATACTCTGTGATTTCAATCCTTGTAAATTTATTGATACTTGTTTTATGGCTTAGCACTGGTAAAGTGTATGTATTCTGCAGTTATGAGTTTCTATAAATACCATTTAGGTCAAAGCTGCTGATAGCATTTTTGGATCTTCCTTATCTTTTTTTTTTTTTTTTTTTTTTTTTTTTGCGGTGCCCGGGCCTCACTCTGTTGTGGCCTCTCCCGTTGTGGAGCACAGGTTCTGGACCCGCAGGCCCAGCGGCCATGGCTCACGGGCCCAGCCGCTCCGTGGCATGTGGGATCTTCCCGGACCGGAGCACGAACCCGTGTCCCCTGCATTGGCAGGCAGACTCTCAACCACTGCGCCACCAGGGAAGCCCTGGATCTTCCTTATCTTTACTGATATTTTGGTCTTATTTTTTCCTGTCAGTTACTGAAAGGGTGTTAACTTCTACCATGATTTTGGAATTAATTTATTTTTTCTTTGACTTTTGTAAACTTTTGCTTCATGTATTTTGGGACTTGTTTTGTTTGTACACATTTGTAAACATTGTCTTCATGATGAATTGACCTTTTATTACTAAATGTCCTTCTTTATATCTCATAATACTGTTTATCTCAAAGACAATTTTATGTTATTCTAATAAGGCCACTAGCATTCTTATGCTTAATTTGCATGATATATCTTTTTCTAATAATTGACTTTCATCTATGTCTTTGAACTTACAGCACATCTCTTCAGAAGCACCTAATTGGTCTTGCTTTTTTATTTATCCTGACAATTTTTGCCTTTTCTTTTTCTTCCAGTACGCGGGCCTCTCATTTTTGTGGCCTCTCCCGTTGCGGAGCACAGGCTCCGGACGCGCAGGCTCAGCGGCCATGGCTCACGGGCCCAGCCGCTCCGCGGCATGTGGGATCTTCCCAGACCGGGACACGAACCCGTGTCCCCTGCATCGGCAGGCGGACTCTCAACCACTGTACCACCAGGGAAGCCCTAAATAAGAGCTTTTAAGATTTTTAAAAATTAAAAAAAAACACAGTGAGACACCACTACAAACCTCTTAAAATGGCTCATTAAAAATACTGATAATAGCAAGTGCTAGTGAAGATGCAGAGCAAGTGAAATTCTCTCATAACATTGCTGATGGAAATGTAAAATGTGCAACCGCTTAGGAAAAGAGTTAAGTAGCCTCAGGTAAAGTTATACAGGGGAATTCCCTGGCAGTCCAGTGGTTAGGACTCGGCGCTTTCACTGCTGGGGCCCGGGTTCAATCCCTGGTTGGTGAACTAAGATCCCACTTATTATACAACCCAGACACCCCAATCTTAGGTATTTACCCAAGAGAAACAAAAACATATCTGATACCCAGTTTTCTCTAATTCAATCTAGGTTTGCGTATCAGCCCCTTGGCTTGTCTAAGTAGGCTTCACAGGAGCTACCAAATCCATTCCAGTTTTTGGCGGCAGCTTTGAGCAGCCTTTACAGCTGTCTTCTCTAGCCCCACTTGTCCCTTTAATGTAGCAGGTCCTCAGCCTTCACAAAGCACATGCATTCTTGAGTCCTCACTCCACCCTGCTGCCTCCTTTTCTCTGACGACCTGCAGCCTCTTATCTGGAGTTTTCGTTTTTGTATAAAATACACCTCTCTTTCAAATGACCTATTTGTTTAAGATTTTAGTGGCTTACATATTCTACTGACAGTCACTCCCTTCCCACATCTGAGACTGGAGCAGATACCTTACGGGTTCTTCTGGATCACAGGCTAGTGAATGCCACAGCTGTTCCATGCCCTCAGCAACCCCTCCGGAGGACCCTAGAGTAGCAGATCATGGCTGTGCTGCTCACTCTTGGTTAATGGACACCCAGTCACTTACTGGCCTTGCTGGTGACCTGCAAGAGGTCCTCCTCACTCCTAAAAGGAAATATCTTCCACCTTTGTAATGGCCCAGTTAAACTCTGTGTGGCTTCCAAAAACACAGCACCAAGACAAGTGGAGACATTTGTGGTCACCAATTGTCATTTTAAGGGGCCAGGATTCCCACTGTACTAGGGCTGTGCAACAGAGAAGTGAAATAGGTTCACTGAGGGAAAATATACAAGTAAGAAAGATTTAAATATAAATTTTAGCAGTATTTTGTAATACCTCAAGAGCGCCTAGCCTCCTCTTCAATTACAGGACTTTTGGTTTCCAAACTGATTTATGTGTGGACATGAAGTGGAGGTTGTATCTCTCCAACAGAAATAAATTAATACAGGGGTCTCATATATTAAACGGGTCTCAGAAAACTGGGAAAGAAATATAAAGAAGCAGAGTTAGCACAGAAATAGTAAACTGTACAAAGCAAATATCACCCCCAGGACTGGAGAGAAAAATGGAAGAGAACAGAGTTATCAGAACCTAAACTCTTGGAGACGTGCCCCTGGGAGCTGAAACTCAGGCTAGAAAAAGGGGCTGCCTGGATGGAGCGAGTGTGACTGAGGGCATAAACGGAACTTGTGGGAGTGCTGGGGCGGGGGAAGCTGAAAGCTGCAACCAGAGAAAGCAATGCTCTGGGGCTACGCTCAGGAACAGGAAGCAGCAAATCCCCTCTTCCGCCTCCAGTCACCGTTCTCCCTCTAGCGCCCCCTCTAGGCAGAGTCTAGTAGGAACCCAGCTGGCAAAACAAATGTGGCTTGCGGAGTCCCAGCCCCAGCATCACAGAGCTGACTATACAGAAGGGCAGATTTGGAGCTGAGAGACAACAGCTTAATAAAGCAGCATGCCCACTGAGTGAATTCCTAGGGCTTCGTAGCATTTAACATTTCTAAATATAAATTAGTGCTTTACAAAGGCTCTGGATCCAGATGGCCCAGATTCCTATTCAAAATCGGCCACTTTCTAGCTGTGAGACCTTGTGTGAGTCACTTAACTTTTATCTGTGCCTCAGTTTTCTTATCTGCAAATGGAGGCTTTAGTACCTACCTAATATATGGTTGTCATGAGAATGATTTAGCACCTGTGAAGAACTTAAACACAATGCCAGACACAGCACTCGTGTTAGCTGTTGTTGTTGTTGTTGCCACCGTCGTCATTACTGTTATTATTACTACTTGGGTTAGTGAGAATTGATTCAGCATCTTCCAGAGAAATCTGGTTGCCACAAAACACTTGGCAATATTTCAAAGCTACTCTGCATCCAAAGTGGCAGACAGTTGGAATTCCTCCAATTTGGAAAAAGGATGTTTTGGTTTGCATTTTGGATGTGTTGGTGGTTGGTGGCTTTTTTGCTATTTTACTAATAATTGCTGTCAGTTCAACCTTGTCATTACCAGTTTAGTTTGTTATGGGTTTAGTTAAACGGTATGTATAATGATGCATATTTGCCTCAATTCCGTGTGTGCGTGGCCTGCAATTTTCCACTAATTAGACTTTTTAAAGACACATATGCAGTTATCTACTCAAATTTGCATCATCTGTACCCCTATTGCCAAAGCAGATGTACATAGCACCCACCCACCCCCACTCCAGGAAATACTCTCCTTTTTATCTCTGAGTTCTTCTTTCATTGGTAGGCAGGAATGGGGGGGGGTACAGATGGTTGGGGTTCTTGTCCCACTGAAGTGAGAGTCATCAAAATAGTGCAGACAAGAGGTGCTGGGCCTGAGTCACACAGGAATAGTGGGGCTGAGAGGAAGAAACAGCTGGGGGATACCTGAAATAAAGCAGCAAACGAACCAAGGACCCCAAACACATACCCAGCTTCAGCCCTCATCCCCAAAGGATCTATACACCCACCAGTTCCCCAAGAATCAAGCATCCAGATGCTACTCCTCTCAAATGGCTTTATTTCCCCAGAGTGGGGAGCTGTGAGTGGGCTCTGGTCCTTTACCTCAATGACCCTGCAGCCTTCTCCAGCCCAGCAGACTGTGGTACAGCCTTGAAAGGCAATAAATGCCTGGGCTCCAGCGGCTCATGCTCCCAGAGTAGGGCTGGTTCTGGGAGGATCCAAGCCTGCTGTGGTTTGCATGGATGACACTCCCTGCAGTGATCGTGACAGCAGCTGAGGTGGTAGTCCATGGGCATGAGGTTCACCTCAAGGACAACGTCGCCAGGTGCAGGGGTCAAGGACCTGCTAGGCCTTACTCTGGGAGCAAAACTCCGTATGGCAGCTACTCTTTAAAGTCCACCAGCAGGGCTCAGTCTGGGGGAAAAGAGAAGAGGTGGTGGGCATAGAGACGAAGACAGAGAAAAATAAGAGACTGGCAAAAAAAAGATGTACAAAAAGCCCAAAGGAGACCGAGAGTGAACCAGGGACTAAGGAAAGCCAGTAAAAGAGAAAAACAGTCCGAGATAGGGGAAGAGAGACCCGGAAAGCAGGGACACAGACGTAGGTAGTGACAGATGCCAGAGATACACACAGGTACACCACACACACTGACCTTTAGGCGCAGGTGAGGCTGGGGGCGGCGGCCCCCCTGGGGGAAGTAATGCAGAACGGCTCAGGGCCTCGGCTACCCAGCTCAGGACACGGCTACAGTACTGGACCTGGGGAGCAGGGAGGACCTCAGGGCACCAGACTGGAAACCTACTGCCCCTCACCCCAGCCATACTCCCCCAGCCTGGCCCGGGGTTCTCACCTCCTGTTCCAGTCCTTTCAGACGCTGCTCGTACTCGCGGATCTGTCTCAGCTGCTGCAATGCTGTGTCCACCCTGGGGATCCAGGGTTTCAGATCGGTGCCAGCAGCCTACCAGCCCTGCCCACCTTCGAAGACCCGCCCTCAGTGGTTCAGCTTTTCTCCCTAGCATTCCAGGACCCCGTCCCCGCAGGCTCCACCTCTAGCCTGGGTCTTTGCAGGACCTAAATCATGGGATCTGTTCCTGAAGCCAAAAGCCCCGCCCAGAGCCTGGCCCCGCCCTCACTTCTGCGATGTGCGCTTCAGACTTTCAGAGTCGCTCTCCCGCTTGTCCCGAGCTCGCTCCAGCAGGAAATTCTCCTTTTGCACTGACTCCCACGTCAACAGCCTCCGCTCCGCTTCCTTCGAGAGGCGGACCCCTGGACAGTGGGGTCAGGAGAGAGTCAAAGGGCTCACCCATCCTCGGGCCATGCCTGCTCCTAGACCCAGCTTCCCCACCCAAAACCTTGAGCTTTGGTGATCTCCCAGACCACGCCCCCTCGCCGTTCTAGGCCTCCCACTAATCTCCCACGCCCAGCTCCCTGACAGACTAAGCCCTGCCCACTAGTGCTCCTGGGCGTCCTCCTCCAGCCTATACATGCTCTTCTTTCTCTCCAGGTTCCGCCCCCTAGGTTTCACTCTTTTGGGCCAAGCCGGCCTCTCACGAAAATGCTCGACGTCTGCGGAAGGTGGCAGTCTGGCCCGGAGCCTGCGCAATCGACGGATGAGTAAGCACACGTGCGAGATGACGATGAGAGGCGGGGCCAGTGCGGGCCGAGAGTGAAATTCCCGGATGAGGCTGTAGCGCTGCGCCTTCCAGTAGAGGTCGCTGTTGGCCTGTACTTTGCCGAAGGTATAGCTGTGGGGACCAGAGATCAAGGGTCACTGGAGGTCAATGCCCCTTCAGGAAGAGAGAATGAAGATTAGCTGTCACGTAGTATCTGTTTGAAGCCCAAGGCAGAAGGCAGATGTCAAGATCAATAAAGTTGGAGGTTATTACAGGACGCAATTAATAGCTGGGTTAGGAGTGTCCAGGGTCAGATGTAATAGGTCAAGTTGGGAAAGCTATCATGAATTAAGTAGAGACTGGAGTCAGGTTCAAAAGTCAGCCTGGGGCTTCCCTGGTGGCGCAGTGGTTGAGAATCCGCCTGCCGATG
>NW_006790237.1:873076-886504 GCF_000442215.2 Lipotes vexillifer | reverse complement strand
TCCCGCCAAAAAAAAAAAAAAAATAGCCTGGACACAAATAATAAAATAGGAAATGAAAATGGGGACATTACTATCAACCGTATAGAAATAAAAAGGATTATAAGAGAATGCTATTAATAATTGTACACCAACGGGCTTCCCCGGTGGCGCAGTGGTTGAGAATCCGCCTGCCGATGCAGGGGACACGGGTTCGTGCCCCGGTCCGGGAAGATCCCACATGCCGCGGAGCGGCTGGGCCCGTAACCCATGGCCACTGAGCCTGCGCGTCCGGAGCCTGTGCTCCGCAACAGGAGAGGCCACAACAATGAGAGGCCTGCGTATCACAAAAAAAAAAAAAAAAAAAAAGGTCCCAACCAAAAAGCCCAGGACCAGATGGTTTGACTGGTGAATTCTACCAAATATTTAAAAAAGGTTTAACACCAATCCTTCTCAAATTCTTCCAAAAAACTGAAGAAGAGAGAACACTTCCCAATTCATTCTATGAGGCCAGCATTACCATGATGATATCAAAGTCAGATAAAGATATCACGAGAAAACTACAGACCAATATCCTTTATGAATATACATGCAAAAATCCTCAACAAAATGCTAGAAACCTAATTCAACAGCATATTGAAAAGATTATAAGTGGGATATATGCAAGGAATGCAAGGGTGGTTCAACATACAAAAATCAATCAATGTAATATACCACCTTAATAGAACAAAGGAAAAAAACCACGTGATCATCTCAATTGACATGGAGACACAGAAAAGGCATTTGACAAAATCCAACACCATTTCATGGTTCAAACAAAAAAAAACAAAAAACTCAGAAAAGTAGAAATAGAAGGAAACTTCTTCAACTTGATAAAAGGTACTTATGAAAAACCCACAGCTAACATCATACTCAGTGAAAAAAGACTGAAAACTTTCCCCAAAGATCAAGAACAAGACAAGAATGCCCACTTTTGGGACTTCCCTGGTTGCCCAGTGTTGAAGAATCTGCCTTCCAATGCAGGGGGCGTGGGTTCGATCCCTAGTTGGGGAGCTAAGATCCCACATGCTGCAGAGCAACTAAGCCCGCACACCACAACTACTGAGCTCCTGCACCTCATCGAGAGATCCCTAGTGCCGAAAACTACAAAGCCCACATGCTCTGGAACCTGCGCACCACAACTAGAGAGAGAAAAACCCGTGCGCCACAACAAAGAGCCCGCATACTACAACTAAGACCCGACGCAGCCCAAAAAATAAAGAAAATAAATATTTTTTAAAAATGCCCAATTTCACCACTTCTATTCATTATACTGGAAGGTCTAGCCACAGCAAGCAAGAAAAAGAACTAAAAGGCATCCAAATTGGAAAGGAAGAAGTAAAACTGTCTCCATGGACATATGATATAGCCTACATATAGAAATAGAAAATCCCAGGGACTTCCCTGGTGGTCCAGTGGTTAAGAATCCACCTTGCGGGCTTCCCTGGTGGCGCAGTGGTTGAGAGTCCGCCTGCCGATGCAGGTGACACAGGTTTGTGCCCCGGTCTGGGAAGATCCCACATGCCGTGGAGCGGCTGGGCCCGTGAGCCATGGCCGCTGAGCCTGCGCGTCCGGAGCCTGTGCTCCACAATGGGAGAGGCCACAACAGTGAGAGGCCCACGTACCGCAAGGAAAAAAAAAAAAGAATCCACCTTGCAATGCAGGGGATGACGGTTCGATCCCTGGTCAGGGAGCTAAGATCCCGCAAGCTGTGTGGCACAGACGAATAAATAAATAAATAAACGTAAGAATCAAAGGATATTATCAAGAAAAGGAAAAGACAACCAACAGAATGGGAGAAAATATTTGCAAATTATATATGTGATAGAAGTTTAATATCCAGAATAAAGAACTGCTACAACTCAAACACTAAAATACAAACAACTCAATTTAAAAAACGGGCAAAGGGGGCTTCCCTGGTGGCGCAGTGGTTAAGAATCTGCCTGCCAATGCAGGGGACATGGGTTCGAGCCCTGGTCCAGGAAGATCCCACATGCCGCGGAGCAACTAAGCCCGTGCGCCATAACTACTGAGCCTGTGCGCTAGAGCCCGCGAGCCACAACTACTGAGCCCGCGTGCTGCAACTACTGAAGCCCGCAGGCCTAGAGCCCGTGCTCCGCAACAAGAGAAGCCACTGCGATGAGGAGCCCGCGCACCGCAACGAAGAGTAGCCCCCACTCACTGCAACTAGAGAAAGCCTCCGCGCAGCAACGAAGACCCAACGCAGCCAAAAATAAAAATAAATAAAATAAATAAATTTATTTTAAAAAATGGGCACAGGATTTGAACACATTTTTTTAAAGATGTGCAAATGGACAATAAGCCCATGGAAAGATGCTCAATGACACCAGTCATTAGGAAAATACAAATCAAAACCACAATGAAATAATCAGTTCATGCCCACTAGGATGGCTAGAACCTCTTAATAAGGAAAATAACAACTGTTAGTAAGGATGCGGAAAGGCTAAACATAGAATTACCATATGACCCAGCATTCTATTCTAGAAATATACCCAAAAGAAATAAAAAACGGAGACTCAAACATCAATTGTGAACAGCAATGTTCATTGCAGCATTATCCACAATAGCCAAAAGATGGAACCAACCCAAGTTTCCATCTTAAGATGAATGGATCAACAAAATGTCTTATATCAATACATCAGTATTATTCAGCCATAAAAAGGAATGGAGTGGTGGTACATGCTACAACATGATTGCACAATGAAAACATTATGCCGGACACAAAAGGACAAATATTGTATGATGTCACTTACATGAATCACCTCCAAGAGGCAGATTCATAGACACAGAAAGTAAATTAAAGGTTACCAGGAACTGGGCAGGGGAGGGGAAGATGAGGAGCTAACCCTTGCTTAATGGGTACACACTTTCTGTTTGGAGTGATGAAAATGTTTTGGAAATAGATAGTGGTGATGGTTGTACAAGATTATAAATATAATTAATGTCACTGCATTGTACACTTAAAAATGGTGACGATGGCAAATTTTGTTATATATATTTTGCCACAATCAAAAATTTTTTTAATCTTCAGCCTGGGCTCAGAGAGCAGATCAGATTCCAAAGTCCAGGTCAGGAGCAGACTCTGACTGGGTTTGGGGACAAGTCAGCATTAGATTTAAATCAGAGTTCAGAGACTAAAACTAGAATTGCTTAGACTGGGGTCAAGGGTCAAGCTGGGATCAAGAATCACGCCGGGGTCAAGGGTCATGCTGGGTGAGGTCACCCAGATGAGGTCAGATCATCAGAGAGCAGTGGGGACTCACCTGAACATCGCAATGAGCAAATTGACCAGCAGGATGTTGGCCACGAGCAGGAAGATGATGAGGAGGACCACCACCAGCCAGTTGGCATAAATCGAGACGCAGGAGCCTGCCTGGGTCCCTGAGGGGCGCGCCCATAAGCCCTTCTCCGATGAACAGTTGTCGGGCTTCATGAGGCTCACTGTGAAGGGAGATAGAGATGGAGCCAGAGAGACAGAGACCTAAGGAAGACAGAAATCCAGACAGGCATGGGAGAGCAGAGAGAGAGACAGAATCCCAGAAAGAGCGGGGACCAGAGACGCAAAGAGAAGGAGGAGGGGTCAGAGACCCAGAGATAGAGGAGAGAGAGAGGGGACTCGGAGGGTGTCAGGCCCTCTCATCCCTCCTTACTGTCTATGTCCTCCTGGGGGATCTGCCCAAAGATCTGCAGGTAGGGCCGGTAGAAGACCCGGCGCAGGATACTCGAGAGTTTACGGTCCTGGGGCCTAAGGAGCCCCTCCGTGGCCACCCCGTAGGCAACCAGCCACACGCCAAGGAAGAAGAGGAAGAAGAACACGTCCTTCATCTGCAGAAGGGAAGATGAGACCAATCCGGGCCCTGCCCTTCCCTACTCTGGCCCCGACCCTGCATCCAAAGCCTCGCCTCCTTCCCTGGCATTGCGTTGGAGTCCAGGACACCTTCCCTGGCTCCGCCCCTTTCCTCCTCTTGCCCCGCCACACCAGTCCCACCCCACCCCTCACCATCTTGTTCACGATAACGATCTTGGGCCCCAGATGTTTGTTGACTGTGAAGATGTGCAGCAGCCTCAGCGTGAAGATCATGAAGTCGACGCAGAGGACAGTACGGCCCAGGTCATACAGTCCTGCGGTCAGCCTGGGGTATGACAGACGCGGCAGGAGTCACTCAAGGGTTACAGGGTGCAAAGGAAAACCCCGAGTCTTCCCAACACCAGGCTGAAGGTGAGGATGTGGCCTCCCCAGGGCCAGACCTGGGACCACCCCCCCACCCCGATTCACCCGGGGTTTACTCAGATTTAAAATTTGGCACCCGTGACAGTGCCAAGCTGGGCTACGCAGGGCGCTGGTACCCATTAAATAATGGCTGCATGAACAACGGCCTTAGCAAAAAGCTGGGAGGTCCCTGTAACAAACAAGTTGTGAAAACTGCAGGAATATTTGTCCAACCTATACAAGGCAAAATATAGAGAGTTCCAGCAAACCAATAAGCAGAAGACAAACGACCTAACAGGAAATCGGATAAAGGATAACACACAATTCACAGAGGAAAGTCAAATGGTGAATAACATCAGCAATCCCTATGGGGAAAATAAAAATTATATCCCTATTTTGCATCATGTACTTTAACTTTGAAGGGATTAAAAACCTAGAGTAAAAGGCAAAACATCAAAATATTAGTAAGAAAATATAGAATTTCTTCCTAAGCTTGACGTAAGATAAATGTTATATAAGAAAAAGAGTCTTATATACAAGGCACGAAATCATAATAAAGGAAAAGACTGAATATTTAACTACTTTAAAATATAAAACTCATGTGTATTAAAAGATAACAGAAATATGATGGAGAGAGAAAGACAAAATTTTCTGCCAAAAATACATAGCCTAAATTTGATCAGGAGGGAATACCAGACAAACTTAAACAGAGGCAAATTCTACAAAATAACTGGTCTGGACTGTTCAAAAGTGTCAAGATTATAAAAGCCAAAGATGGACTGAAAAACTGTCCCAGATTAGAGACAATTACGGAGACATGACAACTAAAGGCAACATGGAATCCTGGACTGGCTCCTGATCCAGAAAAAGAACATCAGTGGACAACTGATGAAATTTAAATAAAATTTCCTGGTTCTGATAATATAAGATGTTAACATTTGGGGGATCTAGATGAATGGTGTATGGGAATTCTCTGTGCTGTTTTTGCAAAATTTTTTATGTCTAGGGGTTTTTCGAAATGAAAAGTTAAAGAATAAAAGAATGTTTAAAGAACATACAAAAGTGAAAAGACAAGCTGCAGACTGTAAGAAGATACTTAGAACAAAACCACCAAGGATTGGGATCCAGAGTATAAGGAGAGCACCTACCAAAAAATATATACATGCAAGAGATCGATGAACACAATAAATTAAAAACTGGGGCGAAGGGTATGAAAAGACAGTTGACAGAGTACATGTGCCATTTAGATATGAAAGATGCCCAACTTACCCAACTAGGAGTCAGGGATGCATAAATTAAAACAAGGAGAGGTCATTTTTCCCATCAGATTGTCAAAACATGTAAAGGTTAAATTGAGAGCTACAAAATTTTAAAGATTGAAAATATCAGGTATCATCAAGCATGTCCTCAAGGGGGCAGTGTCTTACCCAGATGGTGGGTGTGTAGCCCGAAGAAGCTATTTTACAAGGAAAGCCTTCCACATCAGGAATACACATACCCTTTGACCCACAAAGTGTACATCTCAGATGTATTATTACTTTGGAATAATAAAAAATTAGAAACAACTGAAATGTCCATCCGGAAGGGATTGGCAAAATAAAACGATTCATCCATTCAATTCTGGAGAACCCAGGAAATTTCTCCTGTGTAAAATGAGATTTTTTGGAATTTTTTTTCCCTGTCCAATAATTCTTCCCCCACCTAAAAAACGATGAGCTTGACAAAAATGTCTAAAATATCACTGGTATTCCTAAAGGGTGGTAGCACATGGTCCTAGCCCTTTCCCCTCAGAAGATACTTTATACAAAATGCAAGGAATAAACAGAAGCACAGTGTTGTACAAAACTTTCTTACTTGCTGTTTTAATAAATTATTCATGTCGAATTACTTTGTACCATTTTTAACACAGCATAGAGGAAGCATACCTCTCAGTGTGTCAACTGAGAAAAGACTAGGGGGTCATTGCTGTCAACCATCCAGATTATAAGAGGGGATGTCAGGACACTTCATCCCCTGTAAATAGTCACTAGGTTGTGACCACAAAGTTCTTTGTCTGCTCTCTTCAAAAGCAGTGGTGTCCTAACAGGTAGGACTTTATTTAAAAATAAAAAAACAACTCACCATCAGAGTACTGGACCCAGAGCAGCTAATATCTGATTATAACTTCATGTTATCTCAAGTAGAAAATGAAAGACGCTTTGTAGAGAAATTCTGGGCCTAATTCTGTCTCTTGAAGTTCAGAATTTCTGTCCCACTGCCTCATGAAAGGAATTCATTCATTTATTAAATCTGGCAAGAAGAAGTCTGTCTTGTCTGCTTTAGCCAGCGAAGACTAAAACCCCTTCTTCAGGAATCTGATGCAACATTTTTAAAGAATAAGGAATATTTGGAAATACTGACATGGAAAGAATGTCAGGACATATTACAGAGGAAAAGAAGAGGTTGCAAAAGAATAATAAAATATAGTATCATCCGTGTATAATATCTGTGTATAAAAGAAGTAGGTAAATGCATAGAAAAAGAACAGGCAGGATGTGCACCAAACTGTTGATGGAGGTAACTGCTGAGAAAAGGAAGAAGCTTGAAATGGCTGAGGAAGATAATCCGTTTGTTCTATGCTCTTCTTTATTTGAATATAATCTTGTTCAATAAGGACGCACTTCTGCATTTCTTTGGGCATAGACTATATCCAAAGATGTTTTAAGTTGCTGGGAGACAAGATAGATGTGGCTTGAGGAGTTTATAATCTTGTGTGAGGAGAGAGACAGCAAAAGTCATGGTCAAAGCACTACTGGGGGGACTCTCAGGATGTTAGAGGAACACAAGAGACCCAGAGTCTGGGTAGGAGAAAGGAAGACCTCCAGAGGCAGAGACAGCAAAGCTGAGGCTGAGAGGAAGTGTAGGAGTTGGCTTGGCCAAGGAGAGGAGGGAAAAGTGTTCCAGGAAGGGGGAACAGCATGTGCCAAGACCCAAAGACAACACAATTTATTCCCAAGGACATTTTGATTTGCCCTTTGCCCTCTCTCTGGCACCACACAATACAATCTAGAAACTATGGAAGAAATGAACTAACATTATATAGCCCAGTCTGGGCAACAGAAAATATTTGAGGGTAATTCCTCACAGTTAAGTTTTTTGTAAATTAGCTAAGAAATAAGCAGAAACAGTCAAGATTTTTATGGAGTAAAAAGTTGACAAAGCATTGAGGCCTCCCTGATGAAATTTAAAATTATGAAATTTGACCCAGGAAAACCAGACATGCAAGAAATAAAAGCCACAAAGTAAAATTCACAAACACAGACCCTAGATTTTGGCAAAATTTGATAGGACAAAAACACAAACGTTGAACCAAATATTTGTTGTAAAACTTAACCCAAACAATAATTAATCAAGTTGAAATAATTTCAGAAACTAAAAAAGAAAATAATTGAAGCTACTTTCACTGCCCTGCAATGTAAAATCAATCAAGGCAGTTTAAAGTAACTAGAAAATAGTTCCTTGGTAAGAATCCGTCAGTACTGGTAAAATTCTGACTGCAATTTTGTAATTACGCAGATTCAAAATACCAAGGATCACGGTCAAAGCCACTGGCCTTGTGAAGAAGGAACTGCAAGTCACTCTCAGACAAGCCAGAGTGTAAATGAAGAAAAGAGAAAGAAATCAGGGAGGCAGCCCTGGCAGAGAAGGGCAGGGGCTGAGACTCTGTCCACAGGCGCTGGCGAGCCCCAAGAAGCAGGGAGAGACAGGCCAGCTCTGGGTGTAGAAAGACCCTTGCGGGCCCTGTGGGGGATGGACTGGAGGGAAGAGAGGCTGGGGCGAGGGTCCAGGTGGGAGAGGCAGGAGTAGAGGTAAACAGGGGGATGAGACAGAGAAAGTCAGGTGCCAGGAGAACAGGGCCTGGGACCCAGGGCTGTAGATGAAGAGGACGGAGGAGGTGCGGGTGGTACTCAGCGTGTGGCCTGATTTCTGGGGTCCAGGACAGGGGTGCAGCTACAGGGCCATGTTGAGGACTAGAGAAACATCCTGTAAAGTCCAGACCTAGAATGAAGAGCAGTGGGGTTCTCATTTTATCCTATCAGCCCTAAAGCCCGATATCCACATGTGAGCAAACGGCTTACAGAACATCTTTAGGCAGTACTTTCAATGAAGATGGGATTTTTTTTTTTTTTTTCTTTACGAATAAGCAGGGGCTTCCCTGGTGGCAGAGTGGTTAAGAATCCCCCTGCCGATGCAGGGGACACGGATTCAAGCCCTGGTCCTGGAAGATCCCACATGCCGCAGAGCAAGTAAGCCAGTGCGCCTCGACTACTGAGCCTGAGCTCTAGAGTCCGCGAGCCACAACTACTGAAGTCTGCGCGCCTAGAGCCTGTGCTCCACGACAAGAGAGGCCGCCGCAATGAGAAGCCCGCGCACCGCAACGAAGACCCAATGCAGCCAAATTAATTAATTAATTAATTAATTTTAAAAAAGAATAAGCAGAGTTATTTTAAAATTGTGAATCACTATATGTATACTTGCAACTTATATAATATTGTACATCAACTATACTTCAATGAACAAAAGAAAAGAATAAGTGGAGTTGGATTTAGCCTCTGCCTGCCGCAGGGAAGCCAAGAGTTGAGACCCGCAACCCCACCCCTCACCCCCATTCCCACTCCCACGCCCCCACCCCCAGAAAGGAAGGGTCAGAGGTCGCCATGGGCCGGGAGTGTAGGGTCACAGGGCACTCACCGGCAGCCCACGCCCAGGAGGAAGCAGGTGAGGGCCACCAGGTCGCACTGGTTCCAGGCGTCTGACAGGTAGAGGTGCAGGCGGCGGCGCAGTGGGGCCTGGTCGGAGTCTGTCCTGGGGGCCCCCATGGCCAGGCTGCCCAAGCTGTCACCCAGCCCCTGGCGGAACTCCTCACAGAGCAGGGTGAAGGCCCAGAAGTAGAGCAGCAGCTCCAGAGCGCTGGGTGTCTCGGGCTGGAAGTCGATGAGTAGCACGTGGGTGAAGAGCAGCAGGAAGAGGAGGTAGCTGACCACGTAGCCCATGAAGGAAGTCACCGGCGCTCCCCAGAACTGGGGCCAGCGGCGCAGGCGGCACCCCCCACAGCAGCTCCTGCGGCTGGGCGACCTCAACACCTGCAAGGGCATCTTCTCCGGAGGGTCTGTGGGCCTGGGGGAGAGAAGGGAGAAGGGCTCAATCTGACTTCTGCACCTGACTGTCACCATTATCAGGACCTCTAAACTTTCATATCCTCCTCATCCTCCTTTCCTGACATTCCCCACCTTCACGACTTCTGACCCTGCCTGACCTGAAACTAAGTCTGATGTCTGCCATCACCTTGACTTTTGACCCCTGTATCTAATTTCTGACCTCTGAAATCTCCTACCATCAAGACTGCTGAGCTTGCACCTCTGACTTTTTCGACCTTTCTGACCTCTGGCCTCTGGGCTGACCTCTGACTCTTGTCTGGCTTTTGTGTCCAAGTCCCTCTTCTTTCACCTTCACAACCTCTGACTCTCTGTCTGACCTTGGACCATCTATCTGACCTCTGGCCCTCAAATATTACCTCTGACCCCCTCACTTTCATGGCCTTGGTTCACCAGGTTTGACAACTCAATCCCTGAATATTAACTTCTAACCCATAAATTCTGATATCAGATTATCCAGCACAGTTTTCTCAGATAACTCTTCCTTCCCTATATCTGATCTCTGATTGTACAGCCATATCTGAATTCTAAGCTTCTAGGTCCACTCAAATCTCTGACCCTTCTCACCTGAGTTTTTTTTTTTTTTTTGCAGTACGTGGGCCTCTCACTGTGTGGCCTCTCCCGTTGCGGAGCACAGGCTCTGGACGCGCAGGCTCAGCGGCCATGGCTCACGGGCCCAGCCGCTCCGCGGCACGTGGGATCCTCCCAGACCGGGGCACGAACCCGCGTCCCCTGCATCGGCAGGTGGACTCTCAACCACTGCGCCACCAGGGAAGCCCCTCACCTGAGTTTTGATCCTCTGTCCCAGTTTCATCCTAACTCTTAATTCTGACCTCAAATCAGAAACAGAAAAATGAATAATACAAATAATAATAAATTCAGAAAGCTAAAAGGAAAAATAAACTGTCTTGGAAAGGCATCCTCTCTTTATAAACCAAGTGGAAAGAAAACCCCAAAGTGGAAACAACCCAAATGTCCATCAGCTGATGAATAGATAAATAAAATGTGGTAGATTCAAACAATGGAATATTATTCAACAATAAAGGGGCTTCCCTGGTGGTGCAGTGGTTGAGAGTCTGCCTGCCGATGCAGGGGACACGGGTTAGTGCCCCGGTCCAGGAAGATCCCACATGCCGTGGAGCGGCTGGGCCCGTGAGCCATGGCCGCTGGGCCTGCGCATCCGGAGCCTGTGCTCCGCAACGGGAGAGGCCACAACAGTGAGAGGCCCGCTACCACAAAAAAAAAAAAAAAAAAAAAAACCAATAAAAAGGAATGAAGCACTGACACATGCTACAAAGTGGATCAATCTTGAAAACATAATGTTAAAGTTAACGAGGCCAGTCATAAAATACCACCTGGTGTATGACTCCATTAATATAGAATGTCCAGAACAGGGAAATCCGTAGGGACAGAAAGTAAATTAGTGGTTGCCTGGGACTGGGAGAAGGGAGGAGTGGGGAGTGAGACTGTTAATGGGTACAAGGTTTCTTGCTGCAGTGATGAAAATGTTTTCAAATTAATTTTGTGATGAGTTTACAACTCTGTGAATATAATGAAAATGACTGAAAACTGTACACCTTAAATGGGTGAACTGAATGTTATGTGAACTATATCTCAATAGGGCTATTTTTTTTTGTTTTTTTTCAGGCTGTTCTAAAGAAAATAAGCAGAAAGAACAGTAAAAGCTAAAGAAAGTGAGATGCAGAGAGGAGAACTAACTCCCCAATAATAAGAGAAAACAGATCTGGTAACAAAAATATGTGGTGGGCAGAATGCTCCCCAAAGTCTGCCATCTTGAATCACCTCCAGGCAGGAGACACACAAGATTCCTGGATGCCTCCCTGGAGGATAAGCATCCAGGAATCTGTCCTTTTACAAAGCTCTCCAGGGAGGTGGCTTTCTACGGTGACTAAAAGCACAGATTCAGGAACAAAAAGATCTGGGTTCAAATCCCAGCTCCACCACTGACCAATCACATGATATGAGGTGGGTGACTTAATGCCTCAGTTATGTCATCTGTAAAATGGGGATAATAATGGACCCTATGGCATAGGGTTGTTGAGAGAATTAAATGAACTGATTTTCAAAACAGTTTAGTGCACTGGCTGCCCACTGTGAGTGTTCTATAACCTCAGCTATTGTCCTCATCATATGGTACAAATGTTGGGAACTCACCAGACAAGGATACCACTATGGATCCTGACATTGGGACCCTCTGTCTAATTTTTTTCAGTGGTCCAAATTTTTTTCTTAGTATTCTCTTCTACCTTGACAAATATTTTGTATTCTTTGTGCATTGTCTCAGAAAAAATATGTATATACATAATACATTTAAATTTGACTTGTTTCACAGCAGGTGGTAGATTTTATAGACGTCTGGCAGTCTGATGATGTTTCTAACAGTTACCAGAAACACTTTTTCTTCTGGAATATTGGGGCTGAGGTTCCTCCCTGTTCCCATTCAGATGATTAAAGTAGAGATGGAGGGTGCAAAGATGGGGCCTCTTCCTGTTTCTCTATTACCATAGATTTAGACCCTTATACCTACACACACACACACACACACACACACACACACACCATTCAACAAAACAAGTGTATCAATAAT
Source organism: Lipotes vexillifer (assembly GCF_000442215.2). Taxonomy (NCBI): domain Eukaryota; kingdom Metazoa; phylum Chordata; class Mammalia; order Artiodactyla; family Lipotidae; genus Lipotes; species Lipotes vexillifer. The sequence goes on along the minus strand of NW_006790237.1, from coordinate 874,455 downwards.
AGCAGTAGTAATGCTAGTCCCCATTAACTGAGCACTTACTTTGTGCCACGCACTACAATATGCACATTTAATACTCATTATCTCCATGAACCCTCCCAACCGTTCCATCAGGCATTGTGGTATATTGTATTACTGTGGACGAAATATTTTGGTTCCCTCCCAGTGGGAGAATTAAGAGCTAAGGAATTATCATATGACTAGTTTTTGCCAATGAAATGTGGGCAAAAGTGACACGTGTCACTTCCAAGTGGAGGCTTTAAGGTCCAGAACCTGGTTTGCCATGTCTCTTTTCCCTCTACCATGAGGCCAGCAACATCTCAGCTCAGAGGTGTTTGCTTATCCCGAAGTGGAGACCACGTGGAGCAGAGCCACAGACAACCCAAAAATGGAGCGTGAATGACAATTAAATCCTCACTGTTGCCAGCCCACTGAGAGTTTGGAATACTTTGTCATTGCAGCATTACTCAACCTAACCTGACTAACATGTACAACCTTCTCTTTATAGCAAAGAAAGCTGAGGCTCAGGGGTGAAGCCACGTACAAAGGCAAAGTCGGGATTTGAACCCCACTCTGCTTGACTCAGAGCCAAGTCCCACAGCACCTCTGCTCTGCAGAATTAACAGAAGATTGATAAATTTTCTATTTCATTTGCTTAGGACTGATTTTGAAAACACCTTCATGGGTACCACAGCACAGAGATTAAGAGCAAAGGCCCTGGAGTCAGAAAAAAAAAATTGGCAAAAGATCCCTAAATGAACCAAATCCACCCAATTCCACTTGCTTTATCAAGACAGAAATAATTTTCTGTCATGTATCATGACATGTACAATTTTCTTCATGTATCATGAAGCAAATTGATTTTCAGTGAGGAACTCCTTGGTGGCAGAACCAAAGTTGATCCAAGCCTTGAGCCTGGCGTTTGGGAAACTTCCTCAGTATTTTCAGTGGCTTCATGAAACCACCATCTCCCGAAGCCCCACTTCTCCCCTCTGGTCTTGCTCCCATTACCTGGTGCTCCTGGAGCTGCCTAGGGTGCCCCCTACCCCTGCACAGTGCTGGTGCTTCACTCACTTGCCAGGCCCTTCCCCACTGACGCCCCTGTCCGTGTCAAATGCCAGGTCCTTCTGCATGGGCTCCTCATCTGGCTTCCTGGCATGGAGGGACACACAGAGTGAGAAATAGGGGGAGGGCAGGTGGGAGAGGAATTCTCCAAGCCAAACTCAGTCACCCAGAGCCACTGCAGGGAATGAGAGGTATCATCCCAAAGTGACCTTCCCCCCAGAGCCATGGCCAGAGGACAGAGGAATTGCCACTAGAGATACTGCAGGGACCCACCCCCAAAGCTTGCTTCCCACAGCATGCTCCCAGTCTGGGGGAGG
>NW_006790237.1:847491-873019 GCF_000442215.2 Lipotes vexillifer | reverse complement strand
AGGAAGTAGAGACTGATCTCCCCACTCCCCCTCCTCCTGCCAATCTAACCCCAGGGGACTGACCTGAAGGTGATGAGGTTGGTGTAGATGAGTGGGGGGCAAAAGAAGGCGAGAACCAGGGCCCATATGGGTGTGGTGCTGTCCATCTCCCCCCACCACTTCTGTGTCAGCAGAGACTGTGGGATGTGGGGAGGATTAGGAGCCTGAATCTCCCCACAGCCCTCTCCCAAAGACCCCAGACAAGGATCAAGCCACACTCCAGAGCACAGGGCAAATGCTCACTGTGAGGGCCATAACTACTGGGGGTGGGGGGAAAGGAGTCAAAGGCAAGGAACACCTGTCCCAGATTTTAGTAGAGTTAAACAGCCAACATTTGTTAACGTGATATACCAGATACTGGGCTAAGCACTTTACATAGATTAGCTCACTTAACCCTCCACACCTCCAGGAGGACAGGTACTAATATTTTCTCCTTTTTCACAGATGGAGCACAGGGAGGTTACAGAAGAGGCAAAAGCTGCAATCCATGAGTTTAACCACCATTCAAAGCAAAGGACTCTGGGAAAGTATTTGAAGTGCCAACAAATCATTCCAAGAAGTGAAATGGGACTTCCTGCTGGGTAGGCAAAACTTCTTGTACTGAGGATGGGACTCTCTTTGCCCCTGTCAGGTTTAGATTAAGGAGACCAAGAGTGTTTTCAGAATGTCAGGATTAGCAGGATGGGAGTGACTATGGGGGCACACAGGTCTTCCCAAAGGAAGGGTAGGATTTCCTAAACCAGAGTTTGTCTATATCCAAAACACTAAGGAATTGTCCAGTGACGCCATTTTAATTGTTGAAGCCTGGCAGTGGACACCTCTTAAGGAAATGGGAAGGACTTCTTGTGTGAGAGGTGAGACGTCTTACTAAAGTCCCGGGTATTCCTATATCTGGAATATAACTTTTTTTAGTTCCCTAACCAGGGATTGAACCTGGGCCATGGAAGTGAAAGCACCACATCCTAAGCACTGGACTGCCAGGGGATTCCCTGGAATAGAACTTTTTAGGAGGGTGGGCTTTGCTGTGGGAAGGTTGGCTTTCCTTTGGCAGGGTGTGAGGCTTCTTTTGGGAAGAGCAACCCTTCCAGGAGAAGGCTGAGACTTTCTGGAGAGGGGTTGTCTCCAGGTGGAGAGGCTGGTCAAGACCACGGACTGCCCACCATGGCAGGGGCTTATCCTCCAGACTTTTCACAGTCCAGCTGAGAACTGTTTGGGATGTTGGTGTATCAGATGCTCACCTGTACCCCATCCTGGGCAAAGAAGGCACGGGCATCAGCCTGCATGGCAAGGTGGAGGCAGGTGGCATCCCCCCAGAGTGGGCAGCGCCAAAGGAGCAGGTGAGCAGCCCGTTCCTCGCTGCTGCGGTAGCATTTTCCAAAGAGGTCTGGGTGCAGGAGATTTATGTGAGAGGGAGGAAAAGTAGTAGGAAGATGGTGTGAGGGAAGAGATGAGGGGATTGAAGGGGAAGAGGCAGAGTGACGAGAGGAGGAATGGGTAGTTTTACAACCCCCTTCATGGCAGTTCCCTGTCCCTGCCCCGCCAGGCACCCATGCCCCACGCACCAACACCCAGCCCCTCAAACTTGGCTGCCAGGTCCTTCCTCCGTGCTGCCTCCTCAGTCTCAGCCTCCAGGCGCCCCAGCACTCGCAGCAACAAACAGGCCCCAAGAGCTGAGGCCACGGAATTGGAGCCCTGGAGAGACAGAGACAGGCCTCAAGTAGCTGAGGCAAGCAATAGATACTCTGAACAGCTTGGGAGAGAAGAGGGAAGCAGCTGGGGAAGGAGATGCTTGGGGGAGTAAGGGGTTTTAAAAGCTCCTATGGGGAATTCCCTGGTGGTCCAGTGGTTAGGACTCTGAGCTTCCACTGCAGGAAGTATGGGTTAGATCCCTGGTGGGGGAACGAACATCCCGCATGCCACGCAGCACAGCCAAATAAATAAAGAAGTAAAAATAAAACAAAAAAATAAAAAGCTCCATGTACCAGGAAATCTAGAAGGCTACAAACATGACCAAGACTGGATGCATGCTCAGAAAAGACTATGCAAAGCCCTAAGCTTTCACCTCTGGCTGACCTTTAGGCTCAGCAAAAGCAGGCAGTGAAGGCTAAAGCCAAATTGTAAACAGCCTGCCTAAGTGTTGAAAGACAGCTCCACAGAGCCAACCTGCAAAGTGGAAGAGCTTTATTCCCCCACCCCTGTGCATTTAAGGGAATCTCTTGTCAAGTCACTAGCTGACCACTAAGCTAACAGAATGGGATTTCAGTGGCCATACATGACGAAGAATACAGACTTTACAAAAATAGCTTAGGAAAGTCACTAAACAAACAACCACCCACAACAGGCAGCAACAACAACCCCTGAAGGAAGGAGTTAAGCTGATTTCCAAAGTTGCCATATTATAATATTCCAAATGTCCTGTTTTCAACAACAACAACAAAAATGATAAAGCATGCAAAGAAACAAAAAAGTATGACCCATTCACAGGACAAAAGAAATTAGGAAACTCAGCCACTGGATTTACTTACTAGAGAAAGACTTTAAATCAACTGTCTTAACTATGCTCAAAAAGCTAAAGGAAATTATGAACAAAGAGCTAAAGGAAGCCAGGAGAACAATGTGTCAGCAAATAGAGAACAGAAATAAAGAAATAGAAATTATAAAAAGGAACAAGGGACTTCCCTGGTGGCACAGTGGTTAAGAATCCACCTTCTAATGCAAGGGACGTGGGTTCGAGCCCTGGTCCAGGAAGATCCCACATGCCATGAAGCAACTAAGCCCGTGTGCCACAACTACTGAGCCTGTGCTCTAGAGCCCATGAATCACAACTACTGATCCCGCGTGCCACAACTACTGAAGCCCGCACCCCTAGAGCCTGTGCTCTGCAATGAGAAGCTACCGCAATGAGAAGCCCGTGCACTGCAACGAAGAGTAGCCCCCGCTCGCCACAACTAGAGAAAGCCCACGCACAGCAACGAAGACCCAATGCAGCCAAAAATAATAAGCAAATAAAATAAATAAATAAAAATAAAACTTAAAAAAAAAAGAAACCAAGGGAGAGGGACTTCCCTGGTAGTCCAGTGGTTAAGACTCCAAGCTCCCAATGCAGGGGGCCTGGGTTCGATCCCTGGTTAGGGAACTAGATCCTGAATGCCACAACCAAGAGCCTGCATGCCGCAACTGAGATCCCACGTGCCGCAACTAAGACCCGGTGCAGCCAAGTAAATAAATAAATAAATATATATATATTAAAAAAACACGGTGAGATCACACCCATTAGGATGGCAATTATAAAAAAGAAAGAGACAGAGAGAGGAAGGAAGAGAAAAGAGAAAAGAAAAGAGCAAGTGTTGGTAAAGATGTGAAGAAATTGGAACACTTGTGCATTGCTGGTGGAAATTTAAGTGGTACCACCACTGTGGAAAATAGTATGGCAGTTCCTCAAAAGATTAAACCTAGAATTACCATATGGTCCAGCAATTCCACTCTTAGATATGTCCTCAAAACAAATGAAAGCAGGGACTCAAACAGATAATTTGTGCACTAATCATAGCAGTATTATTCACAATAGCCAGAAGGTCAAAACAATCCACATGTCCATCAACAGATGAATGGATAAAGAAAATGTAGTATATCCATACGATGGAATAGAATTCAACCTTAAAAAGGAAGGATGTTCAAATACATGCTACAACACTGATGAACACTTATCTCAATTAAAAAAAAAAAAATCTATTTATTTTTAACCAATAACTGGATGGGCTGAAAGTAACCCAGGGCTGAAGAACTCCTGTCAAGATATTTCTTTGACATAAAGATAGGGTCTATCTTTGATCCTATTTGAATATCATGACTTTTTTTTAAACTTCTCAAATGTGTCCCAACACCTGTGTCTCACCAGCTTTAATCCAGGCCCCCATCTTGGCTGCCTGAAGCTTTACCTTCCTACCTGGCATCCTTGCCTCTAGTCTTGTCCCCTTCTGCATTGCAACTACAACAATGCATCTAAACTGCAAGCACGATTATGATGAAATGAATCCCCATCAGCTACAGATAATGTCTAACTTCCTCATACAATCAACCACTTTGAAAGGATGAGATTGATGCATATGTATGAGCAAGGGTAAATGCCCAATATATATTGTTAATGGAGAAAGCAAGTTACAAGAAACGCATGATATGGGGGGTGGGGGTGGGGAGGAAGAAACAGCACTCGGGGTCATATATCAAGAATGGAGTGGGGTGGGGGATGGGTGAGATCCTAGGTCAGGGAATCTTACTGCTCAAGCATTGGAGTTCGGTAGAAATAAAGGACAGGAATGTAGGAGCGAGTAGAATCAGAGATCAAGTCAGCACTCACCATCTCCCAGAAGTACACGGCCATCTGAGCCCTGTTGAGCAGCAGTGCCCAGAGGAGCAGGTCGCTCCAGGGTGCCTGCCCGGGGATGGCTTCCAGCAGAAATTCTGAGGTAGCCTTGTCCCACTGCAGAAACGACTGGAGGCGAGGAAGGGGTGGTGAGTGTTGTCTCCGCCCCAGACCTTTCCTGACTCCGCCCCAACCATCAGCCCCACGCCCTGTTCGGTCACACACCCTGTGTTCTGACCACGCCCCATCCTGGCATAGCCCCGCCCACGGACCCTTTTGTGCTTCCCCCACCCACCCCGTTCCTTACATTCTCCATGCTGCCATTGCCCTGGTGGGTGCCCCTGGTGGGGAACGTAGGTGCGCACGTCTTCCCCAGCAGCATCCGGAGCACCTGCCCCACCTTAGGGGGTTGTGGCTCCGCAGAGGGTTCAGAGACTGGGCCTTTGTTGCCTGTGCTGTGGGACACCTGGTCCAAAAGGCTGTGGATAAGTGAGTTGGGGGGCGCTGCGTTGTAGAGCTGGGCCAGGCGCGTAGGGGTCAGGAAGTGGCCCAGGCTAAGGCCATGGGAGATGAGCAAGCGCACGAACTCTGGCCGGTCATTCAGAAGGGCGTCCATGAGGGAGGCTTCCAGGTGGAAAGACTGGTGGGGGTGGAATGAATGGGGGAAGAGTTGAGCACAGAGACAGGCAGAAGGCCAGGTGAGGTCAGAGATTAAGGACAAGAGATGGGGGTACAGAGCTATGAGTGACAGATGGATGGATGGACGGTCAGATTGATGGATGGGTGGAGGGATGGATGAGAGGATGGATGGGTGGGCAAGTAGATGGATGGATGGATGGGGAGAGAGGGAACAAGATGGGGACAGATGGACAACCAGAGATGGATGGACAATTAAGAGAAGGCTGGACAGGCCATGAAGGAAGATAGAGCCAGATGTCAAAGGAGTCAGGGAGTGGGGGAAATGCATCCCTTTTGTCAGGATCCCCAATCGCCAGGCCCCAACCCCTCACCCGCCATTGGATATCCCCCCGGAAGAGTTCACTCTGGGCAATGTCCACACGGTTCCAAGCCACAGCCAAACGCAACTCATCCAGGTAAGCTGAGGCTTCAGAGCTCCCACAGGCTGAAAGGGTGAGAAGGAGAGGGGGCAAGAAGTCAGGGGAGGTTGGGAAGATCTGCTGAATGTCTGTATTGCTTCTACTTGAGATGCCTGACACTTAAACTCCGTATAAAGGCAATGTTGTTGGGCAGAGTCTGGGGTCTTAAGAAGTCAGGCTATTACAAGCATAAGGTCATTCAACCCAGGGGCAGAGTTGAATGTAAAACTCTTCAGACCAGTGGTTGAGAGGCCCCAAGACAAGGAAAGGGAATCATTTATTCATTTAACATTTACTGAGGTCGGCTACAGACCAGGCATTAAGAGGGATGGAGAGAGATTGGATACAGTCCCTGCCCTGAAGGAGCTCATTCCTGGGAAATATGTCCCAGAACCACATAATTGCCCTTAGAGGAGGGCATAGAATGTGATTAGGACCCAGGGGAGGCTACAGTCACAGAGGTATGGAGAGACCCAAGGGAGCCTCCTAGGGGATGCACACTGAGGTAGGGCTTTTGAAAGACTAGTAGGATTTGGAAGTGTGCATCTAAGATGAGAAAAGAATCATCAAGGCAGCAGGAGCAGCTTGAGCAAAAGCCTCGGTGCAGGAAAGCACAGGCTATAATGGCAAATGTGAGTCACTCTGGTTTCCTGCAACTTGGGAGTATTTGTGAGGCGAAAAGTAGCAGAAAAAAATGTAAACATTAGCCGGACTTCGGAAGACCTTGGAGGTCATTAAATAGAACAAGGAAGAACAAGTGGCCTTTAAAAATTTGATCGGATAATTTAATGGATCCAAAAGTGTGCAGTCAACTTCGTGTGACCTTGGGCAAGTCACTTTCCCCCTCTCTGAGCCTCAGTTTCTTCATCTGCAAACTGGGGAGACGGTCCTTACAGGAAGGGTTAGAGGATCAGGGGCAATAATGTGTGCCAGCTGCTCAGCACAGTGCCTGGCTGTTCCTAGACTCTTATGAAGCATTCATCCCCTTCCCTCTTCCTTCCTCACCTGCTGAAACCCCATCCCTTCAACTCTGCCAACACTGAGACTGTCCAGCCATCTCCAGTTTCCCCAGCAGAGTGTGATCACTTGTACTTCTGCAGGCAACAGACTTAAAACACCACCCCCTCAAACCACATCCTAGAGAGCTGCTGTGTTTTCTCCCAGGAGGCTGATGCGTTAACTTCTGTAAGGTAAATCCGATTTGCCCACTGACTGTCATCCTCTATTAAAGGATGTGTCCCCACAAGAAATGGAATCATATTAAGAAGAGTTCCTGTTTATTAGGCTCCCCCTGGGGACCAGGCACTGCCCATCATCTGCCTCTGAGGCTCACAACACTCCTGCCAGGTATTATCTCAATTTTTCAGAGAGAGAAACTAAGGCTCAGTGAGGGAAAGTCTCTTTCTCAAAGTCACACAACAGAGAGGGGGCCAAGCTGATACTCAAATTTTAGTTTTATCTGATTCCAAAGTCAAAAATAACTACCAAACCACAGAACATGGTAGATGCAATTGGGGTGGGGACCTGGAACTCAGAACGCATTACAAATTGACACTATGCCTCTTGGGAGTTTTTATCTAAGTGGGTGTTTTCCCTGTAAAACTCTTCTGACACCAAAAATGACCCTCCCCACCCACATCCCCACAGAGCCCTGGGGATCCCCCTTACCACTTATTTATCCCACCTCCACATCTTACTAACTCCCAATTCTACTGGCTCTTCAAGGCCGCCCGGTTTAAATACCACCTCCCCATTTTTCTCCCCTTTCTGACAGCAGTTCCTCTCCCATGCTTTTGTCTTGAATTTTACTTAAGGTTGTGTCCAAACAACCCTGGTAGGATCTGCTTTTATCTCTGAGCCTAATCTTTGTTGAATGAATAATGAGCTCCATCCTCAGCCTCTACCAAGCAGCCATTATGCTCCCTACCTTGGTTTTCATCATTCATTCCTCTAGTGAAATATCAGGAGTTCCTTGCTGGGAGACAGCACTCTGGTTTTTCTCTGACTCCACCGCCCCTCAGGGCTTAAAACATATTGGAGGCATATAGGAAAAGTAGAAAGGGTGAGTGGGTGGATAGATGGAAGAATGGATGGATGGAAGAATGATGAGTGGATGGAATTGTTACTAGATGTGTGAATAAACTGGTAGAAGGATGGGTGGATGGCAAGATGGATGGATGCTTAGATGGATGGCAGAATGAAGGATGAATGGAATAATGGGTAGATGGAGAGATCAATGTACATATGGATGGATGGATGGATAAAGGATGAAAGGATGGGTGGATGGATACAACAGAAGGAAAGCAACATTGGAACATAATGAAAGTATCTTGGGAAAATTGTCCAAATAGCACCGTGCAAAGCCCCAAAAGGCAATGATAAGAGGAAAAAGATAAAAACGGGCACAGGGCTTCCCTGGTGGCGCAGTGGGTGAGAGTCCGCCTGCCGATGCAGGGGACACGGGTTCGTGCCCTGGTCCAGGAAGATCCCACATGCCGCGGAGCGGCTGGGAGCCTGCGCGTCCGGAGCCTGTGCTCCGCAACGGGAGAGGCCACAACAGTGAGAGGCCCGCGTACCGCAAAAAAAAAAAAAACAAAAACAAAAACGGGCACAATTTAGATTAGAGAGGATGGATAAAGTGCTGAGGCCAAGAGAGGTGTCCAAAGTTGAGCTGACAATGGGGGAAGTTTTGGGACTCCAAGCCTTACCCTTGACAAGGGCCTTCAAAACAATGGTCTCAAATTCCTCAGGGCCGTCATCAGTTGAATAGACCGTCAGCAGCTCCTTCCGACTCATGATCCTCTCCACCTGCAGAATACCAAGTTTTGCAACCCACACCCAACTCCCTGGCCCTGTCCACAGAGATATAGGAGAACATTCCCCTGCAGGACCCAGCAGTCTAGGTGCCTAGCCCCCTCTGCTCCCAGAACCTAGGGGGGATCCAGGCCCCCAGGCCCCTCCTCCCTTAGACCCAGGAGTCCAGGCTCCCAGCCTTTCCTCCCTCATATCCATGAGGCTGGGCCCCCATTCCCCTTCCCTTGGATCCAGGACTCCAAATCCTCAGCATCCTCACCTCTCAAGACCCAGGAGCCCAGGTTCCCAGCTCCCTCCCATCTCAGGTTCTAGAGTTGGACCCCCAATGTCATACCTGGGCCTGTAGGACCTCAGGGTCCCCTTTGGGGAAGAAACGTTTAATCAGATCTTGGGCTTCACATAGCCTGACTCCTCCACTCCCTGGAGTCAGAGTGTGGATCTCTGCCAGGCAGTCTGCAGCTCCCCCAGACCCGGCCACCAGGAGGCAGGGGAGCTGAGCCTGGGTGGCGTTCTCTATCCGCTACAGGACAAAAGGGGGAGTCAGGTTAGGGAAGGAAAGTATTCACACCTCCTGGAGTCTAGATTCCCAGCCCACTCCTCCCCTAGGACCCAGGAGTACAGCCCCCGGCTACTGCCCCCCCCCCCTTAGACCCAGGCACCTGGGCCCTTATACCTTCAACATCTTTTCATCACCATCAATCAAGAGAAGGAGGACAGGGATGTCAATTCCAGTCCCTGAGGAGAGAAGAGAGCACAGGGCTTGGTCACCTCCCATCAGCCTCTGTCAGCGATGGGAGAGAACCACGTTTCCCAGGAGTCCCCAGGGCAAACGCTGGCTTCTGCCTAATCCTCTGTCCTGAGGCTCATGAGAACTGTCACACCTTTGAGGATGTTGGGAGGGGCCAGATCTTGAAGACAGTAATGTTCAACTTCTCAAGGGAGGAGAGGGCTGGGAGCCTGGACTCCTGGGTTCCCGAATGAGGCATGAGTCAATCCTATAACTGATTAACCATCCAGGAGCCAGGAGAGGATGAAAGTGCAAATAGAAAATAAAGGAAATAAGGAATAGAAAGGACTATCCACATACAATAAAGATATTTATCAAAGCCCAATAGCAAACTCATATAATTTTTTTACGAACTCTATTCCCAATAAAATAAGAACTGAAACAATATTACTACTATTCACCCTTATCTGGGAGTTTTGAGCTAATGTAACAATGTAAGAAAATGAAATAATTGGAATGAAAACTTGTATATATATTTTTTAAGCTAGAAGAGACAAAGGTATCTATTTGAAGGAAAGATGATTTATATTCTCAGAAAACTGGAGAGACTCCACTCAAAATAACTAAATATTAATAAGAGAATTTGGTTAAGATGATTAATACAAAAAAAACACAAAAAAAAACCCTTTTCTACAACTATTATAATATGTATCTTATCCATGTTTTCACAAAAATGATAAAATACCTGGGAATTAATTCGTACAGAAAGGTATAATATTTTTATAAGGAAATTGTTAAACCTTATATAAGGACAAGGCCTGAATAAATGGAAAAACAAATACCATGTTAACCTGTCACAATGTAACACATAAATTCAATGCAGTTTGGAGAAAGAGGGAGGTAGGAGGAGGTTGGCAGTGTTTTCCTGTTTTTTTCTTAATGGAACAAAATAATTTTTAAATTCATATGAAAGAACTAATATCAGAGGAGTTAAAAAATTTTTGAGAAATGACAGTAGGGAGAAACTTTCCCTAATATATATTCAAACATCTTTAAACTGCTGTAAACAACAACAACAGGAACAAATATATATATATATATATATATATATATATATGTATATATGTGTGTGTATGTGTGTGTGTGTGTGTGTGTGTGTGTGTAAATTTTTTTTTTTTTGGCCGTGCTGCACAGCATGTCAGATCTTAGTTCCCTGACCAGGGATTGAACCTGCACCCCCTGCATTGGACATGCAGAGTCTTAACCACTGGACCACCAGGGAAGTCCCAAACAAAATATATTTTTGGCACAGGAATAAATAGAGAGGTAGAAGAGAAAAAGGTTCAGAAATACTTCAACATATAAAGGAACTGAATATACAACTTAAGTGTCATTTCAATTTAGCTGGAAAAAGATGGTTTATTTATTAAATGGACATGAAGAAAACGTGGCTTCCCATTTGGAAGAAAAAAATGTAGACTCCCTATCTCAAAACACCTAAAAATCATTTCCAGATGGATTAAAAGTTTAAACATAAAAATATAAGATATTAAAAAAGAAGACTTAGAATATTTGTATAGCATTGGAGTGAAATGGACCTTCCTAAAAAACCAAGGGAAACCAAGGGGCTATAAAAGGAACAACAAATATATCTAACCACATAAAAATGATAGAATATTTATGGAAGTAGACACCATAATTAAAGTATCTTCTAAAAATTTTACATCTAACAGTCAAAGCATTACTAAGGACAGGATACAAAGAATTCTTACAAAAAGACAAGAAAGAAATAACCCAATTCAAAAATGTGCAAAGAATATGAATAGACAATTCATAATTGAGGAAATCTGGCCAACAAAATATATGTTTATATCTTTTAATAGTGGTTAGATAAATTAAAAAATCAAATGAAAAGTGGCATGTCACTTTTTACCCATCAAATTTGCCAAAAAAAAAATTTAAACCAAGAGTATCCAGAGCTGGTTAAGACTGGACAGAAAAGGAAACTCTCACACATTCTCGATGAGAGTGAAAACTGCTACACACTTTTAGAAAGTTATCTAGTACTATCTATTAGGAAACACACAGAGCAGTCTCACTTGGGGGATCTACTGTATAGAATTTAAAACACCTGGATGTAATTATGGGTGTTCATACAAAGATATTTATTCAGCATTGTTTGTAGTGCCAAACACTGATAGCACTTTAAGTATCCACCAACTGAGAAGAATTTAAATAACAGATGGTACAACCATTACCAAGGAATATCAGGCAACTATTAAAAGGAGATACAAGATAGAGAAGTTTGTACCTAAAAGGGATGGTTATAAGAAAGTGATATATATATGTATATTATAAAAGAGAGAAAGGAACACCACTGAGCATAGCATAGGATTTTCTAAGCATAGACAAAGATATAAAAGGATTAACTCCACACCATATAACACAGATTACCCCAATAGAAGGGATTGGAGCTGGGAAGGGAATTTTCTAACGTCTTTTTTTTTTCTTCTTTGACCAGTGGGTTATTTACAAACTACAATTCAGGCAATGCTATGAATTTCCTTATATACCTTTGCATGGTTTGATTAGTTCCAATAAACACATATTAAAGCTGCCATAAAATATTATGTTGAGTGAAAGAAGCCAGTCTCAAAAGGTCATGGATTATATTATTCCATTTATTTAGCTTCTGGCAAAGAGAAGACTAGAGTGATGGAAAACAGATCAGTGGCTGCCAGGGGCTGGGTACAAAAGGAATGCCTTCATGGTAACAGAACTGGTCTATGTCCTGACTGTGGACATGAATCTCTACATATGCCTAAACTCACAGAATTATATACCCCAAAAAAGTCAGTTACACCCCAAAAAGATAATTTTAAAAATAAGATTAAAGTTGCCGAAAAGCTAAGTAAAGTTTAAGAATTAAATGGGGGACTTCCCTGGTGGTGCAGTGGTTAAGAATCTGCCTGCCGATGCAAGGGAAACGGGTTCGATCCCTGGTCCGGGAAGATCCCACATGCCGTGGAGCAACTAAGCCAGTGCACCACACTACTGAGCCTGCACTCTAGAGCCCACAAGCCACAACTACTGAGCCCCCGTGCCGCAACGACTGAAGCCCACGCGCCTAGAGCCCGTGCTCCGCAACGAGAGAAGCCACCGCAATGAGAAGCCCGTGCACTGCAAAGAAGAGTAGCCCCTGCTCTCCACAGCTAGAGAAAGCCCGCGCACAGCAACGAAGACCCAATGCAGCCAAAAATAAATAAATACTTTTTTAAAAAAAGAATTAAATGGACACTTTTTAAAATACAGGAAATGTTTATAAAGAAGCAGGTTTCTGTTTAGTTGACTTTCTACATTGGACATTTCTTTCTGTTTTAGTGATTTCTGCCCTGTCTTTATTATATCCTTGCTTCTACTTTCTCTAGATTTGATTTGCTCTTCTGTTTCTAGGATTTTTTTAAATTGGAGACTTAAATCATTGATTTTCAATCTTTCTTTTCTTTTCATTTTAGATAAGCATTTAAGTCTACAGATTTCCCTCTAAGTACTGCAATAGCTGCATCCCCAAAGTGTTGGTATGTCATAACATCATTATCATTCAGTTCAAAATATTTTCTAGCTTTTTTTTTTTCCTTCTTTGATCCATGGGTTATTTACAAACTACAGTTCATGCAATGATATGGATGAATCTCACAGAAATAATGTCGAATATGAGAAGGCAGAATTTAAAACATGGGTTTGGTGTGACTGTATTCATATGAAACACCGTCAGAACTACTCTGTGCTGTGACAAGCAGGATAGGGTGGCTCTTGGGTGTGGGCAGAAAGCTTCTGGGGGCTGGTATTATTCTGTTTCTTGATCTGGGTGCTGGCTGTATAAGTGGGTTCAGTTTGTTAAAAATTCATCAAGCTGGGCTTCCCTGGTGGCGCAGTGGTTGAGAGTCCGCCTGCCAATGCAGGGGACACGGGTTCGTGCCCCGGTCCGGGAAGATCCCACATTCCGCGGAGCGGCTGGGCCCGTGAGCCATGGCCGCTGAGCCTGCGCGTCCGGAGCCTGTGCTCCGCAACGGGAGAGGCCACAGCAATGAGAGGCCTGCATACAACAACAACAACAAAAAATTCATCAAGCTGTCCACCTTTCGGTATTGTAGATTTCAAGATAATGATTTTTTTCAAACACAGCAAATGATGGGAGGAGGCACTTAACCATAGGAAACTCCCCCTGGCCGCAACCCCCAAATTCCTACCAGATCTGACCACTGGGATCCTGAGCCTTGGGCTGTGAATCCCCAGTGGAAGGAGCCACTCACCTCCCACGCCCGTCTTCTGTTGGGCAAGGTAGGACTCGAAGCCCAAGCGGAACCGGTTCTCGCCGCCCAGGCGGCTGTGGGTGCCGTCGTCCACCAGAAGGAAGGCCGAATAGTTGTAGTCGAGAGCAAACTGGACCCCATCCTCGGGGTCACCGCGCCACCGGTACCTCGCAGGAAACGAGCCCTGGGGGACAAGTGGCCAGACCAGGGAGTCTTTCCATCAAGGCCAAGAGGACAGACACCAGTCGTTCGTCCCTCAGACCCAGGAGACCAGACACCCAGCCCCGTTCTCCGTCAGACCCGGGACTACAGGTCCCCAGCCCCTCCTCCCTCATACCCAGGAGTCCAGGCCCCCAGCCCCTCCCCCCTCAAACCCCAGACCCCTGGCCCCCAGCCCCCTCCTTGTCCAAGACCCTGGGTCCCACCTTGGGGTTGATGAGGGTGTCTCTATTCCGAACCACACCCCAGGGGGCCACACCCATGGCCACCACCTTGTTGCCCCCAGTCCTGGCTGTCTGGTGGTCCCGCACAGCCACACCCACATGCCGTCCAATGCCCTTGTGCAGCCCTCCGGTGACAATCCAGGCCCCTACACAGCGACACAGACTGGTGGTGAGGTCCAGAGACACACAGGCGTGCAGAGACAGAGAGAGACTAGAGAGTGAGACAAAACCCCACACACAAAGACGGGAGTGGGGAAAGACAGAATTCCAGGGAAGTGGGGGAGATGGGAGGGGGCAGTCGGCCCTGGCCCAGGAGGCAGATGCCCACCCTCAGTCACCTGTGTTCTGGGCAGCCCGCACCAGCCCGCGTCGCAGCAGGTCCTGCAGCCAAGTCTGGAGGGTGGGGCCCCCCGACCCCCCCAGCACTGACACCACCAGGTTCGGGGCCTGGAAGCCCCATATGTTTGTGACCAGATTATAAACTGTAGCTGGATCCGTGCGGTCAGAGAGCCGGAGGAACTGTGGACACACAAGAGGAAGGGACACGGGGAGGGGGACAGAGACAGAGAGAAAGGGACAGACACAGAGAGAGGAGCACAGAGATGGGGGGAGGGGGGACGGGGACAGAGACCCAGAGGGGAGGGATGGAGACCCAGAGAGAGGAGGACACAGACCCAGAGAGAGAGGGGGACAGGCTTAGAAAAGACAGGGGTGGAGGGGACAGGGATCCAGGAGAGGTGAAGATAGGGATGGGCAAATGGGGAGACACAGCGTTCAGCTGGGACACCCCCAGACCCTGGCTCCGGGAGCCCCTGAGGCATGCTGCCCCACTGGTCAACCCTGGCCCTGCCCAGACATGCAAGCCTCACATTGCTGGCCTTGCGGCCGGCACCCAGGAAGTCCAGGTCTCCGAAGGCATCTGTGGGCTTCTCCGTGGTGTGCAAGTCACTGTCCCATACGGTCACCATGGCTGCCCCGAATGCATCCTCCACAGCCACTGATGGGTGGGCACACCGGGGTTGCCCACACTGGCACAAGGTCCCCCTGAGGGGGGGGAGGGGAAGGAGGAGGATGAAGCCCAGAGGCGTCCGCACCAACCCCAAGCATCCTGTAGAAATGTCCATATTTCTGCATCTCCCTCCAGAGGAGCTCACAGTCCATACTGACCCTGACACTGGCCCTCCATGGTTCTGACCGGCCTGAGGGAGAGACTGGGGCAGAACAACCACAGTCACCTCACCCAGCAGCAGGAAGCCATAGTGAGTGGCTCAAGAGCACCTGAGCAGGGAGGTCTACATACCAGACCCCACACTCACTGTTGCCTTCAGGGCCTGAAGTGGAAAAGTGCAGGGGGCCATTGGGGATGTCCTTGCTGCCCCCAGTTCAAACAGATGATATTCACATGAAAAGGAAAATCAAGAGAGTGATCACAGAGCACGCATGCACTAGAGGCCAAGGCAGCTGTGTGACTTTGAGCAAGTAGCTTCATCTCTCTGAGCCTAAATTTCCACCTCAAATGGAAAGACAATGATAGCACAGCCTACGTCATAGAACTATGAGGGGCCAATGAAATAACACAACATTTCCTAAAATGGGGGCCGCATACCAGATCCAGTCTCTGTGAACTCCACACTGAGCGTTAAATAACCTCGAAAAGCACAGTGAGAAAGTCATTCCTTTTTGAGCTCTCCTGATTACCTTCAAGGAGAGAGGATCAGCTGGGTGCTAGAATATTTTTAATGCCTAACTCTTTTCTTTTTCTTCTTAACAGAGAAAAGCTGGCCTCAGGCTCAGAAAACTGGGCTGGCAACAGCATCCATTTAGACGGTAAATACTTTTTATCTGGTTTTCATTGTGATTGTCTTTTATGGTTTGTTTCTTTTTCTTTGTGGCAAATGGAACAGATTTTGCATTTACGGTGATCACATATGAAACGTCTTTCCCCCTAAATAAATAAGCAAGTATCCCTTGTTACCTAATGGGATTGGCACCTGAGTTTAAAAACAGCAAGCAACACAGGTTTGGGAGATGAGGGATTTATTTGAAAATGTATCTAAATCTCTTTGGTCCCTGATTCCAGAAGGGATTCAAATATCGGGGGAGACCTGCATTTATGTAAACAGAGTGAGCCATGATTTAAGGACTAATTTTATGGAAAGAATAGCACAGGTTTGAGAAGAGTTGTAAAGTCACTAAAAGAATGGCCAACAAATCCAAACAGAATATACCAGCTCCTGGCACAGTGAGAACTATAGGATACACCCCTCCCTCTTCCTGAGTCTACCTCCAGGGTCCTGGCATGCCTCAGTTTACCCACTTGATCCTTTCACCTATCTCAACTCCGTCCCTGGACCCCCCTCATTCCTGTCCATCTACTTCCCATGAGCCCTTCCTGGCAAAATTTCTTCATGGAATGTTCCAGAACCTGAACTGTCCAGTACAGTAGCCTCTATATATTCAAATAAATTAAAATTAAATACAACTAAAAATTCAGCTCCTCAGTTGCTCTGGCCACATTTCAAGTGATCAGGAGGCACATGTGGCCAGTGGCTGCCATATTGGATGTGGATATAGAACATTTTCACCATTGCAGAAAATTCTGGTAGACAGCACTGGCAGACTCCCCCTCTGTCTGTCTCATCTCCTACCCCCCTTTCTCTGTGTGGCCACTGAAAACGAAATTGTTCCCGATAAAATCAGCAATTACCTGCACATCCCCGAGTACAATGGCTCCTATTCAGGCCTCACCTGACTCAGACAAAGTAGCACTGGTCATATCTAAAAGGCTGATTCTAGAAAACCTTTTCCTTGGCAGAGCACACCCGTTCCCCTGGCTGCTCTGTCTCTGCCTCATCTGTGGCTTTCTCTTCCTCTGTGCCTCCCTTGAGTGTAGGTGTTCCCCAGAGCCAGGACCACATACCTTCCCTACATGGGTCTCAAACTCAATGTCCCCAAGGGCCAGGCAGGTAATTACGTAAGAGAAAGAAGCATCAGGTGGAAAATTATAAGTTGATGTGCCGGAGGCTGTGCTGACTTGAGGCAGCATGTCTATCTTGAAGCATTCAGAGACAAGTTTTTAGCAATCCTTTCTTCCGTGGAAGAAAGAAAAGAAAACATCGGCCAGAGAATTGCCAGTTTGCAACCTCCTCTGATTTTACACTTTCTTCCCCCCCATCCTACTTCCACTTCCAGTTTCCATTACCACCTACAGCTAGGACTTCTCAAATCTTGGATGGAAGTCACAGACCTTTCCTGAGTCCCTGAGCCAGGTTTGCAATGCCCCTGGCTCCCCCAGGCCCCTCCCACACACGAAATCCCACTCTGAGCTGGGCAACATTTCCCAAACCTACTCATGCACCTGGGTTCCCATCTCGGGGACAAGCTCACTGTTTCCCAGGCCCCAGACCAGATAGATGTCTGGGCCCATCCTCCCCTATCCCCTCTCACTCTGCAAATCCATCGGTCCCCAAGCTCCTGCCCCTGAATCTTTGCCCCGTCCCCACCTCTCTGTGTCCCCTCAGCCCTGGCCTGCCTCAGGCCTGTTCTCTTCGCACCTGTCCCTTGCCCAGGCTCTTCCCCAGCTTCCTGAACTCCTATTCATCCTCACGAGGCCCTCAGGGCATCTTTCCACACCCAGAGCTGACTCTGCCCCTCCCATGGCTCCCCGGAACACCAAGACTCGGTCCCAGCCCCTCGGGGTGTCATTTGAGGCTGTGTGATTTCTGGCCCTGCCCTCCTGCTCGATATCCTCTTTCAGATGCTCTCTGCGCCTTGAACTCTGCCCCATTTGCAAGCCGCATAGTCAATAGGGAGCAATGTATACTTGTTGTTCCCACTCCTGGAATCCAACCCACCTTCAACTGTCAAACTCCAACTTTATCACCTTCCAATGTCACCTCATTAGCCCCTCCTCCTACAGAAGCCATTGGTGACACCCTGTGTCCCATCCCTGGACTTAACCAGATGCCTCCTCTTGGCTCCCACTGGGCCCAGTGGCTTGTCCTTTGCAGCTCCCATCTCCTTGCCTTAGAATCATTTTCCTCCCACCAGACCAGAGGTTCCTAAACTTCCTTGACCGCTCTTTCCATCAGTAAAAGTTTTTGCGCACTCACCCCCAAATAATATATGTTTATTTATACATAATTCAAGCCATCCTGCACTAATATAGTCATAGTAAAACACACACTAAATTAGGAACATTGACATTTCCCATACCCCAAAGATTGCCTTGAGGACACTAGAAAGCCAGAACCCACTTGAGAGACCATCACTGAAGGCCAGGAGCTCCTAATGGTGGCCACTCCCCACCCCCCAGCCACCCAGCACAAGCACAGGCCCTACACATGCTAGTAATTGCTACCTTCCGGTGGTTCCTATGGACATATTTTCCGGTGATTACTATGTGCTGGGCACTGTTTCAGAAATAGCACAAGCAGTAACTTGTTTAATGCTTACAATATCCGCAGGAAATAGAGCCTGTTTTTTAATTAATTTATTTATTTTTTTTGCGGTACGCGGGCCTCTCACTGTTGTGGCCTCTCCCGTTGCGGAGCACAGGCTCCGGACGCGCAGGCTCAGCGGCCATGGCTCACGGGCCCAGCGGCTCCGTGGCATGTGGGATCTTCCCGGACCGGGGCACGAACCCGTGTCCCCTGCATCGGCAGGCGGACTCTCAACCACTGCGCCACCAGGGAAGCCCTAGGGCCTGTTTTTATGCACAGATGATAGATGAGGCCCAGAGAAGTGAAATGATTTGCCCGAAGCCACACAGCACGTGTCCCAGCTGAAATCTGAACCCTGGCAGGGCCTGTGCTCTTGAAAATAATGCCCCCTTGGAAGCGCTGAGTGAGAGTTTCTTGGAGGAATGAACGAACAAGTGAATGGATGAAACAGAGACAGCCAAGAGAGAAAGACAGAGAAAGTGACACCAGGAGGCAGAGACACACAGAAGGGACACGGGGAAGGAAAACAACAGAACCCAGCCCTGGGGCTTGAACACTGAACCTGAGTGGGAGGATGGGAAATTGGAAGTGTTTGCAGACTGACCCAAGCCCTCCCCGAGGTAGAGAGCCACCAGGGAACGCCCTTGGGAGTAACGGCTCTGACTGGGGAAGGGAAGGAACCGAAAGGCGGGGTCTGCGGTGGGCGGGATCAGCAGACCCGGGACACTCTGGGGTCTGTCCCCGGGGCGAGCTCCTCACCCCGCATCTGTGGGGTCAACGATGAAAGTCGTGCACGTCTTCTTCTTGAAGATCTTGGGGATCCAGCTCTGGAGACAGGAACAAGGAGTGGTGGGGTGGATCCAGTTAGGTCCTGTGGGTCACGGAGTGACCCACCCGCGCCCTAGCCGGAGACCCAGGAGTCCGGGACCCCAGTGCCCTCCTCTCCCAGACTCAGGAGACTCGACCCCCCCCAACCCCTGACCAATCCGTCCCCAAGGACCCTGGAGTCCGGGCCCCCAGCAACCCCTTCCTTTGTCTGACCCAAAAATCTGGGTCTCAAGCACCCTCCTCTCTGGAAACCAGGAGGCCAGGCCCTAGCTCCCTGTTCCCTCAGGCCCGGGTCCGGCCACTGTACCTGCTCCTTCTCTGCACCCACCATGCTGCCGCAGCCACCGCAACCTGTCCGACTCCCGGCATTCGATCCACCAACCCGGGTTCTAGATGCGCCCTGAACAAACCGGATCCGCCACTTCCCAACCCAGCTTCGGGCGGGGCCAGGTCTGGGGGGCGGGGAGTCTCGGAGAAACATAGAGCGGGAGGCGGGGCAAAGAGTCGGACAGGACCCAGAGAGAGGCGGGCAGGGACCCAGGGAGAGGGGGACAGAGATGCAAAGAGGAAATGCCAGCGATGAGACAGAGGGCACACTGACCCAGGTCGGGGGATGGGGGGCGGGAAACACTAAGACTTAGGTGGGGGCAGAGAATCAGAAAGGGGGAACAGAGATTGGCGGGGGTGCTGCATTGACCCAAAGAGGGAGAGAGAGAGAAAGGTTTGGATGGGTGGCAGACACTCAGAGTGAGAGGGAGAAGGGGACAGAATCCTCAGGAGGGGGGCAACAGGGACCCTGAGAGAGAGCTGGTGAAGAAACAATGACAGAGACAGGGAGACCCATAAAGAAGGATGGGAACCCAAAGAGCGAGGGCGACAGTGACAGGATGAGGAGTGGGAGGTACTGCTATGCGGACAGGCAGGGCCACATGTCTCCTGCCGGCTCTCTGACAGGGACAGCTGCGGCCTCCTGGGTAACCTGAGCCCCTTGCCCCGCCTCGCTGTATTTATAGCCCTGGCCTGGCGCCATCCCCTGCCCCCAGATCTGAGTTCCAGGGACAGGAGGTCATGGGTACGTGTGCTGGAGCAAAATTCCTTTCACGCCATTCCAGGGCTTCCATATTGGCATCCACCTTCTCAGCAACGCAGCCCATTCTGGCCAGAAACTCCCCATAATCTAACCCCCAGTCCTTCCTTGGCAGGGGTTTCTCCCCTCAGATACATCCCTCCTGCTACCCTCCCCCATGGCCCAGGCTCCCCCCAGATTGGCCTACTAAAAATCTAGCCATTGTCTTTGCAGCTGCCAAACATGGACTTGTTGGCAACCCAAAGTCAAATCCCTTGGCTCCCCGCTCCTGGCCAAGGAGAGACCCCTTCATCCACCCCCTCCCCAGCTGGGAGGGGGAGGAGCAGGAGGGGAGGGGCAGGTGGGGACTGACCCAGAATAACTCGGGGCTGAGAGTAAATTTAGCCACAGAGAGGGGAGGGGAGAGACCCTATTGGCTGGGAAGTGGGAGGGAGGGCCGGAGAGGAGGGTAAGGGGCTCTGGAGACTGCCTCAGAGGGCCTGGCTGTGAGGGCCAGAGGGCAGAGGCCGACAGAGACACAGCAAAGGAACAACACAGGGAGAAAGAAACAGAAGGAGCCCAACATTCATCCACATAGCCATAGCCACAGTGGGAGCCAGCCCTGGGAGAAGCTCTGCTGCCTGTCTGTCCCCATGGGCCACTGTGGGCCATGGCTGCACACTTTTCTCCTCTGGGCTGCAGTGGCCAGCCTGCTTCTCCCCACTGCCGTGACCCAGCAGCTGAGAGGGGCTGGGCCGGGGCCCAGCGACTGGCACGACAATGCAGGAGCTTCGGGGCCCTCAGAGGACGTGTCGGGCAAGTTTGGCCACCCCACGCACAGCCATAGAGGCCACGGAGATGAGAACAAGGATGTTTCCACGGAGAGTGGGCATCATTTCTGGGGCCACGGAGACCACAGAGAAGAGGACGAAGATGTCTCCAGAGAATCCCAAGACCATAGGTACCAAGGTCACAAGGTGGGAGATGAGAACATCTCTGATGAGGAGGAATATACAGAGCATGCTCAGCAGGCCCGTGGGCACAGAAGCCACGGGAATGAAGAGGTGGATGATTCAGCTGAGCACGGGCACCACTTCCCCAGCCACAGGAGCCATGGCCGTCAGGATGAGGACGAAGACGAAGTTGTGTCCAGTGAGCATCACCATCATATCGTCAGGCATGTACACCGAGGCCATGGAGAAGAGGAGGATGAAGAAGAGCAAGAGGAGGATGTCTCCACTGAGTATGGACACCAGGTCCACAGACGCCGGGACCACGGGAAGGAAAAGGATGGAGATGTCTCAGATGAACACCACCATCGTGGCCCCAGCCACGGACACCGAGGCCATGAAGGAGAAGATGATGATGATGATGATGACCATGTCTCCACTGAGTACATACACCAGGCCCACAGGAGTCAAGGCCATGGGAAGCAAGACAATGAAGATGTCTCAGATGAACACCACCATCGTGGCCCCAGCCACAGACATCAAGGCCACAGAGACAAGGAAGATGAGGATGAGGATGTGTCCACTGAACACTGGCACCAGGTTCCCAGACATCCCCACCATGGCCTTGGAGACGACGAGGAGGAGATCACAGTCAGGTTCAGCCACCACGTCGCAAGCCACCAACTCCAAGGCCACAAGAGCGCTGAGGAGGAGGACTTCCCAGAGGAACATGAAAGAGCAGTCCCTGGCCATCACCACCGCGGAGTCCCCAAGGAGGAAGATGAGGACATCTCTGCCAAGCTTGGCCACCAGGCTCCCAGCCACAGGCAGCAAAGCCACAGAGATAAAGGGACTGGCCACAGAGGGTCCATCAAAGAGGAGACTAGCCACCAGTCCCCAGAACACATGGGGGTAAAGGATGGAAGCCATTTAAGGGAGAGTGATTCTGAGGAGGAAGAGGAGGATCACGGCTCCCATGAAGAAGGTGTTGAAGGTTCAGAGCAGGGAGGAGAAGGCGCCCAGCACGGCGGCCGGGGCCAGGAGCAGCAGGAAGACGAGGAGGAAGGTCATGGCCTCAGCCTGGGCCAGGAGCAGCAGGAAGACGAGGAGGAAGGTCATGGCCTCAGCCTGGGCCAGGAGCAGCAGGAAGCCGAGGAGGAAGGTCGTGGCCTCAGCCTGGGCCAGGAGCAGCAGGAAGCCGAGGAGGAAGGTCGTGGCCTCAGCCTGGGCCAGGAGCAGCAGGAAGCCGAGGAGGAGGAGGAGAGGAGGGAAGGGAGGGCTGAGGTTTGGGTCCCACTGAGCCAAGACCACCAGGAGGAGGAAGATGAGGAGGAGGGGCTGGAGGAGGATGAGCTCCCCTTCACCATCATCCCCAACCCACTGGCCAGGAGGGAGGTGTGTGCAGGTGCCTCCAGTGAGGAGGAGAGTGGTGAGGACATGGGCAAGTGATCTGACTGGATGATGCGGGTGGGCAGGAGTGGAGTCAGCCTGGGTCACTGCTGCCCTCTTGTCCCCACAGATCAGCAGGATGCCCAGGAGTATGGGAACTACCAGCCAGGGTCCCTGTGTGGCTACTGCTCCTTCTGCAAGGTATGTCCGTAACCCAGCTCCATCCACCAAGCTGTTCCTAGAGTTTGTTCCTGGGCTCTAGTGTGCCTTGGGAGGGCCCTGAGCAACAGGCCTGAGTAAACAAAGACACTTCTGGGGCCAAGTGGGGGACAGACTAGAGGCCAGGAGGCTGGGGAGGAGCCTGGGATAGTGGTCCAGGAAAGAGAGGGTGAGGCCTGAGTTGCACTTGCAGATGTGGGGACAGGGAGGAGGGTTCAAGGCAGAGCCGAGGGAGGTGGGACAGCACTGGACACTGACAGGCTATGGGGAGAATAGGAAGAGAGAGGGTGAAGAGAGTACCCAAAGGTCCAGCCCACAGTGACAAGGGGCGCCTTGCAATAGGGAAATGAGGGATTGGGAAGCAGGTTAAGCAGGTTGGAGGAAGATACTGAGCTCAGTGTCAGAAGTAATGAGGCTGAGGAGTTGGGGATATGTCCAGTGGGCAGGGTGGAGGACTGGCGGGTGGCTCCCAAACGTCCCTCCCTGCCTAACCAGGCTCCTCTGGTCCCCAGCGATGCACTGAATGTGAGAACTGTCACTGTGACGAGGAGAACATGGGAGAGCACTGCGACCAGTGCCAGGTGAGACTTCTCGCAGACTCAAGGATCCACCAGGTTTCCGGACGGCCCAGGACCATCTGAGTACCCCCAGCCCCAAATCTTCTGCCCTCAAACTGACCTAACCCCTTACCCCTGATGCAGCCTTGACTCCAAACCTGATCCTGCCTCTGACCTTAACCTCCGCCTAGCTAGCCTCCTGCCCAAGTACGGCCCACGCCCCATCCTAACTCCGCCCCTGACCACCTCGTACCGCTCATTCTCTCTCCCCACCCCCGCCCCCAGCACTGCCAGTTCTGTTACCTCTGCCCGCTGCTCTGCGAAACTGTCTGCACTCCGGGTGAGCATGGGTGGGGCCCAGAAGAAACCTGATGAAGGGGCGGGGCCTAGTGGGTGGAGCCAACCTGAGGAGGAGGCTGGAAGGTTGTGGGGCATGGCTATGTGCGGAGGCGTGGCCAAGGCTGGGGCTCTGTGACGAGCGGGAGGAGCACGGAGGGGCGGGGCCGGGCAGAGGGAAGGTTGGGGATAGATGCCAAAACCTGAGAGGTTCGGATTGAGAGGTTAGCCTAGAACCAAGAGGTTGGGGCCAAAGCAAGTGGAATTCGAAGGACGCGGCGGGGGGTGGGGCTATTGGAGACTGGGAACCCTTAGAACACTTAGAGCCAGGAGGAAGGAAGGAGTCGCTGTAGAAGGAATTAGTTTTGGGGAAGGAATCCAGAAAAGGGGGCGGAGCTAGTCCTGGTCCTGGACTGAGTGAAAAGTGCACCCAATTTCACCCGTGCTGTACCCCTCAAGCCTCTTCTCTCCCACAGGAAGCTACGTCGACTATTTCTCCTCGTCCCTGTACCAGTAAGTGTGTGGAGGGGGGATGTTTAAGGGCCCCGTTTAGAAAGGTGCTATCCCGCTATGAATTTTTGGACAACCCTGAGCCTCTAGTCCCCCCTTGGTGAAATGGGCAGGTTAACGATCTCTAAGCGCCCTGGTGTGAGCTTTGGACACTTCGGCTGTCCAACCTCTGCGTCCTTCTCTCCAGAGCCCTGGCAGACATGCAGGAAACTCCGAAACCCTAACCCAGACACACGGCTGCGGCGCAGATACATCTCCCTGGCCCTCCAACGCCTTTCCACGGGCCATATTTATTTCTCTGAATAAACATGCTCCCCGAAACCTCATTGTCAGGCCTGGGGTCCGGATCCTCTGGGCACCGGGGAATGCGGGTGGGGTCTGAGGGAGAAGGGGCCTGGACTCCTCGAAGTGGTTGGTTGCTAGGTCCTGATAAATAAATCAGACAACACGGGAGCTTTTTGAAACAGTTCTCTTTACCCGTGATCACTGAGTGACGCCTGGGGCAGGGAGGCCGACCAAGAGTCGGGGGCGAGGGCTCCCCCACCGTCTTTCCTCTCCCCACGCCACGTCGCCCAGTGGCATCGTGGAAAGAGGATTCTCCCATGCAAACCCCGGAGCTGGAGCGGAAAGGGGAGCGCAGTTCTGCACCCCCTACCCCCGCCCCCGGGGCACGGACACGGCCACAGCACGGGGGGCGGAGGGGCCTCGGGGACATGAGACACTGGGGAGAGAGAGGGAGCCCCGCCCGCGGCTGACCCCAGGCACCGGCGACCGGACGCCGCTGGGCAGGGCTGAGTGGCACAAAGGGCGAGGTTTTTAGCAGCGAGTCCTCCCTCCCCTCCTTTCGGACGAAGAAGGACGACTTGGGCCCCGCGACTGGGAAGAAAGGGGAGGGGGCAGTCTCTCCCCGCATGCTGCCCGGGAGGGAAGCCCCGCCCCCTTCCCGCGGGGAAAGGGCACCCATCTCCCATCGGAAACTGATCAATAAATTACAAAGTAGAGGAGAGGGAGGCGGAAGTTTGGGGCGGGATTTCTTCCTGCCTCCTTCTTCCCCCCTCTCAGTCCAGTGCATGTGGTTTGGCCCAGGCCCAGTCCATCTGTGAGGCAGGGACCAGCATTCCCCGCTTGTCTGTACAGATGGTCCAGTCCGCGGCGTGAGCTCCCCAGCAAGCTCTCCCCGGCGAGACCATACTCTGGGCAGGAGGGGAAACAGCCCAGCCTCTGAAAGCTTCTTCCGTCCGAGTAGGGTCACCTGCATTGACGCCAGGCAGTGCGTGCAGCTGTGAAGATCCATTGTATCGCCCAGAACCCCAAGAGCGCCCAGTACAGTCCTCACCTGGAGGCGTACACTAGCAGGAATAGGTCCGGACAGAAACGCCGTCTGCCCGGGAACTCCCAGAAGTCTGGCCTGGAGGGAGAGTGAGCAGCGGTTCAG
>NW_006790237.1:828956-847374 GCF_000442215.2 Lipotes vexillifer | reverse complement strand
TCAGCCTGGAAAGCGCGCACGCGCGCGCACACACACACATGCCCACTTCCTCCCTCAGTATTTCTCCGATCCTCAACCCCAAGCGTCCTCCCTTGGATTTCCCCTTCCGAGATGACAACGACCGCCTAGATCCAGGCCGGTTTCCCCCCGTTTCCCATAGCCTTGGATTCCTTCAAAGTATCCCAGGTGACACTGGACGAGTTCATTTCCCACCCTGGAAAGGGGGTGTGGTGGGGTTGAGGAGGTTGGCTTATAGGAGCGGTCCATTTGACATGGTTGGGGGAGAAAGGACTAGGCCATTCCAGAACCTGAAGAGGGAGGTTCCTAGCCCCGAGGAAAGGGAGGGGAGGAGAGGCTGTCGCGTTTGGGATCCGCCCACCTTCCGGCTGCAGCTTGCGGAGAGGTAGCCCCGGCGAGCCCAGGGCCCCTGCTGCGGCCGAACGAAAGTTGGGGGGCAACATCTCAGCTGAGTCAGGGGTTACGCCTCGGAGGTCCTTCTCTCGGAACATCTTCCGCCAGGATGGGGAGCGGCTGAAGGACTTGGCACTGTCCTAGGTATAGGGGCCCGGCAGCCGGTGAGGGACTAGGGCCGCGTACCGACTCCGCCCCTTCATTTGACTCCACCCCTCTCCGGGTACGTCCCCCCTTTAACCCCGCCCCTTTTCTGGCACCTCCTCCAACCACGACTCGCTGGCAAAGTCAAGCCCCACCCCTTCAGCTCCCAGCCTAGAGGTGCCGCAGGGAGTGGAGTCTCCTATGCTGCTGCTGCGCCCACCTCATCCAGCCGCCTGTCTGTGCCCAAGGAGATGAGGTTGCTGAATTCCTTCTCCAAGAGCTGCCGGGCCTGAGGAGGAGAGGTGGGAGAGGGGTTGCAGCGTGCAGTCTGTGAGGTGGGGATGCCCAGTATGCCCACGGCCTAGCGGCAGCTCACCTGTGCATTCTGTGTGGGGATCTGCAGGAGCAAGGCCAGGTCAGAGTAGTCGAAGGTCTCGTCCAGGGCGAGCAGCGCCCCGTGCACCCCGCTCTCCGTGAGGTTCGTGGCGAATTCCTTCAGGCCCAGCCCGGACACCCAACCCATGACCCGCTCATTGGACCACACCATCACGTCTGGGGACAGAAGGGACCCTCAGCTGCTCCCCTCCTGGGGCCAGGACCTTCCAATTTATCCCATATCTCCATCCCCACTTCCTCTTCCTGGCCACGCCCCTATGCTGGCTCCACCCCCCTCTTCACTGGCCTCCCTCCCCCTCCCCTATTTGTGCCTCCTCCAGCACTGCTCCAAATTCCTCCAACTTGGCTCCCAGCTGGACGTTTACCCTTTTCTACTCACCTCGGATCTGGGTCTGACTCTCTTCCCGCCTCCGCTCCAAGTCCTTCCGGTCATAGTTGAGCCGTTTCAGGCACATGATCCCATAATGCAGACTCACCCTGAGTAGCAGAGATAGTGGAGTTACAGATGAGCCCCCATACCCCAATGACTGCTACCCCTATTGGGCTCTCCCCGTTGTCTGTGGTCTTCTGGCAGAGGTTGGGGAATTGCTCCATTGGATCTGTTCTACTGATTGCTGACCTTCCCAGGAGTTGCCATATTTTCAAAAAGCAGTTCCTATTAGCCAACCTGTAAGGGGTATGGGGTCAACTAGCTAAGCTGTCTCAGGACTTGGGCTTAAGGGCCTTCTTACGGGTAGAAGGGGCACAGGAGTCTTGATTGCCTGACAGTCAGGGCTAGAGGACCAAAGATAGTCCAAGGAATTCCCCATCACTGGTCCTATTTGCCAAAGACTCTCTAGAAGTGGGGCTTCCCCCCTTGGACTGCCCCCATGGGCCAGGCGACCCCCACCTGTGGAAGCTGTCCACCATCTTGAGTTGGCCCCGGAGCTCCTTCTTGTTAAGATGATCTAACATTCGGGCATCCACCAGCGACTCCATAAAGTAGCTGCGGTACTGGGGCAGCCCCAGGCTGGGCAGCCAGTCATTCCCCACCCATTCATGGTTCATGTCGCCATATGCCAGGATCTGGGGCCATGGGCAGGTGGGGGAGGAGTCAGGCTCCCTGACCCCTTCCCACGTATGTATGCAAGGGTACAGTCCAACCCCCCTCCCCCAGATCCGAGGTTGTTCTTTCTCCATCCCATAGCAGGAAAATGGCCAATCTGTGCTCAGGACAATGGACAATCCAAAATTGTCTCCCTTTCCTTCATTATGACAGCATAGGCCCTTGTCTACTCAAAGTGTGGTCCTTGGACCCACAGCATTATCGTCACTTGTGAACTTGCTGGAATTGCAGAATCTCAGACCCTAGGCTACTGAATCAAAATTTGCATTCTCACAAGATTCTCAGGTGATCTGAACTGTACATTAAAGTTTAAGAAGCTCTAGTCTAAAGTTGTCCCAACTCAGAACAATGGATCAGTCCAACATCACTACTCCCCCAACTCAGCACAACGGATTTTCCAATGTAGCTCTCTCCCCAACAAATGATAATGGATCTATCCACCACTCTTGCACTGTCCCCAAAATACTAGTCTAGCTATATCTGGCCCAGGACAATATTCTGGATCAACCCCAAATCCTTCACTCCTCTTAGCATAAGGAAATAATCCATACCTTCCCCCTTGCTGGGAAACAAAGACCCAACATAGCTCCTCTGTCTCAGGTGAGGTCATCCCGCTCCCCTCTTGAGAACAAAATGTAGCTCCTTCTCCCCAACTTCTCACCCTGACCTGCCGCCCCCCCCCCGAACAAAATGTAGCTCCTTCCCCCCAACTTCTCCCCCTGCCCTGCCGCCCCCCCCCCGCCCCAAATGCTTTCCCTTTTCACCCCTGTACCGTGGAACAATCCCACTTCCCTCTTTTCTAGGTAAAAGAGCTGCTCAGCACCTCCCTCTAGTTAGAGCAATGAAACAGCCCCTGGAGCCCCCGCAACCCAGCATAATGGAATGATCCGTGCACCACTAACGGTGGAATAGCCGGGCTTCTAGGCCGACCCCCACAAGCCACAGTCAAGAGCACAGCTCCGCGCAGCGCCCCCCTCCCGCGGTGAGGATGGAGTGCTCCGGCGAAGGGAGGGGCGGGGCTCGGAGAAGGAGGGGCGTCCATGCAGCGTGCACAGCCTGTTCATGCGCCCACGGCCCCGCCCCGCGCCCCCTACCTGCTCCCAGCTGATCTCCTTGGTCTCCTGACCAGTTAGTGGGAAGAGGGGAGAGAAGGGGTGGGTTAAGGGGCAAGCAGAGGAGGGCGGGAGGGACAAACTGACGGAGAGACAGCCACAGATTCATCTGCCCCCACACTCCACCGCTCCTCCCAAAGGAAATTTAGTGCCACCCCAAGGCCACCGGCAGGGGGCACTCACAGGCTTGGTGGTCGCGGTAAGGGACTCCATCTCTTCATGTGTCATCCACACGTTTCCTGTGGACTGAGGGGCAAGGGGTGTTACAGAGGTTGAGAGAGGGCTTCTGAACAGGGGAGGGGCAGGGGGTCGTGCTCCTGGAGGAGCCGAATTAGGCATGGGAACACATACTTTTCTGTATGGAACAAAATGATAAAATTTTAGAAGTCAGTATGTGCTATGGGGAAAAAAAATGGGTGTTCATGTGTTGGGGTGATGGGGCCGGCACTAGTTTAGCTGTTGAGTTAGGGAGGCCTCTTGGAGGTGGTGACATTTGAGCTGAGACTTCAAGGATGAGCAGGAGCCAGCCTTGGGGGAAAAAGAGGGAGGGGTGCTCCTAGGAAAGGGAGCAGCAAGGGCCAAGAAGCAGAGTAGAAAAGGGGGGGGTAGGGGCCCCTCATCAATGGCCCTGTAGAGAACCATATGAATTTGGCTTTTTCTCCGGGATGGGATCCCTCTGGCTGCAGTGTGTAAAACAGCCTGAGGGGAGGCAGAGGGACCTGAAGGGAGACCCCACTCTCAAGAGATAATCCAGGTGAGAAACTGTGGGGAGCAGGGTGTATCAGACAGAGCTGCAGTGAGCGGGCTCAGGATTGGCTACTCTGAGGACAGTGGGCGGGGCCCTGAGACAGCAAGGGCTGGGATTGGCCCCTGGACACTCACAGTGCGGGAGGAGGCAGGAGCAGAGGGTGAGGTGAGTGAGACCATCTCCTGGATAGCAAGGCGCAGCTTGAGCCGGTGCAGTGGGTTGCTGATGCCGATCTCGCGCTGGATCTCCGTGTCTGACAAGTTGGCCATGATGGCACCACTCTTGACATTGGCCCGGCAGGCGGCCACATACCATGCAGGCATGCCTACCCACAGCTGGACCAGAGGGAGGAAGGGAGAAATGGGGAAAAAATGAGACAGAGACAGAGACATACGGGAGGAGAAACGGGAGAAATGGGAGAGGGACAGAAAGAAAGGGAGACAGAGAGATGGGGAAAGGAAAATGGGGGAGAAACAGAAAGACGTGAGAAAGCAGTGAGAAGGAGGGCAAGGCAAAGAGATGCGAGGGTCAGAGGGAGACACAGGAAAACAATGGAGGAGAGTCAGAGAAGGGTAATACCAGAGTCAGAGGGGAAAGAGAGAGATGGGGAGAGACACACAGAGATGAGAGGCAGAGATGGGGAGAGAAAGGAGCAAAAGACATGGAGAGACATGGGAAGAAATACAGGGAATGACAAAAACACAGAGATGGGGAGAGAGGCAGGAAAATAGAGACACAGAGAGAGAGAGAGACAACAGGACCAAGGTGGGCATGGCCAGAAGGACAGGGGTGAGGGGAGAAGGAAAAAGAGCAACAGGAGTATCTACAAGAAGCCTGACCCCTCCCAGGGCCTCCCCCCCACCAACTCCTCTCCACCGCCACCTCTGAGTTAGGAGGATGGTACTAGGTGGACCCAGCCAACCCTACGGTGGGGGTTCTCAGAGCAGTTGGGGATAAAGAGTCAGGACGTTTCTGGGCCCCAGTACCTCTAGCCAGGAGACCACAGTGGGCCCATCCCAGGCAGCAAAAGGCAGGCCCTGACGGCAGGCCTCTTCCAGAAGTTCATGCCTGGGGAGAAGGGGCCAGGGCAGGAGATCGCAGGGACAGAGACACCTAGCCCTCCTACATGGCCCCCTTCACCAACCGCATCCCCCCACCAAAGCAATTTTTATGATGTAAAAAACATGGCAGAAGGCTAAAAAAAATACATGTGAATCTTTGTAATCCACCTTCCCTCCCCACAACACATCCACACTAATCAAGAGAAAAGGGGAAAAAAAAGAAAAAAAACTCTAGGGGTTCCCAAGTTCCCAGGTAAGCAAGTTCAGGATCTTGGACACCCCCTTCCAGAATTTTCTTCTCACTTATGACCAACCCTCCCCACCTCCACACCACACACCCACACTCACTTCCTCTTGTTCCTTCGGTCCTTGTCTCCTGGGCCTGTCAGCTTGGCTAGCCCTAGAGGGTCAGTGGCCAATGTCTCGTCTGAGGGTGTTCCAGCTGGAGGCAGGGAGGGGCCAAAATTTGGAGAGTCTCAAAGGGGAGGCAGAATCTTTGATGCTGGGGGGTTGAGAAGGATGCCAGGAAAGCAGAGGCCCAGAGGGATTAGTAAATGCGGCCACACAGAGGGAGTGATAAAACCAGACAGGGACCAATGTCACCTCCTAGGCAAGGAATTGGAGAAATCCCCAAAATAGGGCTGGATTCACTGGGCTGGCCTTGGTAAGCTGGCAGTGGTGTGCTGGTAAATATTTAACAACTGGCTCCCTGGGGAAGAAGGTATTTCCTGATTTGTAGCATATGCCAATTTCCATGGTGTAAATAATCCCACCAATTTCAAGCTACCAATGTGATGTCAAAGCAGCTCATAAAATTCCTGAAAATTTAACTAACTTGGATTTCACAAACCAGACAAGCAGGCTCCAGCCCATCAGATGCCCTGCTTTTAGGATGCTCCTCCCTCTTTCTCTATTTAAAAAATAGGTAAATAACATAACAAATTCATTTGCCCACCAGTCACTCAGGCAGGCCTCAGAGTGCCCTTTCCTTGTCCCTTCTCCTCCCCTCTACCTCTGCCAAGGTTCCAGTGTTCTAAATGAATTACCAAGTGAATGAAGACAGGACTGTATGTCAAATGAATATGTAAAGAAGAAGAAGGAAGGAAGAAAGGAAGGGAGACAGGGAATCAGGGGACTCACCCAGAGAAGAGCTGTCCCGACCTGGTGGTCCCATTCGCCCCTTCTCCTTCTTGCCAAAGAGACGGCCTATGGATGACTTGATGCTCTTCTTCTTGGGAGCTTTGTGCAGGGAATCTGGGGTGCCCTCACTGGGTGAGCAGGACAGATAGATCCCATCTGGGATGCCTCCTCTCATCCCAAGTCTTTGTCCACTCCCACCACCTCCTCCCAAGCAAGTCCCTCCCTGTCCCATCCCTTATTCTTACTGACCTTCCCCGTGAGGGCCCTCCATCTTCCAGGGATCCCGCCTGCAGTGCCAAGGCCTGGGTCATTCTCTCAAGGCGGGCAGAACGAGGAGTGGGAGGTGGGGTGTCTCCTGGGATTGCTGGTCCCTCCATTCGTGGAGCCCCAGCTTCCTCCTTGGGGGCATGATTCTGGAGACAGAGATGCTATATTGAATCGGAGGGGTCATGTTGGGGGCTCATTAGCTGGGATGTCTACGAGGTGTCTGGGATACCCCTGACTTGGGGAACCACTTCTAAAGATAGCCTAGATTAAGTGCGGGTGAGTTGCAGAAATATAAAGGCAATAACTGCAGTCCCCCTGGAGCTTGATAAGCCCATATTTATACTGTCTTAGCTTCTGGTGTCAGGAGTGGGATCTGCTCAGCCTCAAGGAAAGCTAATGAGTTACAGGTTCTGAAAGTAAGAAATCTGAGTTTAAGGCAGTAAAATAGGGCATATAGATATTGTGCCTCCCTCAAAGGTCAATTCTGAGGATCTAATGGTAGTTCTCAAATGT
The DNA here is from genome assembly GCF_000442215.2 of Lipotes vexillifer. Taxonomy (NCBI): domain Eukaryota; kingdom Metazoa; phylum Chordata; class Mammalia; order Artiodactyla; family Lipotidae; genus Lipotes; species Lipotes vexillifer. Next base: position 840,477 of record NW_006790237.1, on the reverse strand, counting down.
ATATTTGGTCACAGAGACATTTTTCTAACAATCTTATGCAGTGGGAATTCCCTGGCCATCCAGTAGTTAGGACTTGGTGCTCTCACTGACAGGGCCCAGGGTTCGATCCCTGGTGGGGGAACTAAAATCCCTCAAGCTGCATGGCATGGCCAAAAACATAAAAAAATAAAAATCCTATGCAGAAACTTAATGCATAAAACAGGTAAAAGTAGATCACATCTGACTAAAGTACAAGTTAGGGTTCAGGAACCCAGTGGCTCAGCCTCCCATTTGCCCTTTGAGTTGGAACTTTTAGGGAAAGCTAAGGTTGCTTTTGAAAATCACTGGTGTGTTGGTCACTGTTGCTTTTTGTTAGGGAGCCCTGTTTATGACCTCCCACCACCACCACCAAGCTGAGGAGACTTAAGAATACTCACAGCTTTGTCGGTGCCCTCACGGGCAGGGCTAGGGGGTGCCAGACGGGGTGTTGAGTGGCCAGAGCTGGGAGGGGAGGGGCTGGCAAGGGTAGAGGTGGTGAGGGAGGGGGGCAGTGAACAGCTACTGCGGTAGCGGCCCAGTGAGTCCAGGCCCGAGCCAGACACCCGGCTCTCCAGCTCTTCTGCCCTCTGTTCTGTTGTCTCCTTCTCCTCTTGGATTAACCTGAGGAGGAAAAGGGGGAGATGGGGTGAGAGGACTCAGGCAGCCAATAGGAGAGGGAGTTGGGGGATCCCAATGGGCCAGGAAGGCTTGGAGGGGCAAAAATAATTCTGAGGAAGGGACAATGAGGTTAGAGGGTCTGGGTGGATCCCTGACGGCCTCACAGGTTCAAGGGGAGTCAAGATATCATGATAGGGCTTCCCTGGTGGCGCAGTGGTTGAGAGTCCGCCTGCCGATGCAGGGGACACGGGTTCGTGCCCCGATCTGGGAAGATCCCACATGCCGCGGAGCGGCTGGGCCTGTGAGCCGTGGCCACTGAGCCTACGCGTCCGGAGCCTGTGCTCCGCAACGGGAGAGGCCACAGCAGGGAGAGGCCCGCGTACCACAAAAAAAAAAAAAGATATGATAGGCTCAGGAGGTCGGTGGAGAGATTAGGGATGACAGGATGATCAGGATCTGCATCAGGACTACGCTGATAAACAAGTCAAGTCGTTGTGGAAAAGCATAAATGGATTACTATAGGCAAGAGGTCAGGTTCCAAGGAGGACAGCAAGAGCAAGCTCATAATAAGAGCAGAGTGAGATCAGGGACTCTGAGGTCAACCTAGGATCTGGGAAGGTCATAGAGACATTTGGTGAGAGTCACTGTCTCAAGTCACAACAAGTTTGAATGGAAGATGATGGTCATGTTGATACGTTTGCTGGGGCCCATGGAAAGTGTTTTAGTTTTATTAGAGAATTGTTAAATAGGGCAATTTCTGAGGAATCAGGGTAGACTTTATGTGATGGGGGATTCTTAATAAATTGAGGATTGTTGTTATATTAGGTAGAAATTCAGAGTTGAGGTTCTCAAGGTGTTTTGGACTGGGGGACCTTGTGTTGTGTTGAGATTCGCAGGGTACTGGGAGTCTCTGGGTAATTGTTGCATGAAGCCATGAAAGCCATGATGTAATGGAGGATTCTTGACAGACTGGATTGTGAATTTTGGCATTTGGGGATGCAGTCTTGGGTATATTGGGAAATTCTGAGTACCGGCTGGGGTGTGTGTAACGTATATATAGCACATAGGAGACTTCTTGGTATTTCCTCAGGGATTCCTGGATAGTGTTGGACTGGCAGAATTCCTTGAGGATGTTTAGGAAAGGAGTTGGGCTTAGGTGTGCAGATCAGTCTCCAGAACCAGAGGGGCCTTGGGCTAAGCTCAGGCAGGGCGGGGAAGAACTGGGCCAGTACTCACTTGATCTCTTTGTTGATGGCCTCCAGCTGCTCCTGAAGCATGATGGCCAGTGTCTGCACATCAGCCTGCCCACTGGGAGATAGCAACTCGGCTCCAAACATCCCCTCCGCCTCCTCCTCATCTGAGCCATCCAGCTCCCCAGGGAATGGAGGTGGCATGGACCCCGCAGGGGTAGACCGCTCCCACTCCTATCTCTGTGTGGAGACAGAGAGATGCCAGGTGGACAAGGGCCGAGGTAGGTGCTGGGTCTTCCCTCACCTATCCTGACCTTGCCCACCCTCTATAACCCTGCCCATGTCCCCTGACACTGACTGCCCTCACCATGTGACCCAGCCCCCCACACTTTTCCCAGCCCAGCTTTCTCTCTTGGTGGGTACTTCTTCTTGACCACCCATGACTCTGTCCTCTCCCCTGATTCCACTGTTTCCTTTGACCCAGCCCACTTCCTTTCTTCACTTGGCCCCATCCATTCTAGGATTCTACACCCTGCATACCATCCCCCCAAACCTCTAAACCTCTTCCCACCCCATCGTTCCTCTAAAGTTCTCACCAGGCAGCAGGACATCCACGTGAAGAGCCATCGGGGCAAGTGGGGATGACAGAAGAAGAGGAGACAGTGTGGGTCGAGGAGACCTTGCTTCTCAACTCAGTCCCCGCCCAGAGCCCTGCATGTTGGGCTCCACCTCCTACTGCTGCCCTCCCGAGCCCTGCTCAGTCCAGGCCCCAGAAGTGGCTGCTGACCTTAGAGGGCTCATCTTTGACCCCTGACCAGCGACCCCTCTTGCTTGCCCGGCCACTGCCAGCCCCATAGGGATCCAGGTGGGCGCCAGAAGGTAATGTGGGTGCCTGGGAGTAACGGAGCTCCAGGGCACTGCCAGGGAGAGATCTGTGGGCATAGAGAGGGCAGTCAGACCAAGGGGTCAGGAAAAGGAAACAGAGGTGAGTGGTCACGGGGAAGAGCTTGGGGTCATAGGATTGGGAGAGGGATCTGAAGTCAAAGGTCAGGAAAAAGGGTCTGCGGTCAGAGGTCATGAAGTCAGGGGTCAAAAATAAAAGGGACCAGTGGAAGTCTCAGGAGGACAGAGAGTGGGGTGGGGGAGACTTCGCATCAGAAGGGATGTGCTTGGCCAAGGGGGCTCCCTGGGCAGAGGTGGGACAGGAAGATGACTGTCACCTGGAGTAGGAGGATGGTGGCCTCCCCCGCAGCTGGTCAATCTCCATCTGCATCCGCTCCATCTCCGCCAAGAGCTGCTCCTGGGGGGAGGATGTTGGAGATGTCAGGTCAGAATCTGCCCCCTCCCCCGCACTGAGTGTCAGCCCCTCCCAGCCAGGCTGATTCCGACCCCAGCAATGCCTGCTCCATTTCCCTGGCCCTCACCCAAGGCCTCCCCCCCAGCCCCCTCCCTACCTTGTTGAGCAGCAGCTCATCCTGTACCTTCTTCATGTTGGCGATCTCCTCGCTTAGTGAGTTCTGTGGGGGGGCAGGGGGGCAGTGAGGGGGCGGGATCGGGAAGCAGCCTCCAGTGCGCAGAGACAGGCCTGAGGGGACCCCAGGGGCAATGAGGTGGGCTTGAATGGTGAGCTGCATGGGGAGAGGGTTGTGGACCCGAAGATGCTGCTAAGGCAGGGAGTCCCTGGGAGCCCAAAATGCAGCGTCCTGTGAAATTTCCACGGATTCAGAGTTTGAGGGTCCATAGGGTTAGAGGCTTGGGCAAAAGCCAAGAATTCAGGCTGTGGGTGCCCCAGAATTCAGCTCTAGGGTGTTTAAACTAGCTGAAAGTGTGGTGGTCCCAGCAATCGAGCAGTCTATCAATTTCAAATTCAGGATGCCCAGATTTGGGGAGATCTCAGATAACTGTTTGGGGAAAGTTCTGGGGCCCCAAGATTCCAGCTTATTGGAATCCTAGGTTGGGGCCCACCTTCTCCTCCAGCGCCCCCATGCGCTCCTTGAGGTGCAGCTGCAGCCGTTCGTTGGACTCACTCAGCAGCTTGTCCACTGTCTCGGACAGCCGCTTATTGTGGTCATCGTTCATCTTCTCCCGCTGCCGGGCCTGCCCAGAGGAGAACAGAGCAGAGGCGCTCAAGCCCCGAGCGCTGTCCCTGCGCCAAGCTCCCGATCCACGGCACAGCCCTCTCACCCAGGCGTAAACCCCAAGCCTCAAAGCCTCCTCACCCGCTGCAGCTCCTGGTTCTTCTCCTCCAACTGGGCCTCCAGCTGCCGAAGCCGCTCCTCAAAATTCCCATGACGTTCCTCAGCCTGGAGGATGGAACCCATGGCATCTGACTTTTTGTCCCACTAGGATGCAGTCAGCTTCCAGGCCCCAGGCTCCTCCCCGACAGGACTCCAGACCCTGCCCTTGTGATTCAAGCCCTGCCCTCTCCTCTAGTCTCCAGGCCCTGTCCCCTTCTCATGTTCTCCCCATCTGTTCAGTCCAAACTAGAGAGCACCAGCCCCCACCAAACCTCCAGGCCCTTCAAGCATCCCAAGTCATGTCCCTTCCCTGGACCCCAGGCCCTACCCTTTTCAGCAGAATTCGGGCTGTGGGTCACCTATCCCTCCAGACTCAGGCCCTGCCTCCTCTAAGCCCCGCCCCCTTGCCCCAGGGACTCAAGGCGCTGCCCCAGGCCTCCCTTCACCTTGTTGAGCGCCGCCACTCGCTGGGCAAGCTGTGCCTCTATCTCCGGCAAGGTCTCCGCCTTCTGCAGCGTCTGCTGCAGCTTCTGCTTAGCGTCGTCCAGCCACTCGGCCAGCTGACGGCTCTTCTCTTCACTCTGGGGGACACAGACAGGGGGGAAGGGAGGAGCTAGGTCAAACTGGCCACGGCCTCGCCCCCACCGCCCCTCCTCGGCCGTGCTCCCACCTGCCGGTACAGCGACTCCTTGCTGGCCAGCTCGTTTTCCAACTTGTCGTTGGCGTCGTGCAGAGACGTGGCCTCTCGCTGGGCACTCAGGTAGCGCTTCTCTAGCGTTGTAATCCGCTCCTCCATATCCTCCCGCTGCGCCAGCGCCTGTAGAGGTGACAGAGGGCCACGTGGACTACAGCTCCCAGAAGGCCGTGGGGGTAGCCTAGGCTTAGAACCCCAATTCAGGCACCCCAGGGTATCCTGGGAAATGAAGTCCCCTGCCCTCCGGGTGTCAGAGTGATGGAACCACACCTGCCGAGAGCTCCCAGGCATAGCCGACATTAGATCCCCTGCCACCTGATAGTTAAAATGGTGGTACAGCACCTCCCATAAACTTCTGGGGCAGTACTGGCTTAGACCCTCCTCATATGGATGACCTAAGATCCATGAGACGGAATGTCTCCACTCTTCTTAGCCCACTAGCCTCAAAAATCCAGGCCTTAGGGCTTCCCTGGTGGCGCAGTGCTTGAGAGTCCGCCTGCCGATGCAGGAGACGCGGGTTCGTGCCCCGTTTCGGGAGGATCCCACATGCCGCGGAGCGGCTGGGCCCGTGAGCCATGGCCGCTGGGCCTGCGCGTCCGGAGCCTGTGCTCCGCAAATGGGAGAGGCCACGACAGTGAGAGGCCCGCATAACGCAAGAAAAAAAAAAAAAAAAATCCAGGCCTTAGATTTTTCAGCAACTTGCCACAGCTCAGATTTAGAATCACAGAGCAAGTGCCCTAGGGTCTCATAGGAAACAAAGGGCTCTTCCACCTGGGAGGCAGCATCTCCCAAGAGCCCCCAGGGTAGCGCATGCTTAGAAAACCAGAGAAGGTGCTCCAGGGTCTCACGGGGGAAGGACTCCTGCCTGGGAGCCGGTGTGGTGGGACCACACTTCCCAATAAGCCCTGGGGCCATCCACAATTGAAATCCGAGGTAAAAGCCCCAGTGGATGATGAAAACTAAAGTGCTCTCTCTTCTTTCTCATTCAATGCTTTCAAGAATCCATGCCCTACATTTCACAGCAGTCCCCGCAGCGTGGGAGTTAAGGTCAAGGAACCTCAGCCAGGATGGGGTGAAATGCAGACAAAGGAGTTCAGTTAAGAGGTGCAAGAGAATTTCCCAATGATAACATAATAACTACAACCAGATACTGGGTGACTACCAAGTATGTGCCATGTGCCAACTCTCTGACAAGGGTCATAAATACCATTAGGTGAGGAAATTGAGACTCAGAGAGGAGAAGAGTCCACACAGCTTGTGGACTGAATCCAGATTCGTGAGTTCTGTGACTATGGGCAAAGGGGGACAGGAAGGGTTGAGTGGATGGAAGGGACAGAGGGCAGCCCACCAGGGGCTCCGGCCTCACCTCCTTGAGGTCGCGCTGGAGCTTGGCGTTAGCTTCCTCGGCCTTACCCAGCTCGCGGTGGGCCGTGCCCAGCTCCTCCTCCAGCTGGCTCATCTGGCGGCACAATACCGCCAGGCGCTCCCGCAGCTGGCACACCTCCGCCCGCTGCCGCTCCAGGGCCTCCTCCAGCTCTGCCGTGCGCCGGTTCGAATCCCCGCCAGGACCCAGGCCATTGGCAAGAGTCTGGAATGGGGACAGTGAGGGAGGAAGGGACAGAACTCAGAGTGGGGAACACAGAGATTGAGAATGCAAGGAGAAAACTGATGGGGGTGAGGGGGGATCAAAGATCAGTAAGGGCCATGGAGGTCACAAAAGTTAGCTAGTTGACTTGAATCAGAGGTCAAAGGTCAGTAAGGGTCTGAGGCGTTCAGACGTCCTAGGGTCAGTGAGAATCGTACCAAACATTAAAACGACCATCACAAAGTCAGGGGGCTGAGTGGGATCACAGTGAGGAGGACCAATGAAGAGCAAGGGGAAGGAAAGACTTCCACCTCTTACCTGCCCATCCCCATCCTTGCTGGGCTCCTCTAGCCCCGACCGGCGCCTAGACAGCTGCTCTCGAAGGCTCAGAGTCTGGCAATGGGAAAGGGAGATCAGGGCAAAGGAGGCCGTAGAAACCCTCTTTCTACTTCCCACTGGCATTGGTTCTGCTGGGGCCACCCTTATCCCACAGTCTACCCTTAGACCCTGTGCCGTCATTATATGTCTCCTTAGCCCCCCACCAGAGAAGTCCACCCTTATTCTTAACCTTAGCCTCCTTGTGGAGGTGTCCTGACTTTCCCCACCCAGCCATTTCCTCCATTGTCAGTTCTTTCCCTTAGCCCCAGCCCTGGTTCTCACCTTAGTCTCACTGTCACAGGGCAGTACTCCCCTTAGTCCTGCCCAATGAGTTCCTCCTTAGGAACCTCACTGGTTTTCTCCATAGTCCTACCCCATTGGTGTTCTGCCCTAGTCCTGCTCCCAACAGATTCTAGGACCCACCCAATCAGTTCCACCCCATTGGTAGTTCATTAGTCCCTCCTCCTTCTTGGTCACGCCCCCACCTCCTGATTGCTCAGCTCCAACTCTTCCTCTAGCACTGCCACCCGCTCCAGCGCCATTCGCAGCCGCTCCCGGACCTGGGGATGGGGGCAAGACAGTGTGAGATGGAGATCAGACCTGATGGAGGACAGTTGATGCAGAACACCTTTGGGACGGACCTGATAGGGCGACATTAGCATTCCTCTGTTTATAGTATGTGTGCATCCCCAACTAGCTACCAAGGCAGCCTCACCCGCTGGTATCCCCCATCCTATTACATTTTTCTATTACCAGCCACTCAGGTCCCAGTCTGCATAGCCTATCTCAGTCAATTACAGTCAACATTCTTCCCACTTGGGCCATCCCCAACCAATCACGGCCAGAATTTCTGCCGTTCAACACAGCCCCAGCCAACCACGAGTTCTACAACCAGGCTCTTCCAATTCTCATACCTTCTCATCCAGGGCCTTGTGGTGCTCGAAGAGGGATTTTAGAGCCTTGAGTACCTCCACCTCGGAAGAGACCCCTCCCGGGGACTGGGCCTGGCGCTTTACCACAGTCATACGCAGTGACCTCTCGTGCCTGGACACCAGGCACTCCAGGTGTTCTAGGAGAAGCTACAGAGATAGGGCACCGGGCCAAGGAAAAGTGTGAAGGGAAGAGAGGCAGAGTGAAGGAAGAGGATTCAGACAGGTGGGGCGGACACATGGAAGAGGTGGAGCCAAGCAAAGTGGTATGGAGAGAGACAGGTCAGGAAAAGAGAGGGATAACAGAGGTGGGGGGGCAGGTCAAGGAAGGAGTGGTACGGGAAACGAGAACAGTTATGGAGATAGGGCAGGGGACATGAAGGAAGGAGGGGACCAGAGGAGACCCACCAAGTTGTAGGAGCAGGGAGAAGAAAGGAAGGCGAAATAGAGGGAAAAAAATGGGTCAGGCTGCAACACCCAAGGCCCCGCCCACCGCACTTAGCTCCCGCCCCAAGACCCCTCACCCGAGTATTGTTCCGCTCTGCCTTCAGCTCCGCAATTTCTTCCTCCCGTTCCAGGAGCTGCTCCCGACACAAGTTCAGCTCCTTCGTCAGAGCCGCAAACTCCTATCCAGACGTGGGCAGGACCGGACAATCAGATCAATCCTTTTCCCCATCTCCCTCATTCCTTAGGACTGGGGGGTTTGGAGGCCCCACCCATCTCTGCCAAGTCCCGCCCCTTCAAGCGGCTCAGGCCCCGCCCATCACCGGCAAGCCGCTCCCCCTTCCAAGTGCCAAGTTCCGCCCCTTCCGGACCGCCCTCCCCGTGCCTCCGCGAGTCCAGGCCCCGCCTCCTTCAGGCCCCGCCCCGGCCCCGCCCAGACCTGGGGCAGCGCGATGCTGAGCTGGCGCTGCAGCGAGTCCTTTTCGTGGCCCAGCTCGCGCAGCCGCAACTGTGCCGTAGCCAGTCCGTCCTGCGCCTCGCGCAGCGTCTCGAGCAGGCGCTCGCGCTCCGTGAGCATCGTGACCATAAGGCGCTCCAGTTCGCCGCCCGCCTCGTCCGGGCCCAGCGCCGAACCCCGCCGGCCATCCTCGCTGATGGTGGGCATCACCTCGCACATCATGGCGGCGGTGCTGGCCTGCGGGTACGGGGAGGGGGCAGGGAACCGACAGGGGCTTCGTCAAAGCACAGGCAGCGAAACTGAGGCACGGCCACTGGGATACTACATAGTGAAAACTGAGGCAGGACAACCCAAGCACTGCACAGAAGAAACTGAGGCCCATCCATTCCAATCATGGCACAAGATAAACGGAAACCCATTGCTCCCAGGAAACCAGGCCTGGCTACCTGGGTGAGAGCATTTGGAGAAACAGGTCGGACTCCATCAGACACTGGCAGCAAATCTAGGCCCAGCCTAGTCAGAGAAACCGAAGCCGGGTGCCCCATTGCCTGAGTGAATGTGGAAAGTTTGCAGGCCCCTCCCCTCCGGTCCAAGCCCCGCCCCTTCAAGCGACTCAGGCCCAGCCCATCACTGTCTATTCTGGCCCTGCTGAGAATCCCCTTCAACCTACTGCATGAGCTAGAAAACTCAGGCCCAGGCGAAGGAGACCATGTCTTCAGGAGGCCACAAAACTGGGGTCACAGAATTAGGTCACTGGTACGTAGTCACCTGTATAATGTCACAGGGATGGTCCTCACCTGCTATTCAGCCCAACTCCTGCCTCCTTCAACTTCCCAGATATCTAGATATCTAGCTCCAGGAGAATCTAAAGACCCACTCCAGTCGGGAAAAACAAAAATGGTGGGGACAATGCTAGCCATCTCCCACTACGCAGGAGTCCAAGATCCAGCTACCTCTTCTCTCAGGTCACAGGAATCTAGGTCCCCTATCCCTCCCTTCCCCCAGACTGAGGAGTCTGAGCCTCCAGCCTTCTCCTCCCCAGTCCCAGGAATCAGAGACCACATCCCCTTCCTCCCAGGACACAAGGGTCTGGGCTTTCAACCAACAACCGTAGACCCAGAAATCTCAGCCTTCAGACTTCTGCCCCCTCAGAACTCAGAAGTCAAGGACCCCAGGACCCAGGGGTCCAGGTGCATGAGCTGCGCAGGTGGAGATGAAGGGAGGTCTCCTGAGCCACTCCCTCCACACACATCAGGTCAGACGGGTCCATCTAGCTGAGCCGAAAGCAGGAGGGACTTTCACTCCTTCTCTCCTTTCTTTCTCTCCCTTCAGGCAGAGGCATAACCGGTTCTCAGAGTGGATAATTTCCAGCTCCACCCAATATTCGGACTATGTCTTAAGCCTGGGACTGGGGCCTTGGACTCCTGGGAGGACAGGAGGGGACTGAGGGCCCTGGGACCTGGGAGAGGAGGCAGCTGGGTGCCTGTAACCTTGGGTCTTGGAAGAGGTGCATCTGGGAATCTAGACACCTGAATCCCAACACTCAGAGGTCAGATTCAAGAAAATGTTTATAAGAGGGCAGGCCAGACTTAGACCAAAACCCAACATGGTATCTAAAACCCAGAATCTACTCATGAGATGCAATTAGGGATGTTTTAGGGAGGCTGTTCTAGAACTTCAAATTCCCTGAGAAGGAAACAAAATTCAGCTAGGCTGGGTGTAGAATCTAGAAGACCACGTGCAAGAAGACACAGTACAGAGTGCAGAAAGGCCATACACTTCCACACTTACAATGTGCTTGGGGTAGGATCCACACATGGGGCCAAATAGAAGGGCATATTCTAGAACCCAGGTCTGGAACTTTGAACAAGCCAAGAGCAATCCAATAACTTAAAAGAGTGTCTGGTTCACCCCAGAACCCCAAACACAGAGGGGAGGGTAATGATATCTAAGAACAGACCTAATGCAGTACATAACAAACCTAAGTCAGGAGACATAATCTAGACATAATCTAGAACTCAGAACCTACCAGGGATGAAGGTATAAAGGTATATTTTATCTTTACAGAATAAAACAGAGATCGCATGCTTCGTTTTTTCATGCATCTAGATAGATAATGTTAGAACTCAGAAGGCAGAATATATGCTCTAGAATTCAGAACATGCCCTGGAGGCAAAGGAAAACCTAGAAAATAGCAAGGAGTTTGCCTGGAACTTAGAATCGCCTGGGGGAAGATGCAGAAAGATGCATTCTGGCAATTGAGAATTTCCTGGCATAAGGACTGAGCTGGCAAAGGGGGTGGGGATGGGGGTGGTGTGTTCTAGAAATGAGGACATTTCTAGGCTGAAGACTCCAAAAGAGGAGAGAGCCTAGAGCATGTTTAGAATGTTGAAGTGGCAGATGGAGGAAGCCCCCAATCCACCAGGGGACAAGTTCTAAGCCAAGGTCACACCAGGAAAAAGATGGACAGAGAAGGTGGGAATGGATGAGCCGAGAACATAGAACCTGAGGAAGGAAGATGCAATGTACAACACTTCAGTGGGAATTCTCGAGATTTAAGACTGTAGAATTGGATGGAATCTAAAATAGGGAAGTGCAGGGACTTCCCTGGCAGTCCAGTGGTTAAGACTTGGCGCTTCCACTGCAGGGGATGTGGGTTCGATCCCTGGTCACGGAACTAAGATCCTGCATGCCACACAGTGCAGCCAAAATAAATAAATAAATAAATAAATAAAATATAATTAAATAAAATAGGAAGTGCATTCTAGAGTGGATAGCACAGTTTGGAGAAAGGCTAGAGCACATAAATGCAACACACATATTCTATTTTTTTTTTTTTTTTGCGGTACGTGGGCCTCTCACTGCCGTGGTCCCTCCCGTTGCGGAGCACAGGCTCGGCGGCCATGGCTCCCGGGCCCAGCTGCTCCGTGGCATGTGGGATCTTCCCAGACCGGGGCACGAACCCGTGTCC
>NW_006790237.1:819972-827708 GCF_000442215.2 Lipotes vexillifer | reverse complement strand
GGCGGTACGCGGGCCTCTCACTGTTGTGACCTCTCCCATTGCGGAGCACAGGCTCCGGACACGCAGGCTCAATGGCCATGGCTCACAGTCCCAGCCGCTCTGCGGCATGTGGGATCCTCCCGGACCGGGGCACAAACCCGTGTCCCCTGCGTTGGCAGGTGGACTCTCAACCACTGCGCCACCAGGGAAGCCTGGAACACACATATTCTAGCACTCAGAATGCCCCTGGGAAGAGAATGGAATCTAGAACAATGCCAGGGATGTGGCTAGAACCTAAAACACACCCAAAATGAAATTTTAGAAGAAAATAAGCAAGGACTGGCTTTTTAAAAATTGGAACATGTCAGGAATTCTCTGGTGGTCCAGTGATTAGGACTCTGCGCTTTCACTGCTGAGGGCCTGGGTTCAATCCCAGGTCGGGGGATCCAGCAAGCAGCATGGTGCAGCAAAAAAAAAAAAAAAAAAAGGAACTTGACGAAGGGGAGGAGGGTGAGATCAGAATTTGGCTTGGGAGCATTAGCTAGATACTTGAATTTACCTGGGGAAAGTCATGCCTCAAATTTAGCATCTAGCCTAGACTTCAGAACAGTACCTTGGGTGAAAAAGGAACAAAGATGTTGGCTGGGAGTGTTCTAGGATTTAGAATGAATCTAGAACACGAAGCATTGCCAGGGCGCATGTTTAGGTGGAAATGTGGAAGACAATTCTAGATCACAGAATGAACCTAGGCCATAGAACACATCTGGAGGAAGGGATGTATGTTTGGCTCACCAGTCTCAGAGTGTACTCGAAGGATGTGACATCACGATATGAAAGAATCGTGATGGAGTGCTGGAAACATCTCAAAAAGCTGGGTCTCAGGGGAGAACGTTGGAAACCCCAGGGATCCCAGAACCTGAGATGATACGGAGATGAAGCAGGGGTTTTTCAAGGCCACCAGAGATGTCAATTTGATGGGCAATTGTGAGGCTGTAGGGACTTGGGTTCAAAAGAGTAACAGCTGAGTGGCTAGATACTTGGGGTGGTGGGTGGCAGAGCTGGGGAACTGGACTCCTGAATCGCTGTGGAGGCCAAAGCCAGGAGATGGAAGTTTGGAGCCTGAGTCCTTGTTGGGTGGAGGGCCGGGGTAGATGGCTTTGGTGGGCAGAATAGAAGGTGGGGTCTGAACTCCTGGGTCCCTGAGGGGAGGCAGGATCAGGGACAAGGCATCTAGGTCTCCAGGGGGCAGCGTGGGTAGAAGCCAGAGAATTGCATTAAGAATTGCATTCTGAGTCCCTGAAAGGAAGAGAGTCATGGCGCCTGAATCCCTAAGGGGGCAGATGCTGGGGTGCCAGGTGGATGGGTATATTTGAGGGACACAGGGGCTGTTGAACTGTCTCTGAAGGGAGCAAAAGCTGGAAATCTGGATTCCTAGATCCTGAGGGGGTGAGGGCTACCAGCTGGGGCCTTTAGCCAGAGGAAGTGAGGACTGACAGGGCTCCCAGAGCCCGGTGGGATCTGGGTCCCCAGATGCCAAGATCCCTAACGTGCACCAGGCAGGAACATTCAGAAGCCCTGACTCCTCAGGTAGAAGCTGGGGTCTCCGAAACCTGGGTTGTTGAGGGTGGAGCTGAGAGCCTGGCCAGCGGAACCCTGAGGCCCGGGCGCCCAGGTCGGGGAGGGCCTGGGTATCCCCAGGTCAAAGGCGCGACGGGGGAGATCCCCGCGCCGCCGGCGCCGCCTCCCCGGCAGCAGCAGCAAGAGATGGGGGACGCGAGGCTGCCATGGACGGTGACCATGGACAGCTCCAGAGCGGGCCTGTGTCCAGGGCGGCCGCCGAGCCGTCCGGGACTGAGGGACTCGGCCGGCTGTTCAAGCCGGCGGACCAGAGATGGGCAGACTGGGTGCGCGAATGGGGGACTATGCGGCCGCGACGTGGGGGGCGGCCGGCCCTAGCTGGGGGAGTCTGACACAGCTGCGGCCGGTGTCTGGAGCTCCCAGGACTGGGCCGAGGAGGAGGATCTAGGTCCAGAGGGGCTTCCTGGGGCTGACCTGGGAAATCCAGGCTCCTGGGCCCCGGAGGAGGCGCAAGGCGGCAGTACGCCTGGGATTCCAGGGTTCGCTTGGGGACTCTGAGAGCCGGGAGGGGCACGCCTGAGTCTCTGGGGTCGGGCTGTGAAATCTGGGCTCTGAGGTCCCAGGGGATGAAGAAGGGAATCCAGGATCTCAGGGAGGCGGGGGAAGCTCGGCGACGGGTCCCCGGGATGGGCGCTGCCAGGCGGGCCGGGCTGGGCTCTTACCTACCTGGTCCGCGGCGGCTGCGGGCGGAGCTGGGCTGCAGGAGGGACGTGGGGTGGGGTGGGGGGACCGGGCGGGGCCCCTGGCGGCGGCCGGGGCCCGGATCTGTGGCTCCGGAGCCCTGTCTCCAACGCTCGCGCGGGCTCCGCGTCTCTTGCTCCGGCTTGGGCGCTGGGGACCACCCCCCTCCCCTTGACGGTCTCACAGCCCTCTACCCCCTAAAATAGCCCCCTGCCCCTTTCACCGTTCAGCCTCCCCCCGCGAGGCCGCAGCCGCCAGATCCAGGGGTGCTCACCAGCGCCCCCCAAATCCCACCTTCCCCCGCCAAAAAATTCCTCCTCCCCCCCCCCCGCAAACCAGCTCCGGGGCGGTCGTGGCCCCTTTAACAGGAGACTGACAGACGGGGCCCCGTGGCCAATGGGAGGCGGTGTCTGCGCCGGCCGGCGGCTAAACCCCACCTCCGAACTGCCTGGGAGGGGTCTCATGGGCGGAGAGCGGGAGGCGGGGCTCAAGGTGAGACTGCCAATAGGCCAGCGGCGTGCGGCGGCTGGGGCGGGAGGCGGAGCCCGGCTGGGGGATGATGTCACCTGGAGCGAGTGGCGCGCGGCGTGGAACGCCAGTCGCGACCCCGGATTCCGGCGGTGGCGCGCGCCGGCTCTCGCGCCGCACGGGACAGGAGAGTGGGAGTAAAGAATGGATTTTAAGGCGGGGGCAGTTCCCGGAGACACGCGCTCGGATTGGAAGGTGGGGTGAATGCCGGGTCGGCTAGCGCACCTTATTCTGTACCCCTTGCGCGCGCCTCGGGAACTGCACGTGGTACCTCCCCCCCCGCCTCCCACTCAGACGATTACGCGGCCGGGAGGGCTCCCCCGGCGGGCTAGGCTAATGGTTCGCTCCGCCCCGCCCACACAGAGGCCGCCCACTGACTTTTGCGCGTTTCAGGCCTCCTCTGTCAGACCAGATTCAGAGGAAGGGGGCTTGGCCTCCGCCCTCAGAATCTCTGAAAGGTAAGGGGAGTTGTCTTCAGTTCTGACCCAGCGCTCAGACCCAGACCGGGTCCCAGCCTCCAACCTGGACTTGCCGCTAGGAAGCCGGCCAGCCTCTGCCTTCGGACCTGGGGAAAAGTCTCAAAGCTCCGCTCTCAGACTCTGAAAAGGGTCTGGTCGTGACCTCAGCTTCTCTCCTTCTCCCACATCTCCAGACACTCTAACCCCCGGATGCAGAACAGACACAGACACTCAATGAGGGTCAAAGATCTTTAAATAAGGAGCTGGTGACAATAAATACTGTACAGGGGAGGGGGTGAGGGTGAGGGTCCAGATCTGTGGTTTCAGCCTCGAGATTCCAAGGACCTGAAAGGAGGGTGAAGAGAGGGGAGCCAAGCTCAGGGGAGGGGACCGGGGGAGGCATGGGAGAGATCCAGGACTGGGGTTCCAGAGCCAAGAGCCCAGGGAAGTGGGCTGAGGGTTCCAGAGGGAGTAGGTTCCCAATCTTGGGATGGGAGTGAGCTAGAAGTCCCTAAGGTATTTAGTCAGAACGGCTTGGAGTGAGAGCCTGGGTCAAGGGTCAGAATCCCAGGGAAAGGAGCCAGGGCTGGAGGTGGCAATCAGGGCCTCAGAAATCATTGGCCTGGTTTGGGAGTCTGGGGATACCGGAGGCAGTGGGGGCCCCAGGGGTGTGGTGGCAAAGGGCTCACGAGTAGCTCTGATGTTGCTGGCGCCGCCGGGCAGAGCGCATCTTCTCAAAGCGGGCCTCCATCTCCTCCAGCACTCGAGGTGTATAGCGCACCACCAGCTTCACCGAGCCCTGGGCAGCCTTCAGCAACTCCACTGCCTTCTCATGCTGCTCACCCTCAACGCTCTGCAGGGGTGGTGCAGACAGCTGGGCCTGGGGCCCACCACCCTCATCCCGCCCCCACCCTGGTACCAACCCCAAGACGCCAAGGCCTCATGTCCTCATGAGAGAGTCACTCTTGGCTCAGAGTCCTCCCCCCAAACCTTGCAAGTTCCCCATGTCAGGGACAAGCCCCATATGCCCTCAGTCACCGAGCTAGACCTCCAGACTCGTCTTTATTCCCTCCCTCCCGGCAGCCCGATGATCCCCAGCCCCATCCCTCCTGCCCTGACTCCCTCTTCTTTGTCCCCACCACCAGGCCCCAGCTCAGACCTTATCCTCTCACCACTGGACCTCACCCTAGCCTCCTCCTTGGCCTTCTGGCCTCCAGTCTCTTACCTCAGTCTATCCCCTGCAGAGTCCCAAAGGGGTCTTTCTATGCCTCCAGGCTGAGCCTATCCTTCCCCTACTCACAGCCCTCCCATGGGTCCCCAGGAGGCTTGAGACTCTCAAGTCCCAGCTTCTCAGGCTGGCACTCAGTCCCTGCATGACTGGCCCCAACCACCTACCTAGTCATGCCTCCATCTACTCTAAGCACAGTGATTTTAATCACTGGCACGCCCCAGTCCTTCATCAGAACCAAGCCCTTTCTCTTCACCTCATAGGAGTGCAGAGTCACAGACCCTACCCACAACACCCTCCGCCAGTAACACCCTTCTCCACCAGCTCCTACTCATCCTTCAAAACCCAACTCAAATATTCCTTCATCTGCAAAAACTCCCCTCATCTACACTGGTCTGCTGCCACATCTGGGCTCTCACAGTGCCTTGTGCTTCCTCATTATCTCCTTGGTTTAGGACTGTTTCAGTCAGGGTCTATCTCCCTCAACAGAGAGGGACTCCTCGAATGTAGGAGCAGTGGCCAATTACTCTCAGGGTCTGTAGCAAAACCCAGCACAGGGCCGGACACAGAGGCAGTGCTCAGTGTGTGTTGAGTGAATGTGAAAAACAGCGACTGTGCTACCTTGGGCAAGCTGTGACCCCAGCCAGCCCTGCCTCAGATCCCCACTCACCACACCATTCACTGACAGCAGCTGATCCCCACGCTTGAGGCCTCCATGGCGGTCAGCCACACCTCCAGGGATGACACGGGAGATGTAGATGGGCGAATTCTGCTCCTTGCCCCCCATGATGTTGAAGCCCAGGCCCTCATCCGTCTTGGGCAGTTCCACTACCCTGGGATGTGCGTGGCCCTCACTGGCTGTGAAGGCGGCCACCGTGGCCTGGGAGAGAGAAAGCCTCAGGAGGTGAGGGCCCCTCCAGGATGCATATGCAGACTAGGGTGGAGGATCTGCGTCAGGGAGAGGGATTTAGGCCAGAGAGCTTCCCTGAAGCACGGGGCATCTGCCACAGAACTCAACACAAGATCACTCCATAGTGACAGTACATCCCTTTTAGTCACTTTGGACACTTGAGACTGTCAAAGAGAAAGTCTCCATTTGGTGTGCATGAGTCCTGAATACTCAACACTTTTCAATATCGCTTTTTAACAGAGGGAAACAAGGCCTGGACAGAGCTGAGAGCCTCCAGCAAGCAGCGAGAAATAGCATCTAACTGTAGTTTAATAAGATTACAGTGTTTAACTAAAGCTAGTTCACTGTTTTCATTGGTTATCTTCTAGTCAGGCATTCGGTACTAGTTTCCATTTGTAGTTGCTAAAAATGTCTTTTTTTTTTTTTTTTTTTGCTAAAGATGTCTTTATATCACACAAACTAAAAATGTGAGATTATTTAAAATACATTATAAATAAATCATAGCAAGGGTGGTACACAGATATGGCAAAAATCATGAAGGAGGAAACAGGAATGAATGACTGACATTAGGTAGATATTGAGCTAGACCATGCGATTCAGTGGACACCATGAGCAATGGGCTGGGGGGCGCCTACCTTGGCTGTGGCGTGGGCCCGGATCTCAGCACTGCCGGTGATGCCCAGCGTGTCATAGAGTTGCTCATACACCTGGTGAGGACGCAGCAGCATCAAGGAGCCGCCAGACACCTCCTCCCTTCAACTCAGGAGTCCAGGCCCCCAGACCCTCCCACCCAAGGATCCGCCCCGCCCCCGCAACCTGGAGGCCGCGGAAACTACAGCTCCCAAAGAAGCCCTGAGCTGAAGCGCGGGCAACCCAAGGAGGGCCGGCCCGGTAGCTGCTGGGAGGCGTAGTCCCCGGGCTCGGGGCGACCAGGAAGAGGATCACGGCCGCCCGCTTGGGCTCGGCGCCGCGTTGCTCTCACCTCCCGGATGGCAGAGCAGAAGCGGCTCTGCAGGACTCGCTGGAGGGCCTGCAACTTCTGCGGGGGCAGCTCCCCGCTGCGCTGGAGCCGCTCGAGGAGCTCCACCGCCCGGGACACGTCTGCGGAGCGGGGGCGGGGCGCACAGACACACAAGAGTGAGAGACGTGAAGACGCAGAGAAGGACGGAGAGATGCGGCCAGAGACCAAGTAAGGGCGAGCGCAGACCCCGGGAAGGACAGCAGAGTCCCAGCCGGACACCCGCAGAGTCGCCCGTGGCAGAGACTGCGGCCAGTCGGGCGCCCTGCGTCCCCAGGATCCCCATACACACCCAGGCAGGGGTGTGCAGCGGGCGCCCCCTCTCTGGCCCGCTCGCCCACGGACCCTCCCACACCCACCGACTGCCCGACTCTCGGCGCCCCGCCCCGCCCACCCCCGCCGGGCCCGCCCACCCGCCCGGGCCTTGCCGGGAGAGGGGCAGGGGACCGGGCTCCGGGACGCAGGCCGGGGGGGGTGTGGGCAGGGGCCCCTGGCGTGCTTACCCCGCTCCAGCCCCAGTGGCTCCACCAGAGCAGCCATGTCGGCGCCGTCGCTGCGAGGCACCCGCCTGGCGGTCGCCGGTGAGGAGGGCGGGGCTGCGCGAGGCCACGCCCCGGAGACGAGCGCCCCCTGCGGAGGCGAGGCCCAGCGAGCACACCGTCCCATCCGCAACCTCTCGGGTCTCGCTGCCCTGCCCTCAGACCCCATCGGTCTGTTGGTTGGGTTTGTGTCCTCTCCGACTGCAGCCTCTGTCTGCACCGCCTGACATCTCATCTGTCCTGCCCGCCACACCTGTCTCCTGTCTGTCCCTTTTTCCCACATTCATTGGACAAACTATGTTAAACATCTGGGCCCAAGATCATGGACACGATGGTGAGCAGGGCAGATAAGCCCACTGCCCTCCCGGAGCTTAGTCTATGGGTGGGCGGGGGGGCAGGGTAGACAAGCAACTATGGCTGTGATCAGAATTGGGAGTGGGGAGGTGATGATCTACGAAGGACACTGACATAGAGCCCTTGGAGGTAAGATCATCAAGAGGTGGGGCGTGGGTCACTTTCCAGACAGAAAGAGCCCACGTGGCTGGATAACAGCGTAAGGATTGGAGTGGTTTATGATGAAGGTGAAAAGTTGGCAGGATACAGCTGATGCACAGCCTTGTGTGTTGGCATACTCACGCTGAGGATTTTGGACTTCATGGTAACTCCTAAGAGTAAAATGTGATATTCAAATGTGTATTTTTTTTTTCAAATGTGTATTTTAAGATTACTGCGGACACTGTGTGGAGACTGGATTGGA
>NW_006790237.1:800603-819962 GCF_000442215.2 Lipotes vexillifer | reverse complement strand
GAAGAGCGGAAGCATGGGGCAGATCAGGAGGCTATCCCAGTAACCCCGTGATGGCTTAGACCAGGGCAGAGGCATGGACGATAAGTGGACAGATTTGGAAATGTTTGGACGTGTCTTAACCGTATATGAGGACTGGGAGGTGGAGGAGAAGGGGATATTAAGGTGCTTGTGAGGCCTTTTGCTATGATGGTCTATGCTGGCGGAGGGATAGTGGATATTCTGACTTTGAGGAGCCCGTGCAGTATCCAAGGCCTGCAAGCAGTTTTGAGAATTTGGGCGAAGGTGGTAAATAAAGCCATAAGCATGGAAAGCTGGAGGCAAGAGAATATAGAATGAAGAGGACCTAGAACTGAGTCCTCAAAACTCGTAACATTTAAAATTCAGGAAGAAGGGCTTCCCTGGTGGCGCAGTGGTTGAGAGTCCACCTGCCGACGCAGGGGACACGGGTTCATGCCCCAGTCCGGGAAGATCCCACATGCAGCGGAGCGGCTGGGCCCGTGAGCCATGGCCGCTGAGCCTGCGCGTCCGGAGCCTGTGCTCCGCAACGGGAGAGGCCACAACAGTGAGAGAGGCCCGCATACCACACACACAAAAAAAAAATTTCAGGAAGAAGACAAAGAATGGCCAGAAATGTAGGAGGAAACCCCAGGTGGGGGAAACCATAAGAATTTTTAAAAATATTTTATTTATTCATTCATTTTTGGCTGCCTCGGGTCTTAGTTGCTGCACGCGGGCTCTTTGTTGCTGTGCGCAGGCTTCTCTCTAGTTGTGGCGTGCGGGTTTTCTCTCTCTACTTGTGGCGTGTGGGCTCCAGAGTGCGTGGGCTCTGTAGTTTGGGGCACACAGGCTCTCTAGTTGAGGTGCACGAGCTCCGTAGTTGACACGTGTGGGCTTAGTTGCCCCGTGGCATGTGGGATCTTAGTTCCCTGACCAGGGATCAAACCCACATCCCCTGCACTGGAAGGCGGATTCTCTACCACTGGACCACCAGGGAAGTCCTGAGAAGAGAGTGTTTCTGAAAAAAGAAGTAGGAGTGGTATCAGATGCTCGAAAGAAATGTAGATGTAGACAAGGCTGGAGAAGTCTGGTTGTTGCTTTATACCATCAGCTGGATGGGTAAAGTATATCCTCAGTTAACTTCACCATTAGTGGGATGGAGTCCAGAAAAGGGTTTTTGCAAAGTGAGAGGACTAGAGTAGGTTTGTCTATCCCTCTCTCTTTCCTAGTATATTTCTCTTATTTTAACAAAAAATAACGTAGTTACAGAGTTAAAAACAAAATCAAATAATACAGAAGGACGAATAATGAAAAGCACCAGCCCCTGTCCCTGTCCTAACTCTCCCCACTGCAAAAGGCAACAAGGTGTAGATGTTTCATCAGCTAGTTGCTTCTGCAGTTAAGTAACATACCGTTTCTCAATTTTTCAATTTTAGATGTTAGCAATATATCGCCCACTGATTTTCTTGCTCTTACAACCTTTCCCCTCTCTTCCCATGGTAGCTTTATGGTACCAGTTTTTAGGTCAATCAATAAAGCACTCACCTTATGTCTAAGTACTTACTGTTGGCTGTAGAGCTCAAATGTTGTCCTGTGATTACATTTCCTTTCTTGAACAGCTTCTGTTTTTTCCTGTAATGTCTATCTACTTTTGTTTCCTTCATCACACTTTTAAAAAATTTATTTATTTATTTATTTTTGGCTGTTTTGGGTCTTGTTGCTGCGCGCAGGCTTTCTCTAGTTGTGGCGAGCAGGAGCTACTCTTCGTTGAGGTGTGCAGGCTTCTCATTGCAGTGGCTTCTCTTGTTGCAGAGCACAGGCTCTAGAGCACAGGCTTAGTAGTTGTGGCACATGGGCTTCGTTGCTCCGTGGCATGTGGGATCTTCCCGGACCAGGGCTCCCGAACAACCCATTTTGGAGTAGCCTGGCACAGGCCAGTTATATAAAGACTGGACAAAACACATACAAGTAACTTGTGAAAGGCTTTGGGGAACAACCAATGTAGGCCACACTTGAGGGGAAAGGAAAGCATACAGCTTTTCCTTTCAGGACATTTGCCAGTTTAGTGTGGCAGAATAGACTCAGAAAAGTGGTAGAAAACTCTCAATGGTGGAATAAACTCAGAAAGTGGCAGTCTTTGACTTGGCTGAGTTCACGGAGGTTGGACCAGACACTTGGGACTCGAGGGTGAAATTCCCAGGTGGGGCATTGAGCCCTAGAATGCACATGCGATCTTCCCTCCAGGCATCTGCCAACTCCTAAGCTGCTCATTGTGGCGAGACCCCCAGTGGTCTCATCGGAAAGCAATAATGGAGGCTAAGTTGCTGAGGAGAGAGCTGAGCAGCCACACAGTCCTAGGGGAGACGGGTTGAGGTTCAAAGCCTCCATGGTTTTTAGTACAGATGTGTATTAGCATCTATTCAAAGAGAAAAGCAGTAGACAATAGAAGCAGATCCAGGGCTTCCCTGGTGGCGCAGTGGTTAAGAATCTGCCTGCTGGGCTTCCCTGGTGGCGCAGTGGTTGAGAGTCCGCCTGCCGATGCAGGGGACATGGGTTCGTGCCCCAGTCCGGGAAGATTCCACGTGCCGCGGAGCGGCTGGGCCCGTGAGCCATGGCCACTGAGCCTGCGCGTCCGGAGCCTGTGCTCCACAATGGGAGAGGCCACAACAGTGAGAGGCCCGCATACTGCAAAAAAAAAAAGAATCCGCCTGTCAATGCAGGGGACATGGGTTCGAGCCCTGGTCCGGGAAGATCCCACATGCTGCAGAGCAACTAAGCCCGTGCGCCACAACTACTGAGCCTGTGCTCTAGAGCCCGCGAACCCCAACGACTGAGCCTGTGTGCCACAACTACTGAAGCCCGTGCGCCTAGAACCTGAGCTCTGGCAACAAGAGAAGCCACCGCAGTGAGAAGCCCGGGCACCACAATGAGAAGAGCAGCCCCTGATCGCCGCAACTAGAGAAAGCCCGCGCACAGCAGCGAAGACCCAACGCAGCCAAAAATAAATTAATAAATTAAAAAAATAAAAAGAAAGAAACAGATCCAGACTTGATTCCAATGTTGGAATTATCAGAGACTGAAATAACTATGTTCCCAAAGGAAAAGATGGAGAATTTGAAGAGATCTTTAGGGGACTTTCCTGGTGGTCCACTGGGTAAGACTCCACACTCCCAGTGCAGGTGGCCCAGGTTCGATCCCTGGTCAGGGAACTAAAACCCGCGCGCCGCTACTAAGAGTCCGCATGCCACAACTAAGAAGCCAACAAAGATCCCACGTGCTGCAACTAAGATCGGGCAAAGCCAAAATCAATCAATCAATATTTTCAAAAAAAATTTAAAAAGAGATCTTTAAATTAAAAATTTTAAAGTTTAACAGGAATTGTTAAAAAATAATCAAATGGAAATTTTAGAACTGGAAAACAGCAACTGAAATTAACTAGTAGATGCATTTCTCTGCTTTATGTTAGATGTATTTCTTTTTTTTGTTGTTGTTGTTTTTTGTTGTTTTTTTTTTGCGGTACGTGGGCCTCTCACTATTCTGGCCTCTCCTGTTGCGGAGCACAGGCTCCAGACGTGCAGGCTCAGCGACCATGGCTCACGGGCCTAGCCACTCCGCGGCATGTGGGATCTTCCTGGACTGGGGCACGAACCCGTGTCCCCTGCATCGGCAGGTGGACTCTGAACCACTGCACCACCAGGGAAGCCCTAGAGGAACTTTCTTGAAGGAGAAATCTCAATTTTTTTTTTTTTTTTTTTTGCCTGCACCGTATGGCTTGTGGAATGTCAGTTCCCTGACCAGGGATGGAACCCATGCCACCTGCAATGGAAGCATGGAGCCCTAACCACTGGACGGCCAGGGAATTCGCTCCACAATCTTTTTAGGAAGTTAACTGAGGATATACTTTACCAAAATGAGAGATTTAAAAGAGAGGTTCCAGTTCAGCAGAGCAGTGGAGGGAAATCCCAGGATGGCAGTTTCTAGAGAGCACTTGGTCCAGATTGGGGTCAGAGGATTGAAGTTTCCAAGGAGCTTCAGAATAAAAAGATTCAGTAATATATCTTGTGATGGAGAGTTTGAAAGAAATTAAGAATGTGATGAAGGGGCTTCATCAGGGGACACAGGTTCGTGCCCCGGTCCAGGAAGATCCCACATGCCGCGGAGCGGCTGGGCCCGTGAGCCATGGCCACTGAACCTGCGCATCCGGAGCCTGTGCTCCGCAACGGGAGAGGCCACAACAGTGAGAGGCCCGCATACCGCAAAAAAAAAAAACCTGAGGCAGTTAAAAAGCATGCTAGAAGACTTCCCTGGCGGCGCAGTGCTTAAGAATCCACCTGCCAATGTGGGGGACACGAGTTTGAGCCCTAGTCCGGGAGGATCCCACATGTTGCAGAGCAACTGGGCCCGTGGGCCACAACTACTGAGCCTGCACTCTTGAGCCCGCGAGTCATGGTTGCTGAAGCCCGCGTGGCTAGAGCCCGTGCTCCGCAGCAAGAGAAGCCAACGCAATGAGAAGCCCGCGCACCGCAGCGAAGTGGCCCCCGCTCTCGGCAACTTGAGATAGCCCGCGTGCAGGCAGCAACGAAGACCCAATGCAGCCAAAAATAAATTTTTTTAAAAAAGCATGCTAGAATCCTGATGTATGTCAGTCAGATTACATGACAGACTGCCTCTGGTTTATCAGACCAAGTTTGCCTTGAGGTTGAGAAACTTATAAAAGACAAAAAAGTAAGTCTTATATTTGCTTAGGCAGCAAATGCCCGGCTCCTAGGCATCCTGACTGCTTAAATGGAGGGAGATTTTTCTGTGTACAAATCCTACTCGAGTCTTCTACCCTTGTTATACCTAGAGTTGTAATCTTGAGCATCTGTAGGGTTCTGCAAGGCTGATGGATGGCTTCCTTCTCAGGTGGTCAGCAGACTGAAGTGTTCTCACCATCGTCCTGTTTCATCTTTAGTCCAGAAATGTGTTGACATCTCCACTGCTCATGGAATCTCTCGTTTTGTTACTCCTCTACTATCATTATGAAGCATGGAGTAAAAACGCAGACGGTGAACCTGCCATCATGAACCGTATGCTGTTTTCTGTCCTGACCCTGCGAGGACTTTCTGCTCTACCCAATCTTCTTGCATCTTTTCTTTAAATTGAAGTATAGTTGATTACAATGTTTCAGGTATGCAGCAAAGTGATTCAGTTGTACATATATATGTATTCTTTTTCAGATTATTTTCCATTATAGGTTTTTTTCTTTTTTTGGCTGCGTTGGGTCTTTGTTGCTGCGCCCGGGCTTTCTCTAGTTGTGGCAAGCAGGGGCTACGCTTCGTTGTGGTGCGTGGGCTTCTCATTGCGGTGGCCTCTCTTGCTGTGGAGCACAGGCTCTAGGCATGCGGGCTTTGGTAGTTGTGGCACGCCAGCTCAGTAGTTGTGGCTCGTGGGCTCTA
Source organism: Lipotes vexillifer (assembly GCF_000442215.2). Taxonomy (NCBI): domain Eukaryota; kingdom Metazoa; phylum Chordata; class Mammalia; order Artiodactyla; family Lipotidae; genus Lipotes; species Lipotes vexillifer. The sequence goes on along the minus strand of NW_006790237.1, from coordinate 814,527 downwards.
GAGCACAGGCTCAGTAGTTGTGGCGCACAGGCTTAGTTGCTCCGCGGCATGTGGGATCTTCCCGGACCAGGGCTCGAACCCGTGTCCCCTGCATTGGCAGGTGGCTTCTTAACCACTGCGCCACCGGGGAAGTCCCTCCATTATAGGTTGTTACAAGATACTGAATATAGTTCCCCGAGTTATGCAGTAGGTCCTTGTTATCTTCTGTATAGTAGTGTGTATCTGTTAATACCTAATTCCTAATTTATCCCTCCCCCTTTCCCCATTGATAACTGTAAGTTTGTTCTCTATATCTGTGAGTCTATTTCTGTTTTATACATAAGTTCATTTGTATCATTTTTTTAAATCCCACATATAAGCGTTATCATGCTATCTATCTTCCTCTTTCTGATTTACTTCACTTAGTATGATAATCTCTAGGTCCATCCGTGTTGCTGCAAACGGCATTATTTCATTCCTTTTTTATGGCTGAGTAATAATATTCCATGGAATATACAGACCACATCTTTTTTTTTTTTTGACATGGACCATTTTTAAAGTCTTTATTGGTTTTTCTGGCCCCAAGGCTTGGGTGATCTTAGCTCCCTGACACGCAGCAAGCAGGATCTCCCCAACCAGGGATCAAACCCATGCTCCCTGCAGTGGAAGCACAGAGTCCTAACCACTGGACCGCCAAGGAATTCCCTCAGCTATTGTAAATAGTCCTGCTATGAACATTGGGGTACGTGTGTCTTTTCAAGTTAGAGTTTTCTCCAGATATATGCCCAGGGATTGCTGGATCATGTGGTGACTCTATTTTGTTTTTTAAGGAACCTCCATACTGTTCTCCATAGTGGCTTCACCAATTTACATTCCCACCAACAGTGTGGGAGGCTTCCCCTTGCTCCACACCCTCTCCAGCATTTATCTGTAGACTTTTGGTGATGGCCATTCTGACTGGTGTGAGGTGATCTCTCATTGTGGTTGACTTGCATTTCTCTAAATTAGCAATGTGATGTTGAGCATCTTTACCTGTATCTGTTGGCCATCTCTGTCTGCTTTGGAGAAATGTCTATTTTGATCTTCTGCCCATTTTTGACTGGGTTTGTATTTTTTATATTGAACTGTATGAGCTGTTTGTATATTTTGGAAATCAATCCCTTGTTGGTCACATCATTTGCAAATATTTTCTCCCATTCCATAGGTTGTCTTTTCATTTTCTTTCCTTTGCTGTGTAAAAGCTTTTCATTAGGTTCCAATTGTTTATTCTTGCTTTTGTTTCTATCACTCTAGGAGTCAGAACCAAAAAAATTTCAATGCGATTTATGGCAAAGTGTGTTCTATGTCTTCCTCTAGTTTTATAGTATCCGATCTTACCTTTAGGTCTTTAGTCCATTTTGAGTTTCTGTATATGGTATTACAGAATGTTTTGTCTTTTATACGTTGCTGTTTCATTTCCTCACCCTTCTTCCTGCTCTCCCACTAACAGCTTCCCTTTCACACAAAGCTGTAGCTTCCACTGAGTATTCTAATGCCGAAGCCCCATCCCTGCACCAAGACAGGGGTATGAACAGCCTCATGAGGAATGTGTGGGAGAGACGTAAAAAAGGAAAGCCACAAAGGGATCAAGGACCCTTAGGGAGGGCTTCCTTATCCCATCTGAAACAGCTCTGGTGTACGGGGGCTAGCCCCAGCCTTAGGTCATAAAGCTCAAGTCAAAACCAACCAAAGCAGGGCTATCAAAGGCAGAAGATGACCCTCTTCTGGGGAAGAAAGTAAGAGCAGTGAAAAAACCAAATGCCCATTATCAACAAGAAATTAATTTTATTTTTAAATCCAAGAGACCAGAACAAATAAGGAGACTCCTACCCTTGGCTGGCAAACTTAAGTGGTGACCAAGAAGGTTTGGGGAGAGGATGACAGCAACAGGGAGGGTAGGAACACGTCCAAGCAACCGGTGGGAGGCCCTCTTCACTCTGGCGCAGCCTCCATCAAATACCCGTTCTCTGGAGCAAGGTACCCGTCACCTCCCTCGGACTCCATGTACATGTCTCGGCCGTCGCTGCCCAGGCCCTCCAGCCCGTTGTCCTGGCCACCGCCACCCGCCCCACCTCGAGCCTCATCCCTGCCCCGTTCACCACCCCGCTCCCCCCGCTTGTGCTCCCGATCGCGCTCGCGATCGCGGTCCCGGCGCCGCTCCCGGTCGCTCCGGTGGCTCCGACGGCGCTCCCGATCCCGATCCCGGCCCTTCTCCTCCGGGCCATCGGGGCCGTCGGGACCCAGCTCCCCGGGAGGCCCGTCATCAGGAGGCGCGTCGCCGGCCTCGGAGGGCTCTGCCATGTCGCCGCCACCTCCGCTGCCTCGCAGCTCCTCCTTGCGTTCCCGCTCCCGCCGCGCCCGCTCACGGCTCCGGCTGCTGCGCCGCTTCCGATCCCGGTCCTTGTCCTTGCTCCGCTCCCTGGAGCGCCGCCGCTCCTCCTTGTCACGACTCCGCGAGCGCCGCCGCCGGTCCCGAGAGCGGGAGCGTCGTCGTTCTCGCTCCTTGTCTCGCTCGCGGCTCCGCTCCCTGCGCTCCCGCTCGCGGTCCCGGTCCCGGTCCCTGTGGGGAAGCGGGGAGGGGCCGGGCCTGGATGAGGTGGGCAGAGGTTTGCGGCAGGGCTCCCCCACTGACCGCCCCCGTCCCAGGACACCGGCTGCCCAATCTCACCTCTCATCGTAGCGGGAGGTGTCGTCCCTGCCGGAGTGCCGGATGTTGACGTCAGCGCCACCTCTCCGGGTTCCTCCTAGGCCACCTCCTGGGGGCGGGGGCAGACCACAGCGGGTCAGTCCGGGCGGGGCCCACAGCAGGGCGAGTGAGGGGCAGCAAAGGGCGCGGCGAAGGCCACCAGGCACCTCTGCCGGCGCCTACGGGGCCAGGTGCCGTGAGGACCTTCTGCCGCACTTCTCGAACACGACACGCACGCTCTACAGAGATCAGAGGACTTCCACAGCGCGAGCTGGGAGCTCCTGTAATTGACTCCAAAGCTCACCATCTTCACCACTACAGGCGCGCACAGCCTCCTGGCAAATCCTGTCTTCCAGTCATCGTCACCCTCACCCGAAGGCACGGCAGTGGTCTTTCTAACTGAAAACGTGATCTGCTCCAAAGCCACCAATGGCTCCCCACAGCCTAAAGCAACGTCCGTCAGATGGCTGGCTCCTTCCTGTCTTTAGAGCAAGGCGCCCTGGCTCTCCATGTCCTAGATCTCCTCATGGCCTCCATTTCCTTCCTGCCCCAGTTTTTGGGATCATTCACCTCTTTACCTAGAATCTCATTTCCCTTGTCTAGTTAACTGCTACTTACCCCTTCACACATTAACCCAAACAACGCTTCCTCAGTAAGCCTGCCCTGACCTACCAGATGAAGCCGTTCTCCACGACTCACATACATTTCCTTCTCAGAACTTCAGGTGGAATTTCCAATTTTACATGTACATGTGTGAGTTAACAGCTGCCTCTCCCACCAGCCTGCAACGCACCATCGAAGTCAGGACGATGTCTGGCTCTGCTCGCTGTAACTGTACGTGGTACAGCATCCAGGATATAAAATCATATGTGCAGCAAGCAGTCAAATGACTGAACAGCTGTAAGGAGTAGTGGACGGTCTCCTCCTTCAGATGGGGAAACAATCTCAGATAAAGCCACCTGCCCGGGGTGACTCTGCAAGGAAGGGCAGAGCTGAGACCCAGGAAGCTGCCCTCTCACAGACGCTTCTGCCCCACACTGCCTGGAAGGAAGCTTCAGTGAGGTGGGCTGGGGTTCCATATTAGGAATGACTTTCAGCAACGAGGGTGAAAAAGGAAAAGAGGCGGCCTGGACATCAAAGACATTCAAATAGGGACAAGCAACCGACCAGGCTTCTGGAATATCACAGGTATGGGGCAGAAGAGACTAGTGTTTTCAATTTTCAGGTCACAACCCAGCAATGAATCACATCATTAAATGTGACTGGTTGAAACCAATATATTAAAAATAATAATAATAAAGCAACAGAATATAAAATACTAGTATACACTGCCTGTAGAAAAGATAGTTTCATAGAACTTCTGTTTGGGTTAAATGTATTTTTTTGCATGTAGCAATGCACTGGGTCAAGATGCACCAGGTGTCACCATCAGAAAGTCGGAAACAGCAGACTCTGAAGGACTCACTCCACCCCAGAGAAACCAGAGAGTGAGGTAAGAACCCATCTGTTTAAGTTCAGAGACTCAGCAGACTGAGCGTGTGGTCTACTCAACAAAGGCAAGTCAAGCATCACAACAGCGGGCTGGGAGTGTCTGCACAGGGAAGATCATTTTCTCTGGCAACTGTGTCACTCACCCTCATAGGAGTTGGCCCTCAATAGCCATGTTTGGATGGCAGGACCTCAGCCCCAGGTCCAGGTCCAATGCTGAGCCACTTAGATCCACCCGCCCCAAAATGTAGAGAGACTAACTCATCAAGGACTGGGCTGTGGAATGCCACATTGGGCCAGTGTGGAGAGACACAGAAGAGAACAGTCCACACGAACAGCGAACAAGGCAGAAGCAAGCTGCAGAAATGCCAAAGGCGGCTCTTGACCGTTCAGGTTCGGCTTCCAGGTCCTCTTGAGGCCCACAGGCATCGCCTGTCTCTGGGCTCCAAGACACTGGGATTCTGTATCAACAAGTCCCCTTTATGCTTTAGGAAGCTCAAATGTATATCTGGTGCTAGCTACCAAACTGACCTTGACTGAGATGACGACTGACAAATTAGAGACAGAGAGTGGGGGGGACGGAATGCAGGAGGCTCTGAGGGCAGAGACTATCTATGTATGTCTTGCTCTTGACTAGAAGCCTGGTGCACAGCTGGTGATCAAACTGGCATCTGCTGAATCAATGAATGAATGAACGAACGAGCAGGAGCAAAGTGTAAGTGGATGAGAGAGTGACTTTCACAAGCCCGACCGTACGCCGCTTGCCAAGCTGGCTATCTGAGATGCTGAGCTCACTAACTCTTGCCGTTATTCCCACTTTCCAGGATGAGGAAAATGAGGCAGGAGGAAGGGAAGATCCACCAGCCAGGAAGTACGTAAGCTGGAATCTGATCCCAGACTGGCTTCTCAACCACAGTATTCTTGCTCCTAACTAGTAACCCAGAGTAAGAAACCAGACCAGGAGAAAGATGGTGATGAGAAAGGCTGAGCTAGAGAGAGGGAGAAAGCATGTGAGCAGCTGGGAGAGGAAGAGAAGACAGAAAGCAGCAGAGGGTACAGAAAAGAGAGGTGAGAAAGCAGCCAGCAGGACGCCGAGCCCAGCCTGCGCAGGATGTGCTCACCTAGCCGCCGGGGCCTCCAGCCCTTCACGGTGCGGCCCCTCTCCACGTCCACGAGGACTCTCCTGCCATCAATCTTCTTGCCGTCTGCGTGCTTGTAAGCGGCTGCAACAGATGTGGGGGGGGGAGGGGGAGGGGGAGGAGTCCCCAGAGGGTCCTCTAGTCAGGCTAAGGCACAGCTCTGTGGCATCCCCACCCCCCGGCCGTGTCCCCATCCACACACTTACGCACGCGCACACACAGACACACATGCCGACCAGACAGCCAGGCAACTGACAGCCAGACCAACCCTCTCCCAAACCAGGAGGGGCCTGCTCCATCTCGGCACCTGCTTCCTTACCAACCCCCAATCACTATTGGGGGGGCGAGACCACTCCCAGGCACCATCCTCACCCTAACCACCCCCTGGGCTCCCAGGCCATTCCTACTCCCACTCGACAGAGCAGCCCCCTCCCGCCAAGGTGGCCAAAGTCGCTGCAAAGAAACTGGAGGTTAACTCAAGGCTGGACTCTGCTGTGGGGGAGGGTTCCTCCACAACCCCAGGCATGCACCCTAAAACATCATGCTGGGGGAGGAGGCCCAGCCGGGCCGCTCTGCACCCCAGTTCACACCAGTTTCCTTTTTCTGTGGTTTTTTTTGGGGGGAGGGTGAGCGTGGGGGGAACAGACATCAGAACAGAAAATGAACCAGAAGGGGGTGGGAGAAATCTTTAGGAGATGGCAGGGAGCAGAAGGGCGGGTTATGGTGCTCCCGGGGGCCTGGAGGGGCCCCTACAGCAGGCGGGGGAGAGGGCAAGTGGAGGGAGGCATGGGAGATGTGCGGTGCTACTGAAAATTCCTGCCTTACCTGAGATGACTGCCACCCAACCCCAGCCCCTGTCCCATCTCACTCCACACCCCCAGCTCAACACACACCGGGAGGCCAAGCCCAGCCTGAGCCTCTCGGGAAGGGTGAGGAGTAGAGGGGGAGATGCGGGGAGAGGCACGTCCTGCTCTCGGGCAGGGCACAGCAAAGGACAGGCCTGATCCCCGGCCTGTCTCACGTGGGGCTGTCAGGAAGGCCAAAAAAGTCCCTATTTCCCACCCCCAGCCCTGGCCTAGGGGGTTGTCCTCAACCAGCCACAATACCCGGCCCCGCCCCAGCCCTCTCCCCCCCAAATAACAACCAGAGGAAGAGAAAAAGGTGCCATTTACCGATGCCGGCCTTGCGGGTGTCCAAACCGAGCGGGATGGGGGGGGCTCGGCAACTCCTGGGGGCCTGGCGAGGAGGCGGGCTTCCCGGGGGGGGACACGGGACCGCTTACCTGGAGCCCCCAAGCTTACCTGAGCACGCGCACAGACCCCACACCCACCACCACGGGGTCAGCTAAAGCTACAGGGAAGGGATTCTAGGGAGCCACGAAGGGGGAGAGGAACCACATCTCCTGCACCACCTGGAGACAGGCAGAGGAAGTGGTGGACCCCAAAGAAACCTCATGGAGGCCTTGAAAGAGGGGGAGACAAGGGTTAACATCAAGTCTGGGAGCTGGAAAGCCGTGGGACTATCTTGTTTGATTTTAAAAAGAAGGCTAGGGAAGCCTTGGCAAACCTGTCCACCTTTACCGTTCCCCAGTAAAGTCCATGCTGAACTAGGCACACGCCCACCCCCTCTCAGCACGTGGAATGACTTCTCCACCTCGAACTCCACACTCCCTCCCACCACCTGCTTCAGCCCAAAGGCTGGCACCCAAGGGGACAGCCTTGGGGGTCCAGGAGATGGAGTGCTGCCCATGATCCGAGCGGGAGGGGCCACTTGGCCCCTGAACCCAGAGGAGGGTGGTAGGGGAAGGAAGTTAAGGGCTGGGAACACCGTCAAGCGAAGGAACCCTGCTCTGGTTGTGTCCCAAACCCCAGAAGAGGCCCAACCCGGGAGTAACAGCAGAGAAAACATGTGACGTGTGTATTTCTAGGCTTCACTCTCTCTCCCTCTCTTAGGTCTCTAGACAGTGGAAGGGTCTTCAGGAAAATCTACACCACCTTCTGCTGCTTACGGCCTGTCGTTGAAACCCTCCCGCACCCCAGTCCCCAATCCCATGCACTCCAGAGAGCAGCTGGGCCGCTGGGCTCCACGGCCTCTCAGGAGGCCTCAACCATGATAAGGCAGACAGGAAGGGGGCAGAGCACCCCGAATCTAGCAAGCAAAACGATTCTCCAGGGCCACCACAGTGACAGCCCCGCGAAGGCGCAGGGGCAGGGAACGGAGGGCTGAAGGGTTCCACATGGAGCCCTGGTCCCCGTGCATCCCATCTTCAGTATTCCCGCCACCTTGCCACTGACGTCATGAAGCCAGGTAAGTCAGGGGGCTGGGTCGAGCCCAACTGCCTTTCCCGTCGGGGTTCATCTCTCCCCTCCTGGGATCAGCAGGATTACTGGAGAGCAGATGGATGGGGGGCAGATGGGACCAAGGGCACCCAAACGAGGAAAGGGTTCTGGGTGCGGGGAGGCTGAGGGGGCGCCTGGGGATGGGAGGAGGGATGCCTCGCTGCTCCTGAGCTGCCTAGCTAAGCTGGGCTGGTGTGCGGTGCTGAATGATCTTACCCATGATACAAACCCTTATACCAACCATACACTGAGGTGTTGTAAGGGGAGCGTAAGCATCAGCTGCAAGCCAGCTGCGTGGTGGCTGCAGTGACAATAAGAACAGTCAATTAATACGGCGGCCCCTGGACACGCCGCAGCCCTGCCCGCCCCCACCCACCCATCCCTGCCCACGTGGACGCCGCCGCGGCCTCAAAGGGGGCTCTGGAGATGTGGGGGCAGGCGCTGAACACGCCAACCGGCCCACTGCCCGCTGAGGAGCAGGGCGGGGGCCGGGGTGGGGAGGCGGAGGGTCGGGTGGCCCAGCCCCAGCTCAGCTGGGGGAAGAGAGGGCAGGTTCAAAGGCCAGTCCTCATTCTAACCTGGCCGCCCCCAACTCCAGGGGGGGGAACGGGGAGAGGCTCCCCGAAACTCCGACCCCTCCCCCCACCTCCCGCTAGCCCCAGCCGCCACCCGGCTCCCTCCTTGCCCCTGAGGTTCAACGTGTGACACTTACCTCCCCGGGTTCACACACACACACACGTTGTGGGGGATTTTGGTTTTTGTTTTTAAAAAAACACGTATATAAAAAAAAAAAAGATATATCAGAAACAGAGGGAGGAGGAGAGAGACATTGCTAATGTCAGGTCTGGCAGGGAGGAGGGCAGGGACAGACGACGGGAAGGGGCTGGGCAGCAGAGAAGAGAGAGGGTCAGAGGGCAGGGCGCAGGCGGGAGGTACTCACAATGCATGTCTCGCTCGTGTTCGTACTCGATGAAGGCATAGCCCCGGGGCTTTCCTGACCGCTTACTGTAGACCATATGTATCTGAGGGGCAGAGGTCAGCTCTGACACAGGGAAATCCCACCCTGTCAATCACACAGCCCGTATGCCAGGCCCTGGGCTGGGTGATGCCAGAGACAGACACCTCAGACCCTCTCTCCGTCCCTTCAAGGACCCAGAGTGACTGCTGCTCTAATGGCCCTGGGCTTCGCAGTTTATGTGCACGATGACCTCAAGCCCTTGCTACAGCCCAGAACATTTAAGTGACTTTTAAATTAAATGAAGAAATGTCAGTTAAACATGAAGCCTTGTTCTAAAACAAGAATCAACATACATTTTCTATAAAGGTGTAGAGAAGACAGCAGGTATTTCCAGCTCTGAGGGCCATATGGTCTCTTTCTGCCCGACCGCCTCTGCCTTACAGCAACAGCAGCCGCAAACAACAGTAAACAAATGGGCCTGGCTGGATACCAACAAAACTTTATTTACAAAAACCAACTCTGTAGTTTGCCGACCTGTGCTGTAAATCGGCAGCAAGTAGTCACTACCTCTTTGCTGTCCTTCTGCTGTCCCAAGTCTACCGCATGGAAGTGCAGTCAGGATAGAAACCCAAGCCATGGACTCCGAAGCCAGAAATGTGGCAATGCATCCTCAGGCCTGGGAGCCAGCCTCCTCCCTCCCTCCACACACGTCCAACTCAAACTCCCTGCGCCCCAGTCCACTCACTCTTTTGATGGGTCCGTACACCTCAAACTCTCTCCGGAGCTTGGATTCTGTCGTGTCATAGTTCTACAAGTAGACAGAAATGAAGTTAAGTGGGAGAAGCCCTCAGAATATTCCCGGGACCTAGTCTACTGCCCACACCCAAGCTCTCAGCAGTCCAGGGTTCCAGACTCCTCTGGGGCTCCAGGGATTGGGAGCTGGGGACTCACCACTCTAGCCACAAAGAGGGTCTTGAAGGCATCACCCTGAGCATTGGGATCATTGTGAGGGTCCCCTGTGAAGGAAAAAAAAGAATTTCTAAGTAGAAGGTGCCAACAGTATCATAGAGCAAGACAGAAACAGACCGACGGGCAGAGACCCAGAACTTTTGGTCACCTGGCCACCTTGGGCATGCCCCTCTGAGCCCTGGTTTCCCCGAAGCACAGCAGCCTTCACCTAAGTGGCTGATTTAGGCTGACGAAGGGAGGGGGTAAGACTGACTTCAAGTTGACAGGACGGGGGCCAGCCTAACTGCCATTTCAGACGTATGTATCCTGAGGCCCAGGTCCCTCCCAGCTGTAACTAAGCCCAAAGAGGCATCTCTGGAGAAGCAGCCTGATCCCTCCAGGTACTGAGCTTCCCCTCTCACCTGCAGGGCCACAGTGCCACCCACAGGCAGGGCCTGCAACTGCAGCCCCAGGGGAAACCTGAGATCAAGCAACCCTAAGACTGGGAGTGGAAGCCTAGCAGAGGCGAAGCCCTGCTTTCTGCCCTATGCCCTGTGGCCTCAGGGAGGAACCCGCGGCTGGCGCTGGAGCTCACAAGAGGCGGGTCAGATTCTTACTCCCAGCCTTACTACCGCCAGACCACTGAGGAATAATCATATCCACAGACAGAAACCAGACTCTTATTACAAAACCAACTCCATAGGTGATTCTGATGGGTCAGGCCTGGGAAGAAAGAAGTCTTTTCCCCCAGGTATGGCGGCCCCAGCACACACGATGGCTCCTGACCCCTGCCAGGGCCCCAAAGGCACCCTGCCCATTGCCAGTGGCGGCGGCTCCCCTACAATACAGGGGTACTTTCTGAAGAACTTGCCATATTCCATGAGAATGTGAGGAAAGGAATAACATTAATAATTTACTGAACACATAATTAGGCTCAGACACTGCTGGACGCTGAGACTTATCTACCATCATTTTGCAAATGGAAATACAACCAACCCGTGAGGCATGCAAGAAGAGAAGTGTCAGACAGCACAGAGGCCAAGCTCAGCTTTACATCCCAGCCTGACCCCACAGCCCAGGCCCCACGCTGAACCCCTGCATGTTAGCTTCTCAGAGAAGCCAGAGAATTAAAGGTCACAGATCTGTTTCCCATGAGAGAGGTTGGCTGCAGACATAAACTAAGTTCAGGATGACTTTAGGGAATTTCTTGGAAAACAGAAGACTGAACTCAAATTTAAGGGAATGACTACCTGGAAACTGATGGTAGCCTTTGAAAACAAGTCCATCTTTGTGCCTGCCCCTCACTTCCTCACCAAACCTCATCCCTTTGGGTTGTAATTTTCTGTGCCCAAATGTCTCAATCTGCATCCATTCACCCAACAGATATCTATTAAGCACTTTGTGCCTGAAACTCCCATAGGTGCTGGGGATTCAACAAAGACAAAAAAGATGCCTGCCTTCTTGGAGCTCATCTGTTACTGGAGGGAGGCTGAAGGTAAACAAGGGAAATAAGGCAACCATCTAGTTCTATCCGGTAACAGCAGAGAGATGGGGAGAATTTTAATGGGAAGGTCAGGAAAGGCCTCACTGAGATAACATTTGACCTGAAGTTGTATTTAACAGGAAATAAACCTCACAACACCAGGCAGCAGGTGGTCTAACAGGTACAGCAGGAGCAGTGCAGTGGGACGCCAATCACTGCCTGGGGGAGTGGACGAAGGCCAGACCGCAGAGCGCTGAGCTCCCTGATGGGCAGCCCGGAGGAGCCCGGCAGACAAAAGGGGAAACCACCCCGGGCACACCACACGAGTCTCTATAGTTTCTGCTTAACCAAGAGGCCCAGGAGTGTGACCAAAGGTAAAAGCTAGTGCAGCTGAGCCAACAGTACCCACATATCTGAGCTAAAAGAGGGTGACAATGAACTGAAGTTGATGAGCAGTTCACCAGTCAACAGGCACACACCCTCACTCCACTCCACTCCGCTGGCACTCCCACCCTTGGGAAATCCTTGGTTAAAGGGATTATGTAGGTAGCAGCCCAGAGCAGGGGCTCAAAGGACTAGACTGTGGAGCTGAGAAAACTCATTAGGCTTTTAGATGGCGAAGAAAGTATCTCAGAACTCTTGCTCTTGCTAAACATACCCGGCCTCCACAAACCTCCATCTTCTGTCTTAAAAGCGGGAGTAATAACCCCTGCTGCACTTGGAAGCTATAAGTCAAAATCATGACATATTCAATACATCAAGTGTTGAGCAAGGAGCAAGGTCCCCTTGAATGGAAGCTGTTAACTGTGACAAGGCACAGCAAGTTTCTGTACTTGGGGATGGAGGCTCTCAGGGGCAGAGAAACCCTACTCTACTTGACCCATCCTTTCCTTTTCCTTTTCTTTCACGGGGAAGTTCAAACACTTAAAGAAATAGAGAACAGTGTAACGAACCCCTCTGAACCAGCTTCAGCTATCACCACATGGCTACACTTGTTACATCTCTAATCCCACCAGGATTTTAAGTCAAACCCTGGATATACCACTGTAGTTGCTAATAAAGACTAAAAAAAAAAAAAAAAAGTAACAACGGTACTGCTATTATGACTTAAAAAGTTAACATTAATTCCTTAACTTCACTAAGACCCAGTGTTCAAATGTCCTTGATTGTTTCAAAACTGGATTTTTATAGTTGGCTCATTTAAATCAGGATCCAAACAAGCTCCATACTTACCACTTGGTTGAGGTGCCTTTTGACTGTTTAATCCCTTTGGTTCACTCCCTGCCCCCTGCCACCCTTTTAACATTTGTTAAAGAAACTGGATCACATGTTTGTCCTATACAATTTCCCACATTCTAAATTTGACTGACTGCATCCTCAGTATTGTTTAACATGCCAGGATCCCCATTTTAAAGTGTGAAAAACAATTTCCAACAAGAGAAGTGACTTATCCAAGGCCACACAGCTGTAAGTGGCAGAGGTGGGGTTAAAACTCATGTGGGTCAGAGATGAATAGATAAAGAAGATGTGGCACATATATACAATGGAATGTTACTCAGCCATAAAAAGGAACAAAATTGAGTTATTTGTAATGAGGCGGATGGACCTAGAGCCTGTCACACAAAGTGAAGTAAGTCAGAAAGAGAAAAACAAACAGCGTATGCTAACGCACATATACAGAATCTAAGAAAAATCCGCACTGATGAACCTAGCGGCAGGGCAGGAATAAAGATGCAGATGTAGAGAACGGACTTGAGGACCCGGGCCGGTGGGGCAGGGAAGGGGCAGCTGGGACAAAGTGAGAGAGTGGCATGGACATATACACACTACCAAATGTAAAATGGATGGCTAGTGGGAAGCTGCTGCACAGCACAGGGAGATCAGCTCGGTGCTTTGTGACCACCTAGAGGGGTGGGACAGGAAGGGTGGGAGGGAGGTTCAAGAGGGAGAGGATACGGGAATATGTGTATACTTATAATTGATTCACTTTGTTCTACAAGAGAAACTAACACAACATTGTAAAGCAATTATACTCCAATAAAGATTAAAACAAACAAACAACTCATGTGGGTCAGACTACAAGGTCTGTGCCCCAGCAGCAGAGCTGAAAGATTCCCCAAGTTACCTGCTGCCAGCAGTTCTGTGAGCCAGGTCCTACAGGAGCTGGGGCCACAATGGTGAGCAAATTCCATCCAAACCCTGCCTTCCTGGAGCAACTATAAACCAATGTAAGATAGATATTCACCACTGAATCCTTCCTGCAGACTGAAGTGACCAAACTGCAGCAGGACTCAGGGCTTTCAATGTACATGGGGACTCGGACCAGAGCAAGGAAGTCACGAAAGGCTTCCTTGCGGAGTGACGCTGACAGAAATAGGAAGAGCAGCTCCATATAAACCAAATATCATGTGAGACTGAGGGAAGATCCCAGGCCAAGACCCAGTGACAGGAGAGCATCTGGGAAGGAAGAGGGATGAGAAGAGGCCCGTGCTGGCTGGAGCAGGAGGGGAGCATGGGCAGAATGCATGCCCAGTGGGCAGGGAAGGGACACCGGTCTTTTTGCTGAAAGCAAAAGGAGGCTGTGTGGGAAGTCCCTGGCGGTCCAGCGGTTAGGACTCTGCACTTTCACTGCCGAGGGCCCGGGTTCAATCCCTGGTTAGGGAACTAGGATTCTGCAGGTCGCGCGGTGCGCCCTCCCCCACCAAAAGGGTGTTAGCAGAGAAAGGTACAATCAGAGTTGTATTTTAAAAAGCCCCACAGAGGGAACTTCCCTGGCAGTCCAGTGGTTAAGACTTTGCACTTCCAATGCAGAGGGTGCGAGTTCAATTCCTGGTCAGGGAACTAAGATCCCACAGGCCGTGCAGC